>NC_072787.1:20297421-20623075 GCF_022539595.1 Amphiprion ocellaris | reverse complement strand
CTTAAATATCAAGTTACATATACAGTTTAAAACTGACCTGAGATCAGATATACATGAACTTAAATATCAAGTTGAATATACAGTTTAAAATTGACCTGAGATCAGATAAATGTCAAGTTATATATACAGTTTAAAACTGACCTGGGATCAGATAAATATGAATTTCAATATCAAGTTAAATATAAAGTTGAAAACTGACCTGAGATCAGATATACATAAAGTAAAATATGAAGTTGAAAACTGACCTGGGATCAGATAAATATCAAGTTAAATATCAAGTTAAATATTCGGTTTAAAACTGACCTGAGATCAGATATACATGAAGTTAAATATAAAGTTAAAATATAAACTTTAAAACTGACCTGAGATCAGATATACATGAACTTAAATATCAAGTTAAAATATAACCTTTAAAACTGACCTGAGATCAGATAAATATCAAGTTAAATGTAAAGTTTAAAACTGACCTGGGATCAGATATACATGAACTTAAATATCAAGTTAAAGTATAAACTTTAAAACTGACCTGAGATCAGATGAATATGAACTTAAATATCAAGTTATATATAAAGTTTAAAACTGACCTGGGATCAGATAAATATAAAGTTAAATATAAAGCATGAAACTGACCTGGGATCAGATAAATATAAAGTTAAATATCAAGTTAAATATACAGTTTGAAACTGACCTGAGATCAGATAAATATAAAGTTAAATATCAAGGTAAATATAAAGTTTAAAACTGACCTGAGATCAGATATACATGAACTTAAATATCAAGTTGAATATACAGTTTAAAACTGACCTGAGATCAGATAAATGTCAAGTTATATATAAACTTTAAAACTGACCTGGGATCAGATATACATGAACTTAAATATCAAGTTAAATATAAAGTTGGAAACTGACCTGAGATCAGATACACAAAGTAAAATATAAAGTTGAAAACTGACCCGGGATCAGATAAATATAAAGTTAAATATCAAGTTAAATATACAGTTTAAAACTGACCTGAGATCAGATAAATGTCAAGTTATATATACAGTTTAAAACTGACCTGGGATCAGATAAATATAAAGTTAAATATCAAGTTAAATATACAGTTTAAAACTGACCTGAGATCAGATAAATATAAAGTTAAATATCAAGTTAAAGATAAACTTTAAAACTGACCTGAGACCAGATAAATATCAAGTTATATATAAAGTTGAAAACTGACCTGGGATCAGATAAATATGAACTTAAATATCAAGTTAAATATACAGTTTATAACTGACCTGAGATCAGATATACATGAAGTTAAATATAAAGTTAAAATATAAACTTTAAAACTGACCTGAGATCAGATAACTATCAAGTTATATATAAAGTTTAAAACTGACCTGGGATCAGATAAATATGAAGTTAAATACCAAGTTAAATATACAGTTTAAAACTGACCTGAGATCAGATAAATATAAAGTTAAATATCAAGTTAAATATAAAATTTAAAACTGACCTGGGATCAGATAAACAAAGTTACATGTCAAGTTCAATATAAAGTTTAAAACTGGACTCAGAGACTGGGAACAGGAGCGACCTGGACACAGAGACTGGGAACAGGAAGGACCTGGACTCAGAGACTGGGAATTGGAGCGACCTGGACTCAGACACTGGGAACTGCAGCAACCAGGACTAAGAGACGTAGAGATGGAGCGACCTGAAAAAAGACACTGGGAAAAGGAGTGAACCGGACTCAGAGACTGGGAACAGGAGCGACCTGGACTCAGAGACTGGGAACAGGAGCGACCTGGACACAGAGACTGGGAACAGGAACGACCTGGACTCAGAGACTGGGAATTGGAGCGACCTGGACTCAGACACTGGGAACTGCAGCAACCAGGACTCAGAGACCTGGACTCAGAGACTGGGAACTGGAGTGACCGGGACTCAGAGACTGGGAACTGGAGCGACCAGGACTAAGAGACGTAGAGATGGAGCGACCTGAAAAAAGACACTGGGAAAAGGAGTGAACCGGACTCAGAGACTGGGAACAGGAGCGACCTGGACACAGAGACTGGGAATTGGAGCGACCTGGTCTGAGACACTGGGAACTGAGGCAACCAGGACTCAGAGACCTGGATCTGGAGCGACCTGTACTCAGAAAATGGGAACTGCAGCAACCAGGACTTAGAGACCTGGACTCAGAGACTGGGAACAACAGAGACCTGGACTCAGAGAGAGGGAACAGGAGCGACCGGGAGTCAGAGACTGGGAACAGCAGAGACCTGGACTCAGAGACTGGGAACAGGAGCGACCTGGACTCAGAGACTGGGAGATGGAGTGACCTGAAAAGAGAGACTGGGAACAGGAGCGATCTGGACACAGAATGGAAATTGGAGCGACCTGGTCTCAGACACTGGGAACTGCAGCAACCAGGACTCAGAGACCTGGATCTGGAGCGACCTGGACTCAGACACTGGGAACTGCAGCAACCAGGACTCAGAGACCTGGATCTGGAGCGACCTGGTCTCAGACACTGGGAACTGCAGCAACCAGGACTCAGAGACCTGGATCTGGAGCGACCTGGACTCAGACACTGGGAACTGCAGCAACCAGGACTCAGAGACCTGGACTCAGAGAGAGGGAACTGGAGCGACCGTGACTCAGAGACTGGGAACAGCAGAGACCTGGACTCAGAGACTGGGAACAGGATCGACCTGGACTCAGAGACTGGGAACTGGAGCGACCTGGACTCAGAGACGTAGAGATGGAGCGACATGAAAAAAGAGACTGGGAAGAGGAGCGACCTGGAGACAGAGACTGGGAACCGAAACGACCTGGACTCGGAGACTGGGAACAGGAGCGACCTGGACTCAGAGACTGGGAACTGCAGCAACCGGGACGCAGAGACCTGGACTCAGAGACTGGGAGATGGAGCGACCTGAAAAAAGACACTGGGAACAGGAGCGGCCTGGAGACAGAGACTGGGAACCGAAACGACCTGGACTCGGAGACTGGGAACAGGAGCGACCTGGATGCAAGAGACTGGGAGAAGGAGTGACCTGAAAAAAGAGACTGGGAAAAGGAGCGATCTGGACACAGAGACTGGGAATTGGAGCGACCTGGTCTCAGACACTGGGAACTGCAGCAACCAGGACTCAGAGACCTGGATCTGGAGCGACCTGGACTCAGACACTGGGAACTGCAGCAACCAGGACTCAGAGACCTGGACTCAGAGAGAGGGAACTGGAGCGACCGGGACTCAGAGACTGGGAACAGCAGAGATCTGGACTCAGAGACTGGGAACTGGAGCGACCTGGACTCAGAGACTGGGAACAGGAGCGACCTGGACACAGAGACTGGGAATTGGAGCGACCTGGTCTGAGACACTGGGAACTGAGGCAACCAGGACTCAGAGACCTGGATCTGGAGCGACCTGGACTCAGACACTGGGAACTGCAGCAACCAGGACTTAGAGACCTGGACTCAGAGACTGGGAACAACAGAGACCTGGACTCAGAGAGAGGGAACAGGAGCGACCGGGAGTCAGAGACTGGGAACAGCAGAGACCTGGACTCAGAGACTGGGAACTGGAGCGACCTGGACTCAGAGACTGGGAACAGGAGCGACCTGGACTCAGAGACTGGGAGATGGAGTGACCTGAAAAAAGAGACTGGGAACAGGAGCGACCTGGACTCAGAGACTGGGAGATGGAGCGACCTGGACTCAGAGACGAAGAGATGGAGCGACCTGAAAAAAGAGACTGGGAAAAGGAGCGATCTGGACACAGAGACTGGGAATTGGAGCGACCTGGTCTCAGACACTGGGAACTGCAGCAACCAGGACTCAGAGACCTGGATCTGGAGCGACCTGGACTCAGACACTGGGAACTGCAGCAACCAGGACTCAGAGACCTGGACTCAGAGAGAGGGAACTGGAGCGACCGGGACTCAGAGACTGGGAACAGCAGAGACCTGGACTCAGAGACTGGGAACTGGAGCGACCTGGACTCGGAGACTGGGAACAGGAGCGACCTGGATGCAAGAGACTGGGAGAAGGAGTGACCTGAAAAAAGAGACTGGGAACAGGAGCAATCTGGACACAGAGACTGGGAATTGGAGCGACCTGGTCTCAGACACTGGGAACTGCAGCAACCAGGACTCAGAGACCTGGATCTGGAGCGACCTGGACTCAGACACTGGGAACTTCAGCAACCAGGACTTAGAGACCTGGACTCAGAGACTGGGAACAACAGAGACCTGGACTCAGAGAGAGGGAACTGGAGCGACCGGGAGTCAGAGACTGGGAACAGCAGAGACCTGGACTCAGAGACTGGGAACTGGAGCAACCTGGACTCAGAGACTGGGAACAGACGAGACCTGGACTCAGAGACTGGGAACTGCAGCAACCAGGACTCAGAGACCTGGACTCAGAGAGAGGGAACTGGAGCGACCGGGACTCAGAGACTGGGAATAGCAGAGACATGGACTCAGAGACTGGGAACTGGATCGACCTGGACTCAGAGACTGGGAGATGGAGCGACCTGGACTCAGAGACGAAGAGATGGAGCGACCTGAAAAAACACACTGGGAACAGGACCAGCCTGGAGACAGAGACTGGGAACAGGAACGACCTGGACTCGGAGACTGGGAACAGGAGCGACCTGGACTCAAGAGACTGGGAAAAGGAGTGACCTGAAAAAAGAGACTGGGAACAGGAACGATCTGGACACAGAGACTGGGAACAGCAGCAACCGGGACGCAGAGACCTGGACTCAGAGACTGGGAACTGCAGCAACCAGGACTCAGAGACCTGGATCTGGAGCGACCTGGACTCAGAGACTGGGAACTGCAGCAACCAGGAATCAGAGACCTGGACTCAGAGAGAGGGAACTGGAGCTACCGGGACTCAGAGACTGGGAACAGCAGAGACCTGGACTCAGAGACTGGGAACTGGAGCGACCTGGACTCAGAGACGTAGAGATGGAGCGACCTGAAAAAAGACACTGGGAAGAGGAGCGACCTGGACTCAGAGACTGGGAACTGCAGCAACCGGGACGCAGAGACCTGGACTCAGAGACTGGGAGATGGAGCGACCTGAAAAAAGACACTGGGAACAGAAGCGGCCTGGAGACAGAGACTGGGAACCGAAACGACCTGGACTCGGAGACTGGGAACAGGAGCGACCTGGATGCAAGAGACTGGGAGAAGGAGTGACCTGAAAAAAGAGACTGGGAAAAGGAGCGATCTGGACACAGAGACTGGGAATTGGAGCGACCTGGTCTCAGACACTGGGAACTGCAGCAACCAGGACTCAGAGACCTGGATCTGGAGCGACCTGGACTCAGAGACTGGGAACTGCAGCAACCAGGACTCAGAGACCTGGGTTCAGAGACTGGGAACAACAGAGACCTGGACTCAGAGAGAGGGAACTGGAGCGACCGGGACTCAGAGACTGGGAACAGCAGAGACCTGCATTCAGAGACTGGGAACTGGAGCGACCTGGACTCAGAGACTGGGAAAAGGAGCGACCTGGACTCAGAGACTGGGAGATGGAGTGACCTGAAAAAAGAGACTGGGAACAGGAGCGATCTGGACACAGAGACTGGGAACTGGAGCGACCTGGTCTCAGACACAGGGAACTGCAGCAACCAGGACTCAGAGACCTGGATCTGGAGCGACCTGGACTCAGACACTGGGAACTGCAGCAACCAGGACTCAGAGACCTGGACTCAGAGAGAGGGAACTGGAGCGACCGGGACTCAGAGACTGGGAACAGCAGAGACCTGGACTCAGAGACTGGGAACTGGAGCGACCTGGACTCGGAGACTGGGAACAGGAGCGACCTGGATGCAAGAGACTGGGAGAAGGAGTGACCTGAAAAAAGAGACTGGGAACAGGAGCAATCTGGACACAGAGACTGGGAATTGGAGAGACCTGGTCTCAGACACTGGGAACTGCAGCAACCAGGACTCAAGAGACCTGGATCTGGAGTGACCTGGACTAAGAGACTGGGAACAGGGGCGACCTGGACTCAGAGACTGGGAGATGGAGTGACCTGAAAAAAGAGACTGGGAACAGGAGCGATCTAGGCACAGAGACTGGGAACTGGAGCGACCTGGTCTCAGACACTGGGAACTGCAGCAACCAGGACTCAGAGACCTGGAGCGACCTGGACTCAGACACTGGGAACTGCAGCAACCAGGACTCAGAGACCTGGACTCAGAGAGAGGGAACTGGAGCGACCGGGACTCAGAGACTGGGAACAGCAGAGACCTGGACTCAGAGACTGGGAACTGGAGCGACCTGGACTCGGAGACTGGGAACAGGAGCGACCTGGATGCAAGAGACTGGGAGAAGGAGTGACCTGAAAAAAGAGACTGGGAACAGGAGCAATCTGGACACAGAGACTGGGAATTGGAGCGACCTGGTCTCAGACACTGGGAACTGCAGCAACCAGGACTCAAGAGACCTGGATCTGGAGCGACCTGGACTCAGAGACTGGGAACTGCAGCAACCAGGACTCAGAGACCTGGACTCAGAGAGAGGGAACTGGAGCGACCGGGACTCAGAGACTGGGAAAAGCAGAGACCTGGACTCAGAGACTGGGAACAGGAGTGACCTGGACTCAGAGACTGGGAGATGGAGTGACCTGAAAAAAGAGACTGGGAACAGGAGCGATCTGGACACAGAGACTGGGAATTGGAGCAACCTGGTCTCAGACACTGGGAACTGCAGCAACCAGGACTCAGAGACCTGGATCTGGAGCGACCTGGACTCAGAGACTGGGTACTGCAGCAACCAGGACTCAGAGACCTGGACTCAGAGAGAGGGAAGTGGAGCGACCGGGACTCCGAGACTGGGAACAGCAGAGACCTGGACTCAGAGACTGGGAACTGGATCGACCTGGACTCAGAGACTGGGAGATGGAGCGACCTGGACTCAGAGACGAAGAGATGGAGCGACCTGAAAAAAGACACTGGGAACAGGAGCGGCGTGGAGACAGAGACTGGGAACAGGAACGATCTGGACTCGGAGACTGGGAACAGGAGCGACCTGGATGCAAGAGACTGGGAGAAGGAGTGACCTGAAAAAAGAGACTGGGAACAGGAGCGATCTGGACACAGAGACTGGGAATTGGAGCGACCAGGACTAAGAGACCTGGATCTGGAGCGACCTGGACTCAGAGACTGGGAACAACAGAGACCTGGACTCAGAGAGAGGGAACTGGAGCGACCGGGACTCAGAGACTGGGAACAGCAGAGACCTGGACTCAGAGACTGGGAACTGGAGCGACCTGGACTCAGAGACTGGGAACAGAAGATCGACCTGGACTCAGAGACTGGGAGATGGAGTGACCTGAAAAAAGAGACTGGGAACAGGAGCGATCTGGACACAGAGACTGGGAACTGGAGCGACCTGGTCTCAGACACTGGGAACTGCAGCAACCAGGACTCAGAGACCTGGACTCAGAGAGAGGGAACTGGAGCGACCGGGACTCAGAGACTGGGAACAGCAGAGATCTGGACTCAGAGACTGGGAACTGGAGCGACCTGGACTCAGAGACGTAGAGATGGAGCGACTTGAAAAAGGAGACTGGGAAGAGGAGCGACCTGGACTCAGAGACTGGGAACTGCAGCAACCGGGACGCAGAGACCTGGACTCAGAGACTGGGAACTGGATCGACCTGGACTCAGAGACTGGGAGATGGAGCGACCTGGACTCAGAGACGAAGAGATGGAGCGACCTGAAAAAAGACACTGGGAACAGGTGCGGCCTGGATACAGAGACTGGGAACCGGAACGACCTGGACTCGGAGACTGGGAACAGGAGCGACCTGGACTCAGAGACTGGGAACAGGAGCGACCTGGACTCAGAGACTGGGAACAGGAGCGACCTGGACTCAAGAGACTGGGAGACGGAGTGACCTGAAAAAAGAGACTGGGAACAGGAGCGATCTGGACACAGAGACTGGGAACAGCAGAGATCTGGACTCAGAGACTGGGAACTGCAGCAACCAGGACTCAGAGACCTGGAGCGACCTGGACTCAGACACTGGGAACTGCAGCAACCAGGACTCAGAGACCTGGACTCAGAGAGAGGGAACTGGAGCGACCGGGACTCAGAGACTGGGAACAGCAGAGACCTGGACTCAGAGACTGGGAACTGGAGCGACCTGGACTCAGAGACTGGGAACAGGAGCGACCTGGACTCAGAGACTGGGAGATGGAGTGACCTGAAAAAAGAGACTGGGAACAGGAGCGATCTGGACACAGAGACTGGGAACAGCAGAGATCTGGACTCAGAGACTGGGAACTGGAGCGACCTGGACTCAGAGACGTAGAGATGGAGCGACCTGAAAAAAGAGACTGGGAAGAGGAGCGACCTGGACACAGAATGGGAATTGGAGCAACCTGGTCTCAGACACTGGGAACTGCAGCAACCAGGACTCAGAGACCTGGATCTGGAGCGACCTGGACTCAGACACTGGGAACTGCAGCAACCAGGACTCAGGGACCTGGACTCAGAGAGAGGGAACTGGAGCGACCGGGACTCAGAGACTGAGAACAGCAGAGACCTGGACTCAGAGACTGAGAACAGCAGAGACCTGGACTCAGAGACTGGGAACTGGATCGACCTGGACTCAGAGACTGGGAGATGGAGCGACCTGGACTCAGAGACGAAGAGATGGAGCGACCTGAAAAAAGACACTGGGAACAGGACCGGCCTGGAGACAGAGACTGGGAACAGGAACGACCTGGACTCGGAGACTGGGAACAGGAGCGACCTGGACTCAAGAGACTGGGAAAAGGAGTGACCTTAAAAAAGAGACTGGGAACAGGAGCGATCTGGACACAGAGACTGGGAATTGGAGCGACATGGTCTCAGACACTGGGAACTGCAGCAACCAGGACTCAGAGACCTGGATCTGGAGCGACCTGGACTCAGACACTGGGAACTGCAGCAACCAGGACTCAGACACCTGGACTCAGAGAGAGGGAACTGGAGCGACCGGGACTCAGAGACTGAGAACAGCAGAGACCTGGACTCAGAGACTGGGAACTGGATCGACCTGGACTCAGAGACTGGGAGATGGAGCGACCTGGACTCAGAGACGAAGAGATGGAGTGACCTGAAAAAAGAGACTGGGAACAGGAGCGATCTGGACACAGAGACTGGGAAATGGAGCGAACTGGTCTCAGACACTGGGAACTGCAGCAACCAGGACTCAGAGACCTGGAGCGACCTGGACTCAGAGACTGGGAACTGCAGCAACCAGGACTCAGAGACCTGGACTCAGAGAGAGGGAACTGGAGCGACCGGGACTCAGAGACTGGGAACAGCAGAGACCTGGACTCAGAGACTGGGAACTGGAGCGACCTGGACTCAGAGACTGGGAACAGGAGCGACCTGGACTCAGAGACTGGGAGATGGAGTGACCTGAAAAAAGAGACTGGGAACAGGAGCGATCTGGACACAGAGACTGGGAACTGGAGCGACCTGGTCTCAGACACTGGGAACTGCAGCAACCAGGACTCAGAGACCTGGAGCGACCTGGACTCAGACACTGGGAACTGCAGCAACCAGGACTCAGAGACCTGGACTCAGAGACTGGGAACTGGAGTGACCGGGACTCAGAGACTGGGAACAGGAGCGACCTGGACTCAGAGACTGGGAGATGGAGCGACCTGGACTCAGAGACGAAGAGATGGAGCGACCTGAAAAAAGAGACTGGGAAAAGGAGCGATCTGGACACAGAGACTGGGAATTGGAGCGACCTGGTCTCAGACACTGGGAACTGCAGCAACCAGGACTCAGAGACCTGGATCTGGAGCAACCTGGACTCAGAGACTGGGAACTGCAGCAACCAGGACTCAGAGACCTGGACTCAGAGAGAGGGAACTGGAGCGACCGGGACTCAGAGAGAGGGAACTGGAGCGACCGGGACTCAGAGACTGGGAACAGCAGAGACCTGGACTCAGAGACTGGGAACTGGAGCGACCTGGACTCAGAGACGTAGAGATGGAGCGACCTGGACTCAGAGACTGGTAACTGCAGCAACCGGGACGCAGAGACCGGGACTCAGAGACTGGGAACTGGATCGACCTGGACTCGGAGACTGGGAGATGGAGCGACCTGGACTCAGAGACGAAGAGATGGAGCGACCTGAAAAAAGACACTGGGAACAGGAGCGACCTGGACTCAAGAGACTGGGAGAAGGAGTGACCTGAAAAAAGAGACTGGGAACAGGAGCGATCTGGACACAGAGACTGGGAATTGGAGCGACCTGGTCTCAGACACTGGGAACTGCAGCAACCAGGACTCAGAGACCTGGATCTGGAGCGACCTGGACTCAGAGACTGGGAACAACAGAGACTTGGACTCAGAGAGAGGGAACTGGAGCGACCGGGACTCAGAGACTGGGAACAGCAGAGACCTGGACTCAGAGACTGGGAACTGGATCGACCTGGACTCAGAGACTGGGAGATGGAGCGACCTGGACTCAGAGACTGGGAACTGGAGCGACCTGGTCTCAGACACTGGGAACTGCAGCAACCAGGACTCAGAGACCTGGATCTGGAGCGACCTGGACTCAGAGACTGGGAACTGCAGCAACCAGGACTCAGAGACCTGGACTCAGAGACTGGGAACAACAGAGACCTGGACTCAGAGAGAGGGAACTGGAGCGACCGGGACTCAGAGACTGGGAACAGCAGAGACCTGGACTCAGAGACTGGGAACTGGATCGACCTGGACTCAGAGACTGGGAGATGGAGCGACCTGGACTCAGAGACGAAGAGATGGAGCGACCTGAAAAAAGACACTGGGAACAGGAGCGGCCTGGAGACAGAGACTGGGAACAGGAACGACCTGGACTCGGAGACTGGGAACAGGAGCAACCTGGACTCAGAGACTGGGAGAAGGAGTGACCTGAAAAAAGAGACTGGGAACAGGAGCGATCTGGACACAGAGGCTGGGAATTGGATCGACCTGGTCTCAGACACTGGGAACTGCAGTAACCAGGACTCAGAGACCTGGATCTGGAGCGACCTGGACTCAGAGACTGGGAACTGCAGCAACCAGGACTCAGAGACGTAGAGATGGAGCGACCTGAAAAAAGATCCTAGGAACAGGAGCGGCCAGGAGACAGAGACTGGGAACAGGAATGACATGGACTCAGAGACGGAGAGATGGTGCGATCTGGACTCAGAGACCAGGAACTGGAGCGATCTGGACTCAGAGACTGGGACATGGATCGACCTGGACACAGAGACTTTTCAGACAATTTCAAGTCACTTTGTAAAAGGTTTGTCTCATTAGGAGAAATTGTTGAGTAATTTTGCACCATGTTTCATCTTTTTTGTCATTTTCAGACAGTTTACAGTTAAACGAAATGTCAAAATGTTTGTTAAGAACATTCACAACACAAATAAAATCCAGCGAATTTCGCTCACTTTTTTCTGAATGTTCTGAAAGAAAATATTAGACGTTTTATTGATATATATGCAATGACTTTAGATGTTTTAAGGATTTTTTGGAAGATTTTTACTCATTTTTTGAAAATATTTACAAGATTTCTCTTGTCAAATTTGGGACATTTTTAAAAATAAAACTTTTAAGGCAAACTTTTAAAGAATTATTGGCGTTTTCTTCCTGAAGGTTTTGCAAATTTTCTGAAATTTGAGGAATTTCTTTTGCTGATTTTTTTCCAGACAAGGTAACAATATTTTTTGGTGCCCGTAAATGAGGACAACAGGAGGGTTAAGTTAGCTCAACTTGAATTCAGTTTTCTATCAGCTTCTTCATAAATTCCAGTGTAAATTCCACGTGATGTGAAGCGATGCTACGTTATGATGTTGACCCAGTTTGGTTGACAGAAATAAGCGATAAATTTCCTCTCAGTGTGCATAAATAAAGTGAACTGTTGGTCTGTGGAAACTGTGATCTGTTGAATGTGGCAGCTTCCCGTCCTTATTTTCTGCCTCGCTACATAAATGGCACAGCATCATGTGACTCTTAGCGTTACTAACAGTTTATACCCGTTACCTGTAATCTGCCCGCTACCACGGCATTACAGTAGTCTGTTCAGGGTGAAGCTTCCAGGAGGGATTTAGAAGTTCAGTCTGTTCAGAGCTGGATTTCCTAACATCAGTGGGCTGGGAGGGAGAGGAGAGGTGGAGGTTTTCAAATGTCAGGTCCAGAGAGATTAACAGACTCCCGCCAACATCCTCCAGTCTCACACTCTGGAGTCCTTTTCTCTCTGCAGACAAAGTTTTAACGCTGGAGAAGAGAGGAAAGTCTGAGTTAGAGCTCTGAATGTTACAATATGCTCTGAAAAGTCACCAAAAGTCTGAATTTATGTTAAAATACAAACAGAAAAGCCATCAAAAGTCAGAGTTTATGTTAAAATACGAACAGAAAAGTCATCAAAAGTCTGAGTTTATGTTAAAACACGAACAGAAGAGTCACCAAAAGTCTGAGTTTATGTTAAAATACGCTCTGAAAAGTCACCAAAAGTCTCTGTTCGTGGATTTAACACTGAATCTAACATTAGATTTGAAGCCGGGTTAAATAAGACACCAATACTTCAAATTAAATTTGTGGGGGTTCTTTGTTTTCCAAGTTATTTACATATAATAGAATTTATACACTGAAATGTGTTTTATAAAAATCTATGGCTCAACACATTACTAGATATATAAGAAACAATACCAGAAATAGTACTAAAAACAGAAGCATAAGGCTGTGGCACTTAGCAGGCAAATAAAACCCACAGTTACCACATTGCCCTGTATAAGCCTCTGTTCTAAACACATACTGCAGTAACAAAAAAGCAGTTACAAATATCTCATCATTAACCAACACAAAAATACAATGCATATAGTAATACATTCATATTTCATTGAAGTAAGAACATAAGACGATACACCGGAAGTCTCGTACCTAGCACACGGAAGATTGGCACCGGCAGCACACGCACAGTGTTTTCATTCTCTAACCATCGGTACTAAAAAGCGGATTTTTCATGCAAATAAACAATTTACCACTCTGTCACTATATTTCATAATTCAGTCTTTCATAGCATGGTATTATTTACATTTTCTTACTGTCCCGATCCGCGACCATCTCTGTTACCACAACTTCCAGTCTCGCGAATACAACAATAACAATACGCCCCCTGCTGTCCAAAACGAAAATTGGCAGAAGAGTCATAAACAGGGATTTCAGTGGTTTTCAGTATATTTACTAGTCTCTGTTTACCACCTGGTTACACCTATATTAAAATTCAGGCCCAACAGCAGGAACTTTATGCATTTGGACACATTATGAGTAAAGACTGAAGTTTTCAGTGATTTTGTGCAGAACTTTAATTAGTTTTGGGCAAATTTTAAGTCATTTTGGTAGAATTTTAAGCTTTTAAGTCGTTTCAGAAAATTTCAATTCAGTTTATATCATTTTGAGCAGGTCATGAGACATTTGGGTTATGGGTATGAGACAAATATTTTAACTTGTTTTGGACAAATTTTGAGCTTTTAAGTCATTTCAGACAATTTCAAGTCAGTTTTTTTTTATCTTGTTTTGAGGCATTTTACACAATATTTTAACTTGATTTAGACAAATTTGGGTTTGTGACTTTAGGATTTATGCTGCTACAGTCATATCAGAAGCAAACACCCAATGCTTGTTGGTCGGATTTTTTCAGCTCCATCATAGATTAAGTCAATGTTTTTAATTCAGAGCTCTTTTAACCCTCTGGGCTCTATGCTGGCCATTTTTGTCCACTTCACTTTCTTTTTTTTGACCATTTCAGCTGTGTTAATGCAAATGGAATGAAATTTTCCTGGGGTCTAGATTCTCTTCAGATATTTTAATTTTCAACTTCATTTCTTTAAATATGTAAAAAATATACTGTATACTAACAATAGCTCCTCTTGGCTCTATCGTGGCCACTTTTGGCCAATTGAAACCCATGTAAACTACATATTTTCATTCCTTGTTATTCACAGTACTAAATCATACAAGTTAGGTAAAATTGATTTAATTCCTAACTCAACACTTCAAAATTGTAGTTTTTAATGTTTTCTACCAGATTGTGTCATTTTTCTATTTTTAGCCAAAGGAACAATTTCATGTAATATTCTTAGTTTCCAATAGGGGCGTATGATGGGTTACTGCCCTCCAATGGAGTAAATGAATGACACAATTTTGACACAGGTGTGGATCTTAAGGCTGTCAGATAATGAGAAAAATTGTGTCTGTGCATGAAATTGCAGCACAAAATTGTATTTGAAAGAGAGAGAAATAAATTGTTGCATCTTAGATCCAGCTTGCAGTGAATTTGTGCTGATGCAGGCTGGTGAGCGTTGAGTGTTCCAGGGCAAACTGGACTTTGATGCACATGTTGAAAGCACCTGTAGCTTTGTTGTTTTCATAAAACAATGGCCACACACAACTACACAACAGCCCTACACACTCAAATATCTACTTTCCTAAAAAAAAAAAAAAAAAATCACAGGTCACTTTGCAGAGATCAAAGATGCAGCTACAGGAAACCAAAACAAACTCTGCCACTGTTTATAAATCTGTCCTGGACTTTATGCAGGGGCAGTCAATACTAATGCTGGACGAGCCAAACAGCTCCCAGATCATCTTCTTCTCTGGCAAGATGGCAAGAAGGTCATATTCACTGCTTCAAAAAAGTGACTGTGATGTGATCAGAGAGCGAAGATAAATCACTCTGCACTTGAAGAGACACTGCCCACGATGAGGACATATCCTGAAGATGAAAGGACATCATCTCCTGAAGATGAGGACACATCCTCTCCTGAAGATGAGGACACATCCTCTCCTGTGTGTGTGAGATGAGCAGCTTGTTGCATTGCAAAGGTCATTGTGGATTTCACCTAATATATGCCCAACAAGCGTTGGGGAGGTCACTTACAAGAACAGCGTTAAAAATATCTGTGATGTGGCAAGGCTCATATGCCTGGAGGATGCAGATTTACAAGGGAAAACCCCACAGTAGTTCCCAGGAAGTTAACCAGGGAATGAAGGTCACGTTCCAACTGACACAGGGGCTCCAAGGACACACTGTCACTTCTTACAACTTCTCCACTTCCTTTGTCTTGGCAGAGGAACTCCTCAGAAGAAAACTGGCTCTGATTGGCACAATCAGGAGAAACAAACCAGAGCTACCTCCCCAGCTCCTCCAGCTGTGGCAGAGTTAGATTCTGTCGTCTATCTTTGCTTCACCAAAACTACCACGGTGGTTTTCTAAATGCCCAAACAAGGGAAGAATGTGCTTCTTTTCAGCACAAAGCACAGGGAACCATCAGTCAGCAACGGGGAAAAGAGGAAGCCTGCAGCAATCCTGGACTACAGTAGGTGCAAAGGCGGTGTGGATAAACTAGACAAGGTTGTTAGAACCTACAGTTGTCGGAAAGGAAAACCAGCCACTGGCCACTGGCTCTCTTCTAAAAACTCCTGGATATCTCGGTATACAATGCCTTTGTCCTGTGGAAATCAGTCCATCCTGAGTAGTTGCTTAAAACCTACCAAAAGAGAGCGTTCCTGGAAGAGCTGGGGCACATGCTGGTGACCCAAAAAACTGTAAGAAGGCCTTGTCCCCCATGCTCAAAAGCCACTGCTACAACTGTTGCTGGGATAGAGCAGTCTGAATCAGAGTGTGACCCACAGACCACCAACAAAATGAGGAGAAGGTGTGAACTGTGCACCTTCAGGAGAAGAGCAGCATCCACTCCATCTAGCTGTGGAAAGCGTGTCTGCAAAGATCACTCTACAGTGGTTTGCACATCCTGCTGCCCTTCAGCATACACACACACACATACACACACACGCGCGCGCACGCACGCACGCACGCGCGCACACACACACACACACACACACACACTCTCTCTCATCGAAACACACTATTTCACGTTCACACACACACACGCCCTGCTTTTGTGCGCTTGTTCGCTATCAAAATACATGCTGTTGTTCAAAGTAAACAACTGCTGCTTTGTTTCTCAAATCAAATTTAAAGGGTTAAAAGTTTTGAAGCTTAATGATATTTTGGATTTCATAGTCGGGACTGATTCTAATTTTAAAAACTTAACTGTTGAAAGTAGAAAATAATAATAATATGTGGTATTTTTTACAGCATTTTGTAAAAACAGCAGGTGGCCATTTTTGGCCACGAACATGCTGAGTGGGAGTTTTTCTTCTTTTTTGTGTCACTCCACAAAAAAATTGATGATACATAAAAATTATTGATACTGATAATTATTGACAAACATTTAGCTTCAATTATGATTAGAAAATTAGTCAGGCAGCATGCATTATTTTTATTAAAAAAGTGATTTTGTGCTTTTCTCCCTTTATAAATCATTAGCATTATGTTATCTAACAGGCATTTAAAGGGTTAAAATTCTGAATTTGAATGAAATTTTGGTTTTCATGGACAGAACTGATGCAACTTAAAAAATCAAGTTGGTAAAAGTGGAAAAATATTTTAATATAGATTAATTTTATAGCATTTTGAGAATGCAAACGGGGTGGCCATTTTTGGCCACGAACAAGCTGAGAGGGAGGTTTTTTGCTTTTTGGTCACTGCACAAAAAATTGATGCATAAAAATCATTGACACTGCTCATTATTGACATACATATAGCTGCAATTATGGTTAAAAACTAAATCAGGTAGCATGTATTATTTGGTTAAAAAATGTGATTTTATGCATTTTTCCCCTTTTAGATCATTAACATTATATGATCTAAAAGGCATTTAAATGGTTAAAATTCTGAATTTGAATGAAATTTTGGTTTTCATGGACAGAACTGATGCAACTTTAAAAAATCAAGTTGGTAAATGTGGAAAAATATTTTAATATATATTAATGTTAAAGCATTTTGAGAATGCAAACGGGGGTGGCCATTTTTGGCCACGAACAAGCTGAGAGGGAGTTTTTTTTGTTTTTTGATCACTGCACAAAAAATTGATGATGCATAAAAATTGACACTGCTCGTTATTGACATACATATAGCTGCAATTATGGTGAAAAACTAAATCAGATAGCATGCATTATTTGGTTAAAAAATGTGATTTTATGCATTTTTCCCCTTTTAGATCATTAACAAAAGGCATTTAAAGGGTTAAAATTCTGAATTTGAATGAAATTTTGTTTTTCATGGACAGAACTGATGCAACTTTAAAAAAATCAAGTTGGTTAAAGTGGAAAAATATTTTAATATATATTAATTTTAAAGCATTTTGTGAATGCAAACAGGGGGTGGCCATTTTTGGCCACAAACAAGCTGAGAGGGAGTTTTTTTGTTTTTGTCCTCTCTGCTCAAAAATAATAATGCATCATAAACAGTGTTGCTGTTAATCAGTTACATATCTCAGACTGTGCTATTAATTAAACAAGAAAAATACATAGCACTGGGAATATAGATAATGGTCACTTTTGAGGTTGTTTTTCAACAAGCGCATTGTACAAACAAACTGGCATTTGAAGGGTTAAAAAATTTAAAAGGAATGAATATTTTATATGTATGATACGAACTGATGTTAGTTAAAAACATTATGCAGTAAAAGTAGCAAAAAACATAAAAAATCTAAAAAATTACAGACTCAGTATGTGGGTGGCCAAAAATGGCCACGAACAAGCTGAATTGATGTTGTAATCGAACAAGGCCAGAGGGTTAATTTTTACAAAGGTTTTGTCACCACTTTAGTGGCTTCATTACTTGAGGACTGAATGCAGACTTCACAAACTTATCAAGACCTTAATTTCTAGGGCATCAAGGTTACGATTACTATTTCTAGATAAACTTTGCCCACTCCCTAAGGGGAAATGTGAAACCCTGGGGCCTGGACCCTTCCATCCACAAAGTGTACTGATTCTACCATATCTGGATGTTAAGAAGAGCTTTGAAATTTGTAATTAATTTAGGTCCTTGACTTCGTCTCAGGTGACCTAATATAAACTGAAAGTGGTAAAAAAAAAAAATTGTGGTTGCATTAAAATACACCTCATAGTCAGCTATGCATTTATTGTGATTAACTTATGAAGTTCAGCAGTCTATATCATCGTATCACACATTCTCTTTTTAAAACTGCCTATCAGCTCATTTTAAAACATTTCAATTGCCAGTAAGTTTTGAATGATGTACTAAACGTTGAATGAAAAAGGTTCTGCAATGTTGTGGAAAAAAGGGATGTTCAGTTCTGTTTTAAATGAATACCAGTAAATCTAGTCAATCATTAATATTATATAAACATGTTAATATATATTCTTACATCACACATCCTGATGATCTCTGAAGTATCCGACGAGAAGAAACGTGGAAGACCAAGAAGGGCAGCTGTCCTCTTATTCTGATGTGCTTCCTACATAAAGTTAGACAAAAGTGAGCTCATGCAATATTAGAGTTCTTACGGAAGTTCACATTAACAAATTCACACTATACATACCTCTTTATCAAGGTACTGCACAACACTTTGAAGGGTCAAAGTCCTGCTTTATGAAATGGCTGCTTCATACAACTGCAAGAGAAAAAAACTAAAATGAGCTGCATGTTTTGAAAAGGATGATGTGAATCAATTTTTAACCTATCTGCATCATCTTATGATATATTGCATGAGTAAGAGTGTGAGAAAGAGATATTTTGGGTCCTTCTACATGAAACTGCATTTACGTTATTAAGTATTTCTACAAAGAACCAAAAAATCTAGTACATTTAAAAAAGACACAGAGATTGGATCTAAAAAATATCTGATATTATTAGATAAGTCATATAGAAAATAAATTCCAGTATTTCAATCAATAAAAATAAATTAATTTAATTTCCCCAAATTAATTTTTTACAAGCTTCCAAATAAAAAAAACTGCTCCATTGTTTTGTTTAATGTGACAGTGAAAATAATGTATTTGGGACAAATTTGAGGGTGTCACCATGAGCTTAATGAAGCTGTGATTAATAATTTTATGAATATTATTTTATGACCTTTTATGGAATAATCGATTTAATAACCACCAGATTAAACGAAAAATAAAATTAAGTGTAGATTGTAGGGTCATTAGCAAAAGTAGTTCGGTGAGTGAAGTGATTGAATTTTATGACTAATAAAATAATAATAAAATAATAAAAATTCCTTAAATTTCAGATTTTTAAATTTAGTGTCAAACCAAGAGTTGTAGTATGACCAGCCGGAGAAGAGTGAAGTTATGGAATTTTATGACTAATAAATTAATTATAAAATAATAAAAATTCCTTAAAATTCAGATTTTTTAATTTAGTATCAAACCAAGAGCTGTAGTATGACCAGCAAGAGACAATTGATGGCTCCAGTGATTTTGGTGACACCACAGTAAACAAGAGTGAAGTTATTGAATTTTATGACTAATAAAATAATAAAAATTCCTTAAAATTCAGATTTTTTTTAGTGTCAAACCAAGAATTGTAGTATGACCAGCAGGAGACAATTGATGGCTGCAGTAAATTTTGTGACAATACAGTGTATAAAAGTTAAGTAATTGAATATTTGTGTAGTGCCTCTCTTCGCTGCGGTTTTGCTATTTGCAGACGGTCCCTGTTCACTCGTTGCACAGCCAGCTGTGCATAGACATCAATGTTATTTCTGCAGCTTGAAAGACAGCGACTTTCGATAAAACTGGCCTTGTAGCGCATTGTCTAGCTTACAATGATGGGAAAGAGGCATTGTTTATGTTATTACAAGGTATATCTCATGAGTTATTGATGCCGGAAGTCCGAATCTGTGAATATCTTGCCAACTTTACCTAACTAGCAAAAGTAGAAAAAAAATAAACTAGAAAAGCCACACACAATTCAGACAGCGTTGCAACCTGACAAGGATGTTAATCCACCGGGCAGCTGTGCTAACGGGAGAGGGGGCTCGGATGTGATAGCGCGAGCAAGAGAATGAACAGAGAGCGCGCGGCGGTAGATGCACAGCGGCGCGTGAATGCAAGAAATTAACGGTATTTTAGCTCGTTTCATTAGGATACGCCGTACAAACACAAATGCCTCCCCTCAAACACTCGGACCATCGACAAATACGTTCACTATATGCAGTAAATATAAGCGTCCAAGTCTTATTTTAGACTTCATTAACATGTTATTTCATAAGTTAAAACTGTGCTGAAGGATAAAGGGCGAGCGCTGTCTGGAGGGGGAGGGGGGAGTCTCGCTGTCAAACCAGAAAAAACCGGACCGACTTGGACTTGACTGCGTCGCAAGCTAGCTAGTTAACAAATGGGTAACATTAGCCACCAGTTGCTTGCAGGCAAATGTTGAGTTCAAAAGTTTGTTTTATTTATTGCTCCTGTCACGTCGGAAGCATTTCTAACCTAAATGAACGCCCGTCAACGAAAATGTCCCCTATCGACAACAGCTGTGTAATTTACTAATGCGTCATTTCAAACCTCGACTGACGGGATGGATTAGCAAAAAGAAAAACACGGTAATGTAGTCATATTCGCGAAGCTCTGTCACTGTGCTGATTTTATACCACTTTATCACAGAAGAAACTGACGTTTTTATTACATTTTATCGACAAAGACTCAAAAGCACTTTCTAGAAGATAACTTACCTCCGCCGTGTCTGTTCTCCGAGCAGAATGACGTATCCCTCCGCCCAGGTCAGTTGCAGTCTGCCTGCGTCACTGCGTCAGATTGCAGCTAGCTTGAAAAGTGTGTCCCTCCGCAGCTGGAAGTAGTCCACTGCTGTTTTCTCCATTGTTTCGTCAATAATTAAGTTGTGGTTGAAATACTATGGTCTGTCCAGTTTGGAGAACTGGTGAGCACGATAATTCTTAGATATCATAGCTTTACAGTTTTATTTTTGACTAATCCCAAAATTGTGGTATTTTTTCAGCAGCACCCCCTCTCCCTCCACCCAGCACCCCGTTTCTTTTTTCAAGGTATAACTTAAATAAGTCAAATCAACACTGGCAGTAGTGATAAAACTTACAAATAGTCAAGACAACTAATTACTTTAAGTTTAATTTTCTAAAACTTATAAACTTGAGTTTAATATTCAAAACTTTCCATGACAATTCGAGTTAAAGAAAACAAACAAGTTCACATAACTTAATGGAGCTCTCATGTTTTATAGGAGGAGAAAAAAGAAAAAACAAAAAAGGGAGAGAAAAAGAAAAATTAGATTAATAGAAATGAAAAAAGAAAAAAGGGAAGATATAAAAGGAAAAAGAACAAGAAAAGAAAATAAATTACAAGAGAAAAGAAATTAAAAGAAAAAGGTAAAGAAACGAAAAAAGAAAAAAGGAAAAAATGAGAAAAAAGGAAAAGAAAGAAAAGATAAAAAGAAAAGAAATATAAAGAAAAGAAATAAGATAAAGAGAAACCGCACTTAACATTGCGCAAAATTACCTCTCTGAATCTCCATAGTTTCAATAAATTCCTTCTCTCTTCCACTGCTCAAGTTTAATCCAGTATATAAAGTGACATTAATAGTGAATAAACTAACATCCAGCCATTGTATTTATTTATTATTGCATGTATTTGTAGTAAAACATGAGTTGAAACATCCTACTTTGGGATCTAGAACTGCACAAGCCGTTCATTTTCAGTCAGCTGATGAGTTAAACTCCCCTTTTTATGTGAGGTTGAAGCAGAAAGTCTGAGTTAAAGAAAGTTGTTTATAATTTGCGATACCTGTTATAGAAGCATTTCCATTTCATAAAGCATCAGTTCGTCATATTAATCAAAATCATCACTTTTCACAGTGAGCTGCTGTTCTGACTTAGTTACTTCTTAAACAAAGATTATAAATGTAAATATTCAGAAAATCACTTTTATTGCAATGAAACTCCTGTGACTCCGTTACTTCTACACCAAGATTATAAAAAATAGACATTTGAGTTAGCTTTAACACATTTATTAGGTTATAGCATGAATCAATTAGAAATCACAGGTTATACTATCATACTGTGTTCCCTTATTTAGCTGTTATTCTGTCAGAGTCTCACCCTTGTGGCTGATTCTGGGATCTCATATCTCCATGTTTCTCAACAAGTTTTACATTAAAATCTTTACTTGTGTTGTGAACTTTGGTAAGAAGCAGAAACTTTAGTGTTGCCATGGATACATGAGTGTTAAATTCTGTCCATGTTTCCATTTTGGGAAATTCAGTCCAGCAGATGAGTTTGTTTTTACTGCCAGCTACCATTCAGTCTGAGATATTAAGAATAAATAAATGTGCATAATGTGGAAATGAACAGATTTGATTTTTATTTATTCCTACAGCTGCCGGAGATAAAGTTCCAGAATCTGGAGGAATTTAGTCTCACAATCACAGACAATAAATATTATCTGAAAGTCAGGTTATTGTTGTTTATCAGCACAATACAACAAGATTCATGTTAGACGTATTCCAGTTAAGACTCTAGAATATCATGATTTATGTAAATTTACCTCAATAATATGAATGTTCAGGTTAAGATTGTGCAGTGATATTTATTATGTAAGTTTAGCTGATTAAAGTTTATGACTCTGCACTACAATATTATTTATTATTTAAATTTACATCATTATAATATTTAGGGTCAGACCCTACAGTAATGAGATTAAGAAATCAAATATTCTATAAAATGTAAATACACTGAACTCATTTGATATATTTAAGTGAGACTCTACAATATTATTTGACACAAATCTATCTAAATCAAAATTTTAATCATTTTTACTCCAAACATTTACTGGACTGATTTAAACATTGAAATCACTCCTTTCTAATCCTCTGCTGTACGTTCAAACCTGAGGCCTTAAATAGAAACACACAAGTATCTGATTGAAGGAACTTCTGCAGAGTCCTGGTTCCAGAACATGATGATAGAATTTTTTTTTAAATTTATTATCCCTTATTAATCCCACGAGGGGAAATTCTGATTTTCGCATATCTCCCCAATTGGGGGAGTCAGAGCAACGGGTCAGCCACAGTACAGCACCCCTGGAGTAGGAAGGGTTAAGGGCCTTACTCAAGGGCCCGACAGTGGCCGCATCTTGACTTGAACCTCTGACCTTCTGATCAGTAGTCCAGAGACTTGACCGTTGCACCACCACTGCCACCACTTATAGACAAACTTGTAGCGGTTCAACTAAAAGATTATGCTGTTGCCCCTACAAAGGTTCAATGTTGAAACAATGTTGAAACAATATCAAACCTACTATCACAATCCTTCTATACAACAAATAAAGAGCAGAATACACGTTTACAATAATCAACACAAACTAATTTTCTGTTTCTTCTCTGGAGATGCACAATGAGGGACGTCTGCAGAGACTGAGAAAGAGTCTCACCACATCCTGACATGAGGAAAAAGACTTTATTGAAGACTACAATGAGAAAAACTATCAGACAGCAGACGGCTGCATTCAAGGTGAGCTCTGAACATTTGATCTGGAACAGGAATTCAATAACGGCAGCATGAGCTTCATTTCAGTCTGTCGCTGCTGAATTCATGGATGAATCATCTGGCACTAGAGAAGAAGACCATCAAACATCCATGTCAGCTGATGGAGGTCCAAGAGTCTCACCAAACAAACAACCTACAGAGTGAATACCTCGAATCTGATTGGACGGCCTCCTATTCAGCCACGTGTGAGCAAATGCCTCTAAGCTGATTTGTTTTCTAAAATAAATCTAGTTTGAGTCCTAATCTATGCCTGTGTGTTTGCTTCCTTACACCACTGTTAACAGTTTAGGCTATTAGATTGTTCCAGATAAGACAAGTACAAGATACTTCAGAGGCGTTCTACCACGAGCCTGACAGGAAGAACTCCAACAGCTACTGAATGTTCCTGTGGTCCCCTAAAGGCTACAGGAGGAGTCCTACGAGGACGAGCCAGTCCACCTGATGGCAGCCAGTCGCTGCGGTTCAAAGCCAACACCGACTATGTGGACTTCTACTGGACCACACGGAGGCCTTCAAACCGGACCAACAAGTTCAGCGACTCCCCGACTCGTGGGTCTGAGGACACCGCCGAGCCTCAGCCCAGCCGGCCTCCTGTCTGTGGGTGTTTGAGTGCTGAGAGGTTTATGGATGCATGTGAACGTGTCTGTGTTGAAACAGCAGCTTTTGACTCAGTAACGCCGGGAAAAACCAAGAGCTCATTTATCTGTGACTTCCACTAAAAAAAACTGATGAAAATAAATTTGCCAGGGTTCTGACTGATAACAGATTATTAAATAATGAAAATAATAGTTTAAATGTTCCTTTAAACAATCCTTTTAGGTCTACATTTCCTTTACACTGACTTCTTGGTACAGTATAAAGTTTAAAACTGACCTGAGATCAGATATACAAAAAGTTAAATATAAAGTTAAAATATGAAGTTTAAAACTGACCTGAGATCAGATAAATATCAAGTTATATATGAAGTTTAAAACTGACCTGGGATCAGATAAATATCAAGTTGAATATAAAGTTAAATATACAGTTTAAAAATGACCTGGGATCAGACAAATATAAAGTTAAATATATATTTAAATATACAGTTTAAAACTGACCTGAGATCAGATAAATATAAACTTAAATATCAGGTTAAATATAGAGTTTAAAACTGACCTGAGATCAGATATACATGAAGTTAAATATAAAGTTAAAATATAAACTTTGAAACTGACCTGAGATCAGATAAATATCGAGTTATATATAAAGTTTAAAACTGACCTGGGATCAGATAAATATGAACTTAAATATCAAGTTAAATATACAGTTTGAAACTGACCTGAGATCAGATATACATAAAGTTAAATATAAAGTTAAAATATGAACTTTAAAACTGACCTGAGATCAGATAAATATCAAGTTATATATAAAGTTTAAAACTGACCTGGGATCAGATAAATATAAAGTTAAATATCAAGTTAAATATAAAGTTAAACATCAAGTTAAATATAAAGTTTAAAACTGACCTGAGATCAGATATACATAAAGTTAAATATAAAGTTAAAATATAAAGTTTAAAACTGACCTGAGATCAGATAAATACAAAGTTATATATAAAGTTTAAAACTGATCTGGGATTAGATAAATATAAAGTTAAATATCAAGTTAAATATACAGTTTAAAACTGACCTGAGATCAGATAAATATGAAGTTAAATATAAAGCTTAAAACTGACCTGGGATCAGATAAATATAAAGTTAAATACCAAGTTAAATATAAAGTTTAAAACTGACCTGAGATCAGATAAATATAAAGTTAAATATCAAGTTAAATATAAAGTTTAAAACTGACCTGAGATCAGATATACATAAAGTTAAATATAAAGTTAAAATATAAAGTTTAAAACTAACCTGAGATCAGATAAATATGAAGTTAAATATAAAGCTTAAAACTGACCTGAGATCAGATAAATATGAAGTTAAATATAAAACTTAAAACTGACCTGGGATCAGATAAATATAAAGTTAAATATGAAGTTAAATATACAGTTTAAAACTGACCTGAGATCAGATAAATATGAAGTTAAATATAAAGCTTAAAACTGACCTGGGATCAGATAAATATAAAGTTAAATATCACGTTAAATATACAGTTTAAAACTGACCTGAGATCAGATAAATACAAAGTTAAATATAAAGTTAAAATATAAACTTTAAGTCTGACCTGAGATCAGATAATTATCAAATTATATATAAAGTTTAAAACTGACCTGGGATCAGATAAATATAAAGTTAAATATATAGTTATATATAAAGTTTAAAACTGACCTGAGATCAGATATACATGAAGTTAAACATAAAGTTAAAATATAAACTTTAAAACTGACCTGAGATCAGATATACATAAAGTTAAATATGAAGCTTAAAACTGACCTGGGATCAGATAAATATAAAGTTAAATATCAAGTTAAATATAAAGTTTAAAACTGACCTGAGATCAGATAAATATAAAGTTAAATATCAAGTTAAATATACAGTTTAAAACTGACCTGAGATCAGATAAATATAAAGTTAAATATCAAGTTAAATATAAACTTTAAAACTGACCTGAGATCAGATAAATATAAACTTAAATATCAAGTTAAATATACAGTTTAAAACTGACCTGAGATCAGATAAATATGAAGTTAAATATAAAGCTTAAAACTGACCTGGGATCAGATAAATATAAAGTTAAATATGAAGTTAAATATACAGTTTAAAACTGACCTGAGATCAGATAAATATAAACTTACATATCAAGTTAAATATAAAGTTTAACACTGACCTGAGATCAGATAAATATGAAGTTAAATATAAAGCTTAAAACTGACCTGGGATCAGATAAATATAAAGTTAAATATGAAGTTAAATATACAGTTTAAAACTGACCTGAGATCAGATAAATATGAAGTTAAATATAAAGCTTAAAACTGACCTGGGATCAGATAAATATAAAGTTAAATGAGAAGTTAAATATACAGTTTAAAACTGACCTGAGATCAGATAAATATAAAGTTATATATAAAGCTTCAAACTGACCTGGTATGGGTAAATATAAAGTTAAATATATAGTTAAATATAAAGTTTAAAACTGACCTGGGATCAGATAAATATGAAGTTAAATATCAAGTTAAATATGTTCAAAACTGACCTGAGACCAGATATGCATGAAGTTAAATATAAAGTTAAAATATAAACTTTAAAACTGACCTGAGATCAGATAAATATGAACTTAAATATCAAGTAAAATATAAAGTTTAAAACTGACCTGAGATCAGATATACATGAAGTTAAATATAAACTTAAAATATAAACTTTAAAACTGACCTGAGATCAGATAATTATCAAGTTATATATAAAGTTTAAAACTGACCTGAGATCAGATAAATATGAACTTAAATATCAAGTTATATATAAAGTTTAAAACTGACCTGGGATCAGATAAATATAAAGTTAAATATAAAGCTTAAAACTGACCTGGGATCAGATAAATATAAAGTTAAATACCAAGTTAAATATAAAGTTTAAAACTGACCTGAGATCAGATAAATATGAAGTTAAAAATAAAGCTTAAAACTGACCTGGGATCAGATGAATATAAAATTAAACATCAAGTTAAATATAAAGTTTGAAACTGAACTTAGATCAGATAAATATAAAGTTAAATATCAAGTTAAATATAAAGTTTAAAACTGACCTGAGATCAGATAAATATAAAGTTAAATATCAAGTTAAATATACAGTTCAAAACTGACCTGAGACCAGATATGCATGAGGTTAAATATAAAGTTAAAATATAAACTTTAAAACTGACCTGAGATCAGATAAGTATGAACTTAAATATCAAGTAAAATATAAACTTTAAAACTGACCTGAGATCAGATAAATATGAACTTAAATATCAAGTTAAATATAAAGTTTAAAACTGACCTGAGATCAGATATACATAAATTTAAATATAAATTTAAAATATAAAGTTTAAAACTGACCTAAAATCAGATATACATGAAGTTAAATATAAAGCTTAAAACTGACCTGGGATCAGATAAATATAAAGTTAAATATCAAGTTAAATATAAAGTTTAAAACTCACCTGAGATCAGATAAATATAAACTTAAATATCAAGTTAAATATACAGTTCAAAACTGACCTGAGATCAGATAAATATAAAGTTCAATGTAAAGCTTAAAACTGACCTGGGATCAGATAAATATAAAGTTAAATATCAGGTTAAATATACAGTTTAAAACTGACCTGAGATCAGATAAATATAAAGTTAAATATAAAGTTGAAATATAAAGTTTAAAACTGACCTGAGATCAGATAAATATAAAGTTATATATGAAGTTTAAAACTGACCTGGGATTAGATGAATACAAAGTTAAATATCAAGTTAAATATACAGTTTAAAACTGACCTGAGATCAGATAAATATAAAGTTAAATATCAAGTTAAATATAAATTTTAAAACTGACCTGAGATCAGATAAATATCAAGTCATATATAAAGTTTAAAACTGACCTGGGATCAGATAAATATGAACTTAAATATCAAGTTAAATATATAGTTTAAAACTGACCTGAGATCAGATGAATATAAACTTAAATATCAGGTTAAATATAAAGTTTAAAACTGACCTGGGATCAGATAAATATAAAGTTAAATATAAAGTTAAATATACAGTTTAAAAATGACCTGGGATCAGATATACATAAAGTTAAATATCAAGTTAAATATAAAGTTTAAAACTGACCTGAGATCAGATATACATAAAGTTAAATATCAAGTTAAAATATAAAGTTTAAAACTGACCTGAGATCAGATATACATAAAGTTAAATATAAAGCTTAAAACTGACCTGGGATCAGATAAATATAAACTTAAATATCAAGTTAAATATACAGTTCAAAACTGACCTGAGATCAGATAAATATAAAGTTCAATGTAAAGCTTAAAACTGACCTGGGATCAGATATACATGAAGGTAAATACAAAGTTAAAATATAAACTTCAAAACTGACCTGAAATCAGATAATTAAGTTTAAAACTAACCTGGGATCAGATAAATATGAAGTTAAATATAAAGTTAAATATGTTCAAAACTGACCTGAGACCAGATATGCATGAAGTTAAATATAAAGTTAAAATATGAACTTTAAAACTGACCTGAGATCAGATAAATATGAACTTAAATATCAAGTAAAATATAAAGTTTAAAACTGACCTGAGATCAGATGTACATAAAGTTAAATATAAATTTAAAATATAAAGTTTAAAACTGACCTGAGATCAGATATGCATGAAGTTAAATGTAAAGCTTAAAACTGACCTGGGATCAGATAAATATAAAGTTAAATATCAAGTTAAATATACAGTTTAAAACTGACCTGAGATCAGATAAATATAAACTTAAATATCAAGTTAAATATACAGTTCAAAACTGACCTGAGATCAGATAAATATAAAGTTCAATGTAAAGCTTAAAACTGACCTGGGAACAGATAAATATAAAGTTAAATATCAAGTTAAATATACAGTTTAAAACTGACCTGAGATCAGATAAATATAAAGTTAAATATAAAGTTGAAATATAAAGTTTAAAACTGACCTGAGATCAGATAAATATAAAGTTATATATGAAGTTAAATATAAATTTTAAAACTGACCTGAGATCAGATAAATATCAAGTCATATATAAAGTTTAAAACTGACCTGGGATCAGATAAATATGAACTTAAATATCAAGTTAAATATATAGTTTAAAACTGACCTGAGATCAGATGAATATAAACTTAAATATCAGGTTAAATATAAAGTTTAAAACTGACCTGGGATAAGATAAATATAAAGTTAAATATAAAGTTAAATATACAGTTTAAAAATGACCTGGGATCAGATATACATAAAGTTAAATATCAAGTTAAATATAAAGTTTAAAACTGACCTGAGATCAGATATACATAAAGTTAAACATAAAGTTAAAATATAAAGTTTAAAACTGACCTGAGATCAGATATACATAAAGTTAAAGATAAAGCTTAAAACTGACCTGGGATCAGATAAATATAAACTTAAATATCAAGTTAAATATACAGTTCAAAACTGACCTGAGACCAGATATGCATGAAGTTAAATATAAAGTTAAAATATAAACTTTAAAACTGACCTGAGATCAGATAAGTATGAACTTAAATATCAAGTAAAATCTAAACTTTAAAACTGACCTGAGATCAGATAAATATGAACTTAAATATCAAGTTAAATATAAAGTTTAAAACTGACCTGAGATCAGATATACATAAATTGAAATATAAATTTAAAATATAAAGTTTAAAACTGACCTGAGATCAGATATACATGAAGTTAAATATAAAGCTTAAAACTGACCTGGGATCAGATAAATATTAATTTAAATATCAAGTTAAATATAAAGTTTAAAACTCACCTGAGATCAGATTTACATAAAGTTAAATATAAAGTTAAAATATAAATTTTAAAACTGACCTGAGATCAGATATACATAAAGTTAAATATAAAGCTTAAAACTGACCTGGGATCAGATAAATATAAAGTTAAATATCAAGTTAAATATGAAGTTTAAAACTCACCTGAGATCAGATATACATAAAGTTGAATATAAAGTTAAAACTGACCTAAGATCAGATAAATATAAAGTTAAATATCAAGTTAAATATACAGTTTAAAACTGACCTGAGATCAGATAAATATAAAGTTAAATATCAAGTTAAATATAAAGTTTAAAACTGACCTGAGATCAGATGTACATAAAGTTAAATATAAATTTAAAATATAAAGTTTAAAACTGACCTGAGATCAGATATGCATGAAGTTAAATATAAAGCTTAAAACTGACCTGGGATCAGATAAATATAAAGTTAAATATCAAGTTAAATATACAGTTTAAAACTGACCTGAGATCAGATAAATATAAACTTAAATATCAAGTTAAATATACAGTTCAAAACTGACCTGAGATCAGATAAATATAAAGTTCAATGTAAAGCTTAAAACTGACCTGGGATCAGATAAATATAAAGTTAAATATCAAGTTAAATATACAGTTTAAAACTGACCTGAGATCAGATAAATATAAAGTTAAATATAAAGTTGAAATATAAAGTTTAAAACTGACCTGAGATCAGATAAATATAAAGTTATATATGAAGTTTAAAACTGACCTGGGATTAGATGAATACAAAGTTAAATATCAAGTTAAATATACAGTTTAAAACTGACCTGAGATCAGATAAATATAAAGTTAAATATCAAGTTAAATATAAATTTTAAAACTGACCTGAGATCAGATAAATATCAAGTCATATATAAAGTTTAAAACTGACCTGGGATCAGATAAATATGAACTTAAATATCAAGTTAAATATATAGTTTAAAACTGACCTGAGATCAGATGAATATAAACTTAAATATCAGGTTAAATATAAAGTTTAAAACTGACCTGGGATCAGATAAATATAAAGTTAAATATAAAGTTAAATATACAGTTTAAAAATGACCTGGGATCAGATATACATAAAGTTAAATATCAAGTTAAATATAAAGTTTAAAACTGACCTGAGATCAGATATACATAAAGTTAAATATCAAGTTAAAATATAAAGTTTAAAACTGACCTGAGATCAGATATACATAAAGTTAAATATAAAGCTTAAAACTGACCTGGGATCAGATAAATATAAACTTAAATATCAAGTTAAATATACAGTTCAAAACTGACCTGAGATCAGATAAATATAAAGTTCAATGTAAAGCTTAAAACTGACCTGGGATCAGATATACATGAAGGTAAATACAAAGTTAAAATATAAACTTCAAAACTGACCTGAAATCAGATAATTAAGTTTAAAACTAACCTGGGATCAGATAAATATGAAGTTAAATATAAAGTTAAATATGTTCAAAACTGACCTGAGACCAGATATGCATGAAGTTAAATATAAAGTTAAAATATGAACTTTAAAACTGACCTGAGATCAGATAAATATGAACTTAAATATCAAGTAAAATATAAAGTTTAAAACTGACCTGAGATCAGATGTACATAAAGTTAAATATAAATTTAAAATATAAAGTTTAAAACTGACCTGAGATCAGATATGCATGAAGTTAAATGTAAAGCTTAAAACTGACCTGGGATCAGATAAATATAAAGTTAAATATCAAGTTAAATATACAGTTTAAAACTGACCTGAGATCAGATAAATATAAACTTAAATATCAAGTTAAATATACAGTTCAAAACTGACCTGAGATCAGATAAATATAAAGTTCAATGTAAAGCTTAAAACTGACCTGGGAACAGATAAATATAAAGTTAAATATCAAGTTAAATATACAGTTTAAAACTGACCTGAGATCAGATAAATATAAAGTTAAATATAAAGTTGAAATATAAAGTTTAAAACTGACCTGAGATCAGATAAATATAAAGTTATATATGAAGTTAAATATAAATTTTAAAACTGACCTGAGATCAGATAAATATAAAGTTATATATGAAGTTTAAAACTGACCTGGGATTAGATGAATACAAAGTTAAATATCAAGTTAAATATACAGTTTAAAACTGACCTGAGATCAGATAAATATAAAGTTAAATATCAAGTTAAATATAAATTTTAAAACTGACCTGAGATCAGATAAATATCAAGTCATATATAAAGTTTAAAACTGACCTGGGATCAGATAAATATGAACTTAAATATCAAGTTAAATATATAGTTTAAAACTGACCTGAGATCAGATAAATATAAACTTAAATATCAGGTTAAATATAAAGTTTAAAACTGACCTGGGATCAGATAAATATAAAGTTAAATATACAGTTTAAAAATGACCTGGGATCAGATAAATATAAAGTTAAATATATAGTTAAATATATAGTTTAAAACTGACCTGAGATCAGATGAACGTAAACTTAAATATCAGGTTAAATATAAAGTTTAAAACTGACCCGAGATCAGATATACATGAAGTTAAATATAAAGTTAAAATATAAAAAAAAGAAGGGCTATATTAAGTCAGCACTGCAATACCAAAAGAAATCCAAGTTCCTATCAAACTCCTTAAGAAAGTGAAAAAGTTTAGTATGTACGTAAATCCAGCTGCAACATGTATCAGCACAATCAAAGAACAAAGCAGCACCTCTTTCCTTATTGTTAAAATTTTCTATGACTTTTGTACTAAAAAATTCATAAAAATACTTGTGGTGGGATGTGTTTAAAAAAATTCATCTAATTCATTTGAGGCTTTGTAATTAATTCATCACGATTAATCACATTTTTGCCTAATAGCAATATTTAACACAATAAGCATAGATTTTGAAATTCAAATAAATTTTGGCTGACAACTGAATGGATGAATAGACATATATGTGAACTTAAACAACAAAACGTTTGTGCTTCATTTATTTTTATCGGTGCATTTTTCATTTGTCTACTCCCTTCACAATTTACTGCAAACTCAAAGTGTATTTATCGCGATTACATTCAACATTTTAAGACTTTTTTAAACTCAAGCACTTTCATTGACTTGAAAAGTGGCCTACTGTGGTCTGGCTACACTGTTTGCCAATACCAAGACTGTTGTAGTTCATGTATGGTGCATCACCTGGAGCTCATTTGCATAAAGCAGTTTCATTTATGCTAATGAGGCACAAGGAGCGGAGGTCTGACGCATAGCGAAACTAAACGTCTAAACTAGTTGTCGTTGAACTGAAACGAGGACAGATTCAGCAGCTTATTTCTCACCTCAAATGCTTGAGAAATACTTTTTGGTGAACAATTTTCGTAATAAAAGAGAAAGTTTGCAACTGAGCCGCCACGTTGGTTCGACATTTTTGCGCTGATTCACTCATCCTGTGCATCTTCTTCGCGGCTGGCAAACAGACTTTAGGTGCATTACCACCATCTACTGGGCTGGAGTGTGCATCAGTGTCACCAGTGTGCCAGAAATCAGGGAACTGAGAAAGGTGCGATTAAATGCTTTATTTTTAATGCATTATTTTTTCTGTAATTAATTATTCATAATTAGCTATAAACTTTAAGTCTGACCTGAGATCAAATAATTATCAAGTTATATATAAAGTTTAAAACTTACCTGGGATCAGATAAATATAAAGTTAAATATATAGTTATATATAAAGTTTAAAACTGACCTGAGATCAGATATACATGAAGTTAAATATAAAGTTAAAATATAAACTTTAAAACTGACCTGAGATCAGATATACATAAAGTTAAATATAAAGCTTAAAGCTGACATGGGATCAGATAAATATCAAGTTAAATATCAAGTTAAATATAAAGTTTAAAACTGACCTGAGATCAGATAAATATAAAGTTAAATATCAAGTTAAATATACAGTTTAAAACTGACCTGGGAACAGATAAATATAAAGTTAAATATCAAGTTAAATATACAGTTTAAAACTGACCTGAGATCAGATAAATATAAAGTTAAATATAAAGTTGAAATATAAAGTTTAAAACTGACCTGAGATCAGATAAATATAAAGTTATATATGAAGTTAAATATAAATTTTAAAACTGACCTGAGATCAGATAAATATCAAGTCATATATAAAGTTTAAAACTGACCTGGGATCAGATAAATATAAACTTAAATATCAGGTTAAATATAAAGTTTAAAACTGACCTGGGATCAGATAAATATAAAGTTAAAGATAAAGTTAAATATACAGTTTAAAAATGACCTGGGATCAGATATACATAAAGTTAAATATCAAGTTAAATATAAAGTTTAAAACTGACCTGAGATCAGATATACATAAAGTTAAACATAAAGTTAAAATATAAAGTTTAAAACTGACCTGAGATCAGATATACATAAAGTTAAAGATAAAGCTTAAAACTGACCTGGGATCAGATAAATATAAACTTAAATATCAAGTTAAATATACAGTTCAAAACTGACCTGAGATCAGATAAATATAAAGTTCAATGTAAAGCTTAAAACTGACCTGGGATCAGATAAATATAAAGTTAAATATCAAGTTAAATATACAGTTTAAAACTGACCTGAGATCAGATAAATATAAAGTTATATATGAAGTTTAAAACTGACCTGGGATTAGATGAATACAAAGTTAAATATCAAGTTAAATATACAGTTTAAAACTGACCTGAGATCAGATAAATATAAAGTTAAATATCAAGTTAAATATAAATTTTAAAACTGACCTGAGATCAGATAAATATCAAGTCATATATAAAGTTTAAAACTGACCTGGGATCAGATAAATATGAACTTAAATATCAAGTTAAATATATAGTTTAAAACTGACCTGAGATCAGATAAATATAAACTTAAATATCAGGTTAAATATAAAGTTTAAAACTGACCTGGGATCAGATAAATATAAAGTTAAATATACAGTTTAAAAATGACCTGGGATCAGATAAATATAAAGTTAAATATATAGTTAAATATATAGTTTAAAACTGACCTGAGATCAGATGAACGTAAACTTAAATATCAGGTTAAATATAAAGTTTAAAACTGACCCGAGATCAGATATACATGAAGTTAAATATAAAGCTTAAAACTGACCTGGGATCAGATTTACATAAAGTTAAATATAAAGTTAAAATATAAATTTTAAAACTGACCTGAGATCAGATATACATAAAGTTAAATATAAAGCTTAAAACTGACCTGGGATCAGATAAATATAAAGTTATATATCAAGTTAAATATACAGTTTAAAACTGACCTGAGATCAGATAAATATAAAGTTATATATGAAGTTTAAAACTGACCTGGGATTAGATGAATACAAAGTTAAATATCAAGTTAAATATACAGTTTAAAACTGACCTGAGATCAGATAAATATAAAGTTAAATATCAAGTTAAATATAAATTTTAAAACTGACCTGAGATCAGATAAATATCAAGTCATATATAAAGTTTAAAACTGACCTGGGATCAGATAAATATGAACTTAAATATCAAGTTAAATATATAGTTTAAAACTGACCTGAGATCAGATAAATATAAACTTAAATATCAGGTTAAATATAAAGTTTAAAACTGACCTGGGATCAGATAAATATAAAGTTAAATATACAGTTTAAAAATGACCTGGGATCAGATAAATATAAAGTTAAATATATAGTTAAATATATAGTTTAAAACTGACCTGAGATCAGATGAACGTAAACTTAAATATCAGGTTAAATATAAAGTTTAAAACTGACCCGAGATCAGATATACATGAAGTTAAATATAAAGTTAAAATATAAAAAAAAGAAGGGCTATATTAAGTCAGCACTGCAATACCAAAAGAAATCCAAGTTCCTATCAAACTCCTTAAGAAAGTGAAAAAGTTTAGTATGTACGTAAATCCAGCTGCAACATGTATCAGCACAATCAAAGAACAAAGCAGCACCTCTTTCCTTATTGTTAAAATTTTCTATGACTTTTGTACTAAAAAATTCATAAAAATACTTGTGGTGGGATGTGTTTAAAAAAATTCATCTAATTCATTTGAGGCTTTGTAATTAATTCATCACGATTAATCACATTTTTGCCTAATAGCAATATTTAACACAATAAGCATAGATTTTGAAATTCAAATAAATTTTGGCTGACAACTGAATGGATGAATAGACATATATGTGAACTTAAACAACAAAACGTTTGTGCTTCATTTATTTTTATCGGTGCATTTTTCATTTGTCTACTCCCTTCACAATTTACTGCAAACTCAAAGTGTATTTATCGCGATTACATTCAACATTTTAAGACTTTTTTAAACTCAAGCACTTTCATTGACTTGAAAAGTGGCCTACTGTGGTCTGGCTACACTGTTTGCCAATACCAAGACTGTTGTAGTTCATGTATGGTGCATCACCTGGAGCTCATTTGCATAAAGCAGTTTCATTTATGCTAATGAGGCACAAGGAGCGGAGGTCTGACGCATAGCGAAACTAAACGTCTAAACTAGTTGTCGTTGAACTGAAACGAGGACAGATTCAGCAGCTTATTTCTCACCTCAAATGCTTGAGAAATACTTTTTGGTGAACAATTTTCGTAATAAAAGAGAAAGTTTGCAACTGAGCCGCCACGTTGGTTCGACATTTTTGCGCTGATTCACTCATCCTGTGCATCTTCTTCGCGGCTGGCAAACAGACTTTAGGTGCATTACCACCATCTACTGGGCTGGAGTGTGCATCAGTGTCACCAGTGTGCCAGAAATCAGGGAACTGAGAAAGGTGCGATTAAATGCTTTATTTTTAATGCATTATTTTTTCTGTAATTAATTATTCATAATTAGCGCGTTAAAGCCCTAGCCCTAAAAAATCCAGACAAAATCTCAACACGGTGATTGCCTTTAACAGATGGGTATGCAGAGTATGTCATGACTGTCATGACTATAAAATTTAGAGCCGTAGCTTAGGTAACATGTCTCTTAATTAGGTGTGTTTACGTCACTATTCCAAATGCGTTCCATTGTCTAACAACAGTAACAGAAAAAAAAGTTTTGTTCAAAATTAGGCTCTATTAAAATACACTATACCTGAGCACAGGGAGCAGGAGAGAAGTAAACAGAATGTCAACTGTGTGTTCATCGTCAGGTGTTTGTGCATTGCTCTCGAGCTGCTATTGTTTACTAAAATACAAAATACTGTCAAAATACTGCTTAGTGTTCAAACCACCTTTTTGTTCTGTGATCACGTGAAGTATGTCAAAGCCTTGGGGCTATGGAAACTTCTGCACTCAACCGAGCCAGACTTTGCTGCCGTCACCATCGTCTAAACCGTGCTTTACTACAGAAGCTCCAACTTTGATAATCCATGGGGCTCTATGCCTTGAGAGACCCAACCAGGGACCACTGAGCCTGACAGCACAGCTCCAAGGATCACTGGGACATGCAAACCCCTTCACTGTGATGACATGGGTGATTCTTCAGGGACAGACAGCCAGAAGAGAAGGTTCGGAGAGCTGATTAAGAAGCTCCGGGGCGACTTCCTTTGCAGGTTTCCCTCCAAAGCCCTGCTGAGAGGAGATCCCAGTAGACACAGGATTTACATATCTCATCTGGCCTGGGACGCCGCAAGATCCCTCAGGAGGAACTGGAAAATGTTGCTGGGGAAAGGGAAGTCTGGAATGAGCCCGCTGCCAACCCCAGATAAATGGAAGAAGATGGATGGATGGATGGATGGATGGATGGATGGATGGATGGATGATGATTTTAAAAACATAAAGTGTAAAATATCTTTTGAGAGTGGACCTCTATGTGTGCTACAGTTTTAAGGAACATTTTCAATCCTGTTTTTTATTTTTATTTTCATTTTTTCTCCACAATTTGTTTGCATGCGGTGTTGTAGACTGAATCTTTTTCCATTCATCTACTGTATATTTCATGGCAACACCTCAGAAAGGCTCCTGGACAGACCTTAAACTAGTATATGATTAATTTATGGTATAAATCTGTATGATGTGGCTTAGAAAAGCTACAAAAAAAACATTTTATTAGTATTTTCAAGCACTCAAGATATGCAGTGATTTGCAAGATAGCACCTACATTATTTCTATATTGCTAATGACCAAATTCATTAAGTAGATTTTTTTTTTTGATTATTATTTAACTTTGTGGCACTGTGACATATGGGAGCATTTCCCTGATGGTTTTCTGTATTTATTAAATGACTGTTTAACTTTTTTTGTCTCATTCATTGCATGTCTTTTTTTTAGAGTCCACACACGGCATAAGACTACAGCACCCTTGAGTGTCATCTTGTGTCAGGGATACAGAGTTTTGCTTTGCAATTAATTACTGCAGTATATATGAACCTGCTTTGTAAGCCTGGACTCGGCTTGTGTGTGTAATTAAGTGGAGTGTGTAGACTGAAAGCTTTGGAAGTGCCCTTTATTATCAGCGTCTCTTCAGTGACTAGCAGCCTTTCAGTCAGGTAAGCCGTGGACACTTTATTTAAGCAAAGACTGTAGTCAGTTCTGTACAACTGTAAAATGTCAATAATATTTATTTTCTGAATTAATTATTTCAGCGATGTCTACACGTGACAGGAAGGTTAGACAATGAAAACTGTTAAGACAAGGTTTGGGGATTATTAACATCATGGTTAAACATTATTAGAGACAATAGAAAGCCAGTAAATCGAGTAAAGAGTCATATTTAACAGTGAGTTTTACTGAAACATTTTTTTAAAAAGTCATATTAAAGTAATCTTCTGCTTCTTAATATTTGCACATTTTTTTGCTCATGTCACATTTTTACTCACCGTGGGCTAATTTTTTGTTATTGCAATACAAGTCAGAAATGTCTTTTATTTATTCAGTATAACACAGTCATAATGCCATAAATTATTAAAGGTAACTCATTGAAATACTTTGAAATTCAAAATTTCAACCCTAGAGTGTTACTGGAAGACATAAAACTGTTTTACTTTTGTGACATTTTTCAAAATTTTTAATTTTGTATATCGCTTAAATCGCGATTTTGAACATAGATTTGGTCAATTTTCCATATGACACGATTAGCTAAGAAAGATGAAAAATCCAAATATTCTTTCTATTTTTATAGCTTGTGTCACTGATTAATGGTTTAAATATTCAATATTTTAAACATAATATGCCTTCAAAACCTGCCACGGGGGTTCAGAGGGTTAAATATTTCATTTTCTTACACTACATTCACCTTGAAATCCAGGAATAATCTGCAATATCAGTCAACTCTAAAGCACCCAGAGCTAAATGAGCTGCTGATAATATCTCTTAATGAAAATTATCAGAGGACATAATTGCTTTGTGAACTTGTTCTCTGCAGCTGTTTATATGTGACCCTTCAGTGCAAAATAAACCTACACAGTTGTCAGGCTACGTATGAATATAGAGCAAATATAAGTTATTCATTACAGACTGCGTGCGGACATCCTTTGGGGGTTTAAAGAAAGTGTCCACTGTCTCTGAAGAAATATGCTTTAAGATGAATGAGGAAACAAAAAAGAGGAAGCGCACTGCATCCTAACTTTGCTATTGCAGCTTTTCACATTTCTGAGTGTCAGCATATTCACAGCCCTAACTCTATCAGTGTGTTTTATTGCTACAAAAGCTAGAGCTGATCTGCGATAGCTCATCATTACACCCCTTGAATGATTTCACAGCTCATAGATTCATCTGGTCCAGTGAGTAATGCGACTGTATATGCAGTAGTGCCAATAAAAATCCCCGTTGAGGTGCACGGGCCGACATTAGCGAAGCAGACAAAGCGGGTACAGAAGTCACACTGCAGCAGTACTCTGTCTGTGTGGGTGTGTTTGTGTGCATGGAAAGACAAAAACCGCGAGGCAGGCAGAGCGTGGTGTCCTGCTATGATCACACGAGTGTTGTGGCATGATGAGTCATTACAAGTCATTACAAGATAACATGGGGGCCTTGTGATGGTGTGCTGTTAAGGATTTCAGCGAGGGAGCAGGGCGGTTAGAGAGCACTTGTTAGCCAAGACAGAAACACTTCATTATAACTGGCCGAGACCGCAGCACAGACACTCCAGTACTTGACACCGGAGAGGCAGTCGTCATCATGTTTATCCCTCAAGAGCATGCTGATGTCTGGATTTTGGAATGCAGGACAGCAGACATATTGGAGTGGAGATCTTTCCACTTTGTGTTTGACTTAAAGAGGGGTAGTTTACCAGAGCTGCCTCCTCAAGCCTTTCCATCATCAGCATTTCCTTCGGTTTTGACAAGGCGGCCTCTGAAAGCAGACAAAAGCTTCATGAGCTGCTCGTCTCTGACAGCTGAGTTATGAGGAGCAGTTTCTCGGCTCGTGGAGCAGTGCAAAGACAATTTTAAAATTTCTACATCACTGTATTTCTTAGTGAGCTTCGGTTCAAAATGTGTAGAGGCCAACATGTCTCATGGCAAATGCAATGCTAAAGCAGCTCAAATCAATGTTTTTATTTCAACAACAGATCACATAACCGGGTTAGTGAGACAGTGCTGTCTCGTCTCCTCGGCTGAAGAGTCTTTGAGCTCATTATTTTGGTTGTCAGACTGGCAGTTTCACAGGTTTAGCTCGCTCTCATCCTTTTGACCACAGCAGGCAGCTGTTCTCAGCAGCAAAGCATCTTAAAGGCTGTTGTTTGCTGTTTGCCAACATCAAACCAGAGACAGACTGTTAGCACAGTGGAGCATTTAGTCACTCAACAGAATTTCTTCATTCTGGAGTTGGTAGAGAGCAAAACAGAAATAAAAGGAGAGCATACACAAGTCTAAATGAATTCTAACATCACTCCATATGTCCTGGATGTATAAAGAGGCAACTGACTGCTAATAAGTCTCTCATATTCACTCAAAGTCCTTCTACGGCCATTTATTTCACCCCTAAAAATTCACCTCTGGGCATTAAAGCTACATATTTAGAGTTCCGTCCATCAAAATAATCCCTTCCTGACTTAAAATTGCTTAATGTGACCCACCACTCTTGTTTCCACTCATCCCTTATGGCTTGCTGCAGCTCAGCACACCAGCTCACCTACAACTGCTCAAACACTGTAAAGCACAATGGCATGCTGTAATATTGGGGGAAATCAGCTATAAATCATGCAACTAAAGAAGAATAATGCTACAGAAAGCACCATCCTGCAAGTTAATAGGACTGGTTTCTTTGGTTTGGAACTTTTAGAAGTCTTAATTTGTATTTTTGAGACTGTGATCAAGGTGAAAATGCTCTGTCATGGTGTTGACTTGTCATTTGTCTGTGTCACCTACCATATAAAAACCATCCTACACATGCTAACCAGGTAAAAAAAATATGGATTTTCATCAAGTATTGATTATATCTACAGTCTTGAAATGGATTTCACCATTTAAGATGTTATTTAAACCTCCATTGCCTCCTACGAATGGCCCAAAACATAACATACATACATACAAAGTGGACCTTTGTTGCTCTTTTTTGGTTTATTTGGTATATTCACCCACTCACAGCTAACTCTGTGCATCGTATGAGCATGTGGTGTTGGGCTGGTGCCATACAGTGGGTTTATCAGATGTTTTTTTTACCCAAAACATCTGTCCTTCATGAATATTTAATAAGGTGAGACACTTGATTTTCACTGGAGGGGGTCTTTTAAAGATAACAATATGTTAGTGTTTTGTTAAAGCTTGTTAAAAAAAATAAAAATAAGTAAGTAAATAATAAAAATTAAGTTATTCCATGTTGAAATACAACGTTTTGCTATTATTTTACAGGAGTCAGGAATCTAGCTGCACTCTTTTGCTACCAGCACAAACAAGAACAAACACAGCTCTCTTTTTTTTGACACATTTTGGCTAACAAAAGTTAAAAAGCAATTAGCTGGTAACAAGATGCGAGACAAAATCCAGATTTTTGGACACCACTTTACAAGCTTTGTTTTCCACACTGTGTTCATTTCCATTCACTGCTTACACATCAGCTTATTTTCACATATCCTCCCTTCCTTTCACCTGAATTAACACCTTTCCTGCAGCTCATTCCGCTTCACTTATTCCTTTCTTTGCAAATGTTTCAAGCAATAACCATTGTCCCCCTGGAACCGCGCTGCTTTTTCTTCACAAAATAGTGGTGGGGCTTTGTATTCATATCTTTATTAAAGTTTTATTACTTAAAAATGCTTTACACTTCAGTAAATGCATTTATTAAACTTCTCTATCTCTGTCTCCTTTCTTTGCCAAACTTCCCAGACAAACTTAAATTAATGAATTAAACTGTAGACATATTTCTTATCATGAGGTCATAGTAACTTTTTGCTTTGTTTTCTCTTCATAATAAGACTGTGAACTGGTCGTACACTCCAGTGCAGACAGAGGATGAAAAGGTGGAATCTGCACAACACAAGTAAAGCCGCAGTTTTTACTCAAACACACAGCAGCAGAACTCGTAATTGACTATATGAGAAGTCGATTCCAGGTCATCTAGCTGAAGGTTATTCCATCCAATAATGTACGTCAAACCTGCTGCCTAAAGAGCCTGCAGTCATGAGGGTAGAGTAAACACTGAGGTTATTCAAGTGTGTATTCCGCTGCTTGAAAATGGTATCAGGAAGTGTCAGTCAATGTAGCTGTTTAATCTCCGATCCTCTCGAGATTCAGACCGTAATTTTAATAACTGTTTATTCACATGCAAAAAACGACGCCGTCTCTCCTGCATGCTGATCAGCAAAGCAACTTTTCAGATTCACTCTGATATCAGACGCTGTTGACAGAAGCGAAAGAGAGCGACGGGAATAAATTAGGAGGACAAAGAGCTGGCGCCTATCTGCACGTGTGCATCATGAGTGAGTTTACAATTTTTGATCTTTTGAGATAAGGACGACAAGGTTGTTTCAGCTACCTGTGTGCACACGTGTGAGTCTGTGAGTCATGGAGGATATTAGAAAGACTGGGTGGGTTTTCTACAGTGCTATAAAGTGTCACCCACCATAAACGAAAGAGAAGTCTCAGGAGCTCAGGTTGGTTGTACCCATCTCAGTTAGGGAGTTAAGGTGCTTTCTGATACCTGCACATACCATGAAAATGGACAATTTTGTTTGTGCCACATTCATTTTAAGCACCCATAAATCATATTTATAGGTATAGGTTTGGTATGTGACTTTACATTTGCTACACACCCTTCTATTTTCTGTCCACAGGGGCAACTATATAAAACAGAGCAAACACATGCACATGTATATGTAAGAAACAGCAAATCTGCATGTGAAAGCATTTTGTGTATTAAAAGGTATCTTTTTCAAAGGCATGGGGCATCTCATTTGGTAACTACTATACGTATATGTATATGTATATGTATATGTATATGTATATGTATATGTATATACACTACCGTTCAAAAGTTTGGGGTCACCCAGACAATTTCATGTTTTCCAAGAAAACTCACACTTTATTCATGTGCTAACATAACTGTACAAGGGTTTTCTAATCATTAATGAGCCTTTCAACAGAATTAGCTAACACGATGTAGCATTAGAACACAGGAGTGATGGTTGCTGGCAGGGGCGGATTTAGAGAAAAATTAATAGGGTGGCAAAGGGGTGGTAGATACATTTTAGGGTGTGATTGGCATTGGTTTGTCTGTCTGTTAGCAACATTACTCAAAAATGGAATGACAGATTTGGATGAAACCAACCACCAGGCGTTATCAAATTGACACAAATACTGCTGAAATAAGTATGTTAAATAAGTAAATATCATTTGCATTTGTCAGCCAATCCTAAACATTAGTTGTTCTTATTAGCTGTCAATCACAATATGTGATTTGATATGTCTAGCAGAAAGGGGAAAAGGTTTAAACTGAAATAAAGTCAACCTTATACACTTTGAAGAAACCAAATGCTAGATATGTTTAAAATGTTTCTTAAATTTAGCAACAAATTAGATTAAGACTAGACAATGTCTCTCTTATGCACTGTTTTGGGAAATCTGCATTTGTGTGATCTATGCTTATGTTCGGCCTGCCACAATGATTACATTATCAATTCATCTAGAATTTATTATTATTATTATTATTTATTGTCTTAGATTTGTGGTTTTATTTTTGATGCTCTTTATTTGAGACATTTCTTACAATAATTCTATAATTCCAATATTTGGATATTCTTAAGAATTAAGTATCTACTTATCATCTTAAAATTAAAAGACTAACTACATCAGATAATAATTTGTCCAAAAAGGTAATTATTGCGACAGGTGTACCTCTTACTCAGATATATTCTACTAAAGCAATATTCATAGCATGTGGACCAGTTGGACCAGAGATAGTCTCTGATTTACCTTTCACTGTCTGAGCTCTGCATGCCTTCGTTTCTTTCTCTCTCTCTTAACTCTTCCTCCTCCATCTCCTCTCTGGGATGCTCTTCCTCCTCTCTTCTTTTAGGCTGGGAAAAGCTGCTGGTGGTTCCCTTCCTCTTCATTGTTTACCGTCTCCTACAAGAATCACACTGACTGAACTATGTTTTTTCCTTTGATAATTTTCATTATTAACTATGATACAAACTGATGTGTAAAAGTTAAACCTTGAAAGAGATACTTAACATGTAAACGTTTTTTCAGCTGTAAACTAAATGATATGACTGTACTATGATGAAACACATTAATGCTGGTGTTATTATGACCTTGACACCAAATTTATAAAAAACAGCATTAAACAAGCAGGATGTAGTTTTCAAACAGTGCATGAAAACCTGCTGTGACTGGAGGTTTGGTTACACTTTAATGTCATGTAAAGTCTTAGTGAATGTGTGATTTATTTTGACTTACAGTCTGTTGTCAGAACCACAGGATGTAATTATCAAAAAAGAAAAGAAAAACTTCCACAGACGATCCCCCACCATCCTTCTGTGGCTGTTCTCTAACATTAGCTAGCTACATAATTAAAAATTCGCAAGGCCCAGGCTCACTGGAAACCGTGGCTCGTCTCGCAAGCAAACACTTTATGTGAATTTAGACACTATTAGCATTTGATACATTGTGAACAGTTATATTAGCATGTAGTCTAACCCAGTCTAACTAGTGTCTTACTGTCGCGTTTTGCCGGCTACACCGAAGTCCAGCTGTCATCCACATGAGTGAGGTCTAAAGAGCAGCTCCCTCAGAGGGGGGTGTGTCGCCTCGTATATGTAGCAGCATAGGCTGTACAGGACGTGACGTCTACGTGGTGCATTCGAAAGCACTCGGACATCGGAGTTTCACTCGTTATTCGTCTTTCCTGTACTGTCGCTCTTTACGGCCGGCCACAACCTTTCATATACATATTTTTGAATCAGATCGTTCAGAACTGGGGTGGCAGCCGGGGTGGCAAGGCATCTTCTAGGGGTGGCAGTTGCCGCCCTATGCCACCCCAGTAGATCCGCCCCTGGTTGCTGGAAATGTTCCTCTGTACCGCAATGGAGATATTCCATCTAAAATCAGCCGTTTCCAGCTAGAATAGTCATTTACCACGTTAACAATGTCTAGACTGGATTTCTGAATAATTGAATGTTATCTTCTATCTATCTGAAAAAAATGCTTTTCTTTCAAAAATAAGGACATTTCTAAGTGACCCCAACCTTTGAGTGATAGTGTATATGTATATCGGTGCATTCAGACAACATAATAAAAATACAATACTGCAACATAATGTGAAGGAAGCAAATCTGCCACAACTTCTCCTCTATAAGTAAGAACATTAACTGTAAAATATCGTTCTTCCTATTAACTAAACAACTACATTTGTATGACAAAAGGTTCATAATCAACATCTTTGATTTGATTAAATAAATTAAATGATAGGAAAATGCATCAGTTGTCAGAATTAAGTTGTAGAATTAAGTGATTTTGATGTAATATCACAATTTGGTTAATTTTCCTGATTTCCTGTCACATTATGAAAATTCCACAATGCTTTCAGTTTGTTGTAATTTTGGCATCTTTTCTTCAGTGTGACTTGCGTTTTATACCTGCTGGCCTACACATCTAACTAGCTCTGCCCTGCATTATGTATTATCATACAGTGCCTTTAAGTAGAATCTACTTATATCATCTCCTGGTGAGACTGCTGACTGCCTGTAGCTTCAGCCTTGGTCTTTTGACATTATATATGCACATATGTAGGCTTCATACACACATATCTAAGAACCTCCCCCAGGGTTCTCATTTAATGAATCAGACAGAAACACTGAGAAAAATCCCAGGGGGGTTGTTTAATATATTTTTGGCACTGGCAATATGAAATCCATATCACATGTGTATGAATGTATAACAAGACTTCCTACATACTCAGGGCAACATTGGCATTCATTTTACACGCAGCTCTAAGATTGGTCCATAAACAGACGTACTGTAAAAGAGTGTAAAATTTGCACAGCGTTGGTCACATACACATCTTACCTTTGATGCATGTTGAGCTTTGTTTCCTTTCCACAGTCTGTAATGAATTAGATAGATCAATCTTACGATTAATGTTCAAATATCACTAAATGATGGTGGATGTGTGAATATTTCACCACATCTTTTAACGTTTCACTTTCCAGTCTGCAACCAGTGTGTAAATAAGTAAATTACACTTTAAAAACTTAAAAACTCTCATTTTTTGATATCTTAATTGTGCACATAAGCATGTAAAATGATGACTAACATGCCGAATGTATTGTTGTATCAAAAATGGAAATTTTTGTGTCATGTGCTCTACAACTGGCCAATTAGAAAGAGAGACGTGTGGATTATTAAAACTGCACATCTGTTAGATCCAACCTGATCCATAGATCATGTTTGAACCTAAGGAAGCTGCAGTGCAAAAGGTTGATTCACTTTGTTTGTTCGCTGATCTGTGAGCAAATAAACTATTTATGAATCAAAATGGCGATAGAGCAGGTCGTCCACTTATCGCATGGTTTGATCCCTGGCTCCTCCATGTGGAAAAAGTGTAATTGTGAAGACACTGAAGTTGGCAAAGCAGCTCTGCCACCATTGGTGTGTGTTTTAATGTGAATAAAAGCCACATTATGAAGGTTTTTTTTAGCCTAGCGAAGGTTTAAAGCTGCTCTATAAGTGCAAACAATGTACATATCCCTAACGATGTGCATGTTTTGAACTTTTAATCCCTCTTTTCACTCTACTGGTCAGTCCCTGAATCCCAGAATGATTCACTCGTGCCTCATAGAAAATGAATGCTTTCAGTTTGTGTTCGGCCTGATCCAAGATTTCTGGAACAAACATCCGCTCTGTTGTTCTGCGTGGATTTCTGTGAGGGAACATTTCCTCCCCGGAGGTCCCTGCACCAGGAGCAGGCGGTATCTGTTATAAAAATGCAAGTGGTGCCATTTTTCAAAGGTTGCCAGATGTGGCAGTTTCAATGAAGAGACTGCAGAGTGCGACTGGGACTAAAATGGATGCAGCATTTGTCGAGCTTCAGTTTTGTTGCATCAGATTGTTTTCAGAGCAGGTTTAGTTATATCAGTGCCACTGATTCATTGTTTTATTTACTCTCTAATTTACAGTTTTGATTCGGAGAAAGTAAAAATGTCAAGTTTGGCCGGAGGTGCTGGAATTCCGCTCTGTCCTGCTGATAAGACACTTATTGTGTTTCAAAATTCTCCCAAGTGTCTGTTATCAGTGGAGCCCAAGGTTGTTCATTTTGGCCGCACAGTCTGTGGAGCTGGAACTGAACTGGGGGTTGTTTTTTCAGGTGGAAAAAAATAGCTGAGAGCTTAAGGGCTTAAGTAATTCACACACACAAATTAGCACAAGTTATTAAATTGCACACACACTGTGTTCTGTACATTAGGAAGTCAGTAGGAGATGATGTTTCCAAGCAACTTCTAGAGATTTGCCGTGAGCGTTAGCTCAGAAAAGGTAGCTACAGCTGCTAAAATGTGCCAAATTCATGGTCATTTTAGAAATTAGGAATCTGCTTTTGCTTTTTTTGTTTGTTCTGAGCATTAAATCTGGCAACGGAGCACTTGAATAGTGTAGAAATAGTGACGAAAGACAGTGGAGCCAAGAGATTTGTGCACCCAAACTTTTCTTCTTCCCAAAATGGATTGTTTTAGAAATGAAATTTGCCGCCTACTTGCTAGTTGCTATTGACTGTTTCTTCAAGGTCATTTATCAGCATGTTGTCATGTTAATTTATGATGCATTGCAGCTGATTTACATCAGAGGTTGCTGGGTGGCTTGAAGCTCCATGGAAAGAAAAAAACCAGAACTAATAGCCTCTATGTCCTTTAGTTGTACTTGATGGAGAGGGGTGAGAGTATCACACAGATTTATGTAATTTCCAAAGAAAGATAAATGGATAAAGCAACAGAACAGCAACAACAGCATTCATCATTTTGGAAGATTGTCCACTTAATTGTATTATGCTTTATTCGGCGTAACACAGAGATATGCGTCTCTGCAGTGCAGGGCTCTGCTTTGTGTTTTATGTCTTTCTCTGAGGGATGAATAAAATATCGGCATAAAGTGTGGATTCAAAGAATGGTTAAGTTATTACAGATGTAAAATTTATGCTTTATTACTCTGTTAAATTACCATTTTAACTTTTATTTTTTTCCAAAGTGAGTTACGGTTTCTACTTGTGAAAAAAATGGTAAAATGTGATTGTTCCTAGTGAGGTAAATAAACTTATAATGGAGCTATGATTCAGCGACATTGCTTTTTATGTGCGTTTCTGGGATATTTAGATGAATTCCAGACCTTAAAGTGGTTCTCAGAGAAATAAGATTTTTCAATGACATTCCAAACTTCACCTCATCTCTAAGAACTGCTGGTATCACATGTCCATTCTTTAAGGCGAGGACAGTTGGCATCTTTTTCTCTTTCTGTCTCATGTTACTGTCAGAAAAAGCTGATTGATAATAATAAATAAAAAAAAACTGCAGCAGTAACAGCTTCAGTGCCTGCTGCCGCCTCCCATTTCTTTGCTCGTGACAAATGTAGCCTCTAAGTGTCTGTGGCAGGCCGTGATCCTGCAGGACCCTTCATGTTGCGTATGAGCGTTCCATTTTTTTCATTAACTCCAGGTGTTCCATCTCATCCCTTCCCCCTCTGTCTTCTTCAGCCAGAGCTGTTTTGCAATTTTCACGCTCGTCCCGGTTTAAACCAGAAAGGCAGGAAAACACAGGACAGACTGGCTTCTATGCAGCTTCACCTATGCAGGCATCACAAGCAGGGAAACGCACAGAGCTGCAGCCATAGAAGACAAACCCACTTTGGGGAAAAAACAAGGGCTGAGGGCCAGTTCTGAATCTGCCTCTGGCTGTCCTTGACGAACCTCCGGGCTAGATCCTCCTGGGTGGTCTAGGCAGCGTGGAGCACTGAGAAGATTTATCTGGATGGTTGACAACTTCTGCACCACTTATCCAGGCTGCTCCCGTCCCCAAAGAGAGTACATGTCACCGCTTCAAAAGTAACGCTAGTTGACAATGACATGGTGGGGTTGTTTCATCTGACTTTCACTTTAGTTTGGAGGAACTGCAGTTTGAGGGTTTATTAACATTTTTTTCTTTGCCAAGTTGTAGATTTTCCAGTTGAGGAAATGTTTTATTTGCTTATTTGGATTTCTACGAGGTGTATTATCACAGCAGCTATTCATTCTGGGAGCCATATAAAATACAATGACAGTGTGTGTAGTTTTAATGTTATGTATGTTATGTAATAGACGTTTTGAAATCTCTGATTATAGAAGCTAAAATGTAATGGTTTTTATTTGAAAGACTGAAAATCACACACTGTAAAACATCATAAAGGATATTTTACAATGGGCCTGGGTTCTGTTCAGAGTGATAATCTTTTTAGTAACATTCTTGATCAGTTAAAGCTCTTTTATGTAAATTTGGAAGTTAAAAATGTGTATTTGGACCTATATATATATATATATATATATATATATATATATATATATATATATATATATATATATATATATATATATATATATACGTACACTGCCCGTCCCAAAAAAATCACACACTAATGTCTTGTTGGACAGCCTTTAGCTTTGAGTACGGCACTCATTCGCTGTGGCATCGTTTCAATAAGCTTCTGCAATGTCACAGTATTTATTTCTGTCCAGAGATACATTCATTTTTCACCAAGATCTTATATTGATGATGGGAGAATCAAACCACTGCGCAAAGTCTTCTCCAGCACATCCCAAAGATTCTCAATGGGGCTGAGGTCTGGACTCTGTGGAGGACAATCCATGCGTGAAAATAACGAAGATGGCAAACACCCCACTAGTGGATCTATAACTGCACGAGCCACCTTTCATTGTACAAATCAAGTATCTCCAATAGAGTACTAAATGTAAATCCGAGTTTTGCTGCCCTCCATTTAATCCACTTCAGAACTTAAGAACACCATTTGATTAGTTGAATGAATCACCAGCTGAGTGCTCACTCAAATCATTCAATTAAGTTTGTAAGAAACAAAACTAGCATACAAGTAGACTTCCCATGATGCATAGTGATGCATACTCATGAAAACACAAAATGCAAACTCACTGCTTGTCTTAGCTAAATGAAGTTCTGGTTCTTTCTTTCAATAATAACCAAAACCATTCTAACCATGACAAAGGTTCGTACTGAATTCAGCCCTACACCTGTAGATTTGTGTTTTATCTCACTGTATGATTCTACTTCATATCTTCAGTTCATAGATAGATAGATAGATAGGTGGGTTGGTTAATTGGTTTTCATGTCATGCACACAAACATGGCCAACCCCAATTGGTTTTACAAGACATCAATATAATAACATTGCAGAAATACATCAAAAGCACACATTATTCTGTGGCTCAGTTCTCAAACTAAATATGTTGTCTTTTATCCTTAGGTCTGGCAAAGAAATTCTGTCATGAAAAAGGTTCCGCTTCTAAAACATAACTCAAGTTTTTCATGGTCATCCAATCACAAGAAATCTGCATATATATAATAGTATCTGTCCTTCACGTAGCACAGCTTTGCCTTTCTCATGAAGACAACATAGACTCCTCACCTGAGGAATCACACAGTCTCTGTGTTTTTAGACCTTGGTGCTTGACGCTGGTCACAACATAATCACATACCATAACAAAATAGTAGAAAACATGTTCACGGTCAGGTCTATTATGTGCTCTGATTAACAGTCATACCAAGACAAGACATAACAACTACAATTCATCCAAGTGCAAATGAAATTTTGCTCCAACAACTTACAGTGCACTGATGAAATGTACTGATCACGTATGCAAACAAGAAAAAAACAGCAGCCTTTAGTGATGCATAAACTAGATGGTCAGTGTGTCAAAAGGAGCTTTGATAAGGAGTCTTCCATGCACTGTTGGTGGGAGGCTTTCTGCAAGTGTCAACATTCAATTTAAGACGTACCAAAAACAAAGATTGCACAGGCTTTGATTGTAAATAAAAATAACTGTGAATTCGTTCACACACAATATGGCGATGCAGCTCACGACAGGAGGTGAGAATCAGGTGATAATCATGCTCTGGGGAAGCCTATAATTCACTTTAGGCAGAGTAAGGAACTTTATTTAAGCTACTGCTTTCTGTGACGATTTTATTTGACCTGGACTTGGGTTGCTGGAGGCTACTCTCTGTGTGGTGAGCAATAAATCTACAAGTGGACTGAGATAACCGGCTCTGCTCCGGTTTTTTTTTTCTCCTTTTCTCAAATTAGTAGCGCCAGAAAAATTCAGTGTGTCGTATTCAGGTTAAAAATTCAGACACAGAGCCACCTAATAGCTGCACTCATATGGATGTTTGCTTAACAAATTTGGAGTGATTTAAGATTCTCTGCCCAACAACCTTAAACATAGAGCCGGAGTCATAAAGAACCACCTCCAACCACAACTAGAACAAGGAGCCTCCCACAGAGTCTTGATCTCAACATCAAGGAGTCGGTCGGGGATAACATGAAGAGACAGAAGTCAATGAGACGCCCTAAATCCATAGAAGAACTGTGGCAAGTTGGCAAAGACGCTTGAAGGGTGGTCACAGCAAATACTTAATGATTTATTTATGGTTTATTTGAGAGAAACGGATGCAGTTTGCATGAAAAATGTAAAAAAAAAAAAAAAAGAAGACTATTCAGTGGGAATATAGTGGTGTTTACAGTGAAAGCTAATTAGCAACACCTGGCTTCAAGAGAGCTCTTATATACTGAGGGAAAAACATCTAATTAAAAAAAACTTTGAAAATCTGGTAACTCGACTGCCAGAAAAAATATGTTGGAATATGGTGGAATAGTTCAATGCTCAAAAATATGAACAGCAAATATCTGTGAAATAATGATATTTTTAGCTGATTTAAATACATTAAAACAGTGTACTTTTTAAATCACATATTATAAATGAAAAAAAACAATTTGTGAAAATACAGATCTTTGATTAAGAGATTGTGTGCAGTTTGGACCCTTTATTTACTATCAGTATGTAAATAAATACATTTTTTTCTGGGATTTTACTAGATATCATTTGTAATTTAAACAAAATGGGGAAAATCTGTAAAATAATAGTTAAAAATATATTTTTTCAATCTTCAGTATTTTTATTTTAAATAAGAGGAAAATATCTGTAAAATAATGATTTTTTTTGTTGATTTAATTAAAATTTTTAAGAATGGTATAAATTTAGAGCCTAATGTTGTAACAGAACAAATTCCAATTCACAAAATATTGATTTTTGATGTGGATGCTTACAGTTTTGATCAGATTTTTTAATGGTTATCATTTAAACTAATACTTTTTTCTATGATTTTACCAGATATCATTTGTAATTTAAACAAAATTGGGAAAATCTGTAAAATAACAGTTTAAAAACTAGATTTTTTCGATCTTTAATTTTTTTTAGAATTTTACAGGCAAATATCTGTAAAATAATGATATTTTTGTTGTTTTAATTATAATTTTTTAAAATGATGTAAATTTAGAGCCAAATGTTGTAAAAGAACAAATTCCAATTAGTAAATTGTTAGTAATTGTCGATTTTTGATGCGGATGTTTACACTTTTGGCCTGTTTTTTTTTCTAAAAGGTAAACATTTAATTTAATATTGTTTTTTCTGTGATTTTACTCGATGCTATCTGAAATTTGACAAAACAGGAAAAATATTTGAAATAAGAGTAAATCATTCAAAACAATGAGGTAAAATATGATCTGTATTATAACAATGACAGAAACTAAAGCAAATATTCAACTTTATCATTATAAAATTCCATAGTGTCCACTAAATATATAAAATTGTGCACAAAAATATATGATATTTTAAAGAAATATAGAGAATTTAGAGAAAAGTGTCCTCTTAAAATGCTTTGATTCCTTTTAGCTTACATGCTACCTTTACAAATATGTTAATTACTGGGTAAGTCAGGTTTTTTTTAGCATGAAATGAACATCTACCATCAGTAGTATATGAAGCAGAGGAAATAAGTCTTTCATGTGCTTTTTGATAATGACAGTAAATGCTGAAGACAGGAAAATGACATTGAGCTGTCAGTGAATGTCTTATTGATGTTTTTATCTATATTTCAAAAAATACCCTTTCTTTTTATCTTTGTTTTTGTCTGCCTCGCAGCAGAGGCTCTGTATTTAATTATGCTTTAAATATGAAAGGAATCGATTTACAGAAGGAAAAAACTGGCACGACAATTGACAGTAATTTCAGCACATGCAGCTTCTCATGTCCCAATCATAGAGCCACCTGTTTGTTTTAAAGATGTTCTCATTTCACACTGATGATTGTGGACTTCTTTAACATTTTGTCCTTGTAATAGTTTTTCCCTTTAGTCAACAAATGTTAAAGACACCTTACAGCCTCGCCTCATGCACTGACAATAATGCAGAGCAACATCCAGAGCAGCCTGCGTATGATTACAACCCGGACGCCCCGAGGAGCCCGTTACACTCAGTTGTTGTGGTCCTTATAAACAGCAGTAATCCTCAAGCCTCATTATTGCTTGTTTTTAAATGCCTTGCGAAGCCATCTACTATCAACAAGAATGTATTTTAAGAGATTAGTTTGCACCTCTGGGTCATTTTAAACCAAATAATTCTGCACAATTATGTTTTCCTAATTATGATTATTTCATGATTGCATTACAGAAGTCCCTCGCCGCATGTTGCAAACACAACATGGTCCCCAGGCTATTGACGGGGAGAGGTGACAGTGTCACTGAAAGCAATTAAAAAGCTATCAGAGGGAGCTGAAAAGGAAGCATTTCCTATTAGATTGCTAAGTTAACCACTGGCCTGGGCCAAATGTGTGCACAGGAGCACTAAGATGTTATTACTCTCTGTAGGCGCTGTGTTGTTACTCCTCTGTGGTGCTGGATGCTAAAGTGGGCTCAGTAATGACCACTAACATCACTCTGTGCCGCCGTTCCAAAGAATGAAAGATTAGCACATCAGGAGTGGTCACCTGTACTTTGCTTGTCATTGTTCACATGAACTCTCAAAGGCAGCGGGTGAATTTTAAATGCGTTACTTTTTCTGTGGTGGTTGGAAGGATGCAGGGCCGAGAGCAGAGGAGGACCACAGGTGGGATTATCCCCCAATGAACTGACACATTATTGAGTTTTTAAATAACTGCTACTTTCAGAATGGTTTGCATGTGTAGGGAGCTGAATAGGCTGAAGTGAAGCCTGTCGTTTGATTTGTCATGCTTCCTATTGCAGTTAATCATGCATTTATACATTTTGATTTCTGCTCTGATGCTTGGTGTTTGGTCATCTTAAGGCTGCACTGTTTTTTGTTTCTTTTTAGCTAATGTTTTGTGTATTTCAATGCTTAGTGAAGCACTTTGTAAACCCTCTTTTGAAAGGTGCTAGAGAAATAAAGATTATTTTTATTATTTAAATAGAGTGTATTATTACTAGTAGTAGTAGTTGTAGTAGTAGTATATAAATAAAGCTTTTATTATTTATTACATAAAGTTTTTTATTATTATTACAAATAAAGATGATGATTATTATTATTATTATTATTATTATTATTATTATTATTATTATTATATAAAGTACATTATTACAATATGAATAAAGTATATTGTTATTTTTACTACTATTATTATTATTAGTAGCAGTAGTAGTATATAAACAAATTTTATTATTATTATATAAATAAAGCTTATTATTAATATTATTATTATTGTTGGTGGCAGTGGTGTTATTATTATTGTTGTTATTATTATTAACATTATTTAATGTAATACAACACTTATTTAGATTTCAAAATATTTCTGTAACCACTTAACATTCGCCCGTTTTTTTTTTGTTTTGTTTTTTTGTTTTTTTTTACGAAAAGAGACTAAAAGCTTGTTGGCATTTTATTGGTTGGACTCTGCCATTTTGTGGCTAAAAAAAATTGCACTTAGGGGTTCAAATATGCCCCTAAAGAGAACAGAAAAGGCACTTTTAGGTAATAAACACACTCGTATTACAAAATTAAGAGCTATTGTTGTGTTATTGGTAACTTCAAATGGTTTCAAATGATGAAAAGATTGTCAGATTTGGTTCAAAATGGGCCGATGCCATTTAAAATACAGCAGCAGAATTCTCACTCGACTCATATTCAAAAGGTTGTATTGTGTGTCTATGTCCCAAAGTGCATTGAATCTTTGCTTTTTCTTTTCATTATTTTGATCAAATTTGTTGCATAATGCACGTTTCGCACAGAAATCATTCAATAACAAGATAAGACAGGTGAACCCATACAACGGCGCCGTTTGAATAAAGGATTCAAAAGATACTATATCAAACTAACTGTGAATAACTGAATACACCAGGATGAGTCTGAACCTTAATTAAAGCTTGAACATGAGTAAAATACACCCTTTTAGCCACATGTATATTAACTGGACCAGTGGATCAATATTTTAAGATCATGTGGAGTTCATTTCATGTACAATTAAGTAAAGAGAAACATCTGAGTTTATCTGCTGGGTGGAATTTTGAAAACTGGGAGTCCATCCTGAGCTGTCAAACATTGTTTTTCTAGGAGGGACTTCTGAAACTGTATATAACGTGCCGTCTACTCCATATAAACAGGCCGCCCTCTCTTCCCAGTTCGTGACCCCACCCATTCAGACTGTTGATTGGATGATTGATTGGACAGGATTATTGTGCAAAAGCTCTTAACTTGAGTAAATCCCACTTCCTTCACAGACTGTAGCGCCCGGCTCCTCGTGCCTCAGTAGTATTTTCAGAGATATCCGGTTTTCAGGGAGTTAAAGGGATTCGGAGACGGTTCCCACAAGCTCTCGCGTTAAAGTTTACAAGAAAAAGTCCCACGTAATGTGTGCATGTTTGCTTACACGCATTAGTCTAGTGTGTACGAGTGTACATAAGTGCTGTTGACTGAACCATCATTAACACCCAGCTGGCTGCAGACTCCATGAGGAGGCTTGGAAGTGAGCTCTGGGTGCAGCAGGCGAGTCACGTCTCCGAACATCTGTGTGGAAGAATTCTCAGATTAAACATAAGCCACGGAGGCTGTAACGATGCACAACCCTCACGCATGTGTTCATGAACCTGCCACGTTCTTTGACAGCGACAGCTGATTTTTTTTTTCAGATAATCAGAAGGAAAAAGTGCCCGTGGTGATGGTGGGAGCGACGGCATCAGCAGCCCCACTCGGGCACATGTCACCTCCTCCAGAAACATCTCTCTGGTAGCGTAAAGTCACCCTGACCACCCTGAGGGGACAGGTCCCTTCAGTAAATGATCACGACCCAGGCAACATCATTAGCTGTGCGGAAGAGGCTCCTCGGCAGAGTGATAAGCAGAAACACTCCACTGGGAAACGCTTACAGTGCACTTAGAGGTGACAGGGATAATACGGGCCGTGCACTTGTTATTCTCGGCACAGCTGTGCATCATTTGTCGGCTTCAGCTATAAATAAAGATCTGTCACAAATCAGGATGTGGAGTCAGGACGAGTGTGTGTCAGCTGCAGTCTGATGAGTTCTAATTGACCATTTGCTGCACTCTCGCAAACAGGGATCGCCTAACAGTAAGTGGACGCGGCGTGGCTGTCGAGTTTTAGGCCTCTCCGTCTTTCCAAAAGCCACAACTTACAGGAGAAAGTAATAAAGGATTGTAAGTGTGGCATTTAGTCATACATGTACTCCAACCCAGCAATATTTTCAACCAACTAATGGACCAAAACATAATTTAATTACATGTCTGTGTAGATTATCAGTCATTTAAGCCATGGTAGTCTTGAGAGAATTAGTTAAAAGTGATTTATTTTTTGAGAGGCTTCAACTGAAGAAGGCTCTTGGATGAAACCTCTCCAACAACCATAAAACTTTGCCAGCTACAACAGTCTTCCTTCCAAAATCAATGACTCATTCTTTAAAGCTTGAGTTTAGATATGTTGGATCACTGCGCAAAAATTCAATGATGACCTTTGAGCATATTGTAATTCAAGTGGTCTTAGAGGAAATTCTCCTTCTGCACCTTCTTTTGGCCCCGTTTTCAGGAAGACTCTTCGGCCAATCACAGATCTTTTCAGACAATATCAATCGAAACAGAACAAAGAGCAGTAAAGTCCAGGCCAGGTGTCCTTCTCTCCTATTACTGAGAAGAATCTTTGGACCAACTGAAATGAATGATTCTCCTTTAACCCTTTGATGCACAACATGGGTCAAAAGTGACCCATATTCGATGGAAAATGTGTATCTCTTGACCCGTGTTGTGCATCAGTGGGTTAAAGAAGTAGCATCTGGAGAAACATAGACATGAGATGCTATCAAATTGAAATTACATTTTTCCCTTTAAACTGGTATTCAACTTTTCAGTAAAATGTAGAAATGAGGTTTATTACGGCTTTAGCACTCTAAAAGGGTAATAAACCTCATTTCTACACTTCACTGAAAAGTTGAATACCAGTTTAAAGAGAAAAATATAATCTCAAGTTGACAGAATCCACGAAAATAAACTGCCATCACCAAAGCAGACTTCAGCTACAGCTTAAAGGTAGTTTGTACAGTGCAGACATGTGACTAATGGAAAAACTATCATGCAGTGACTTGTTTTGGGCCAGGACCATTCCTCCAAAGCATATTCCCTCCCTCAAAATCTCTCATAAGTGTTTGACTGGATTGAGATCTGGTAACTGTGAAGGCCACGTGATTCACATTTTTATCCTCAAATTCTAATATTCATACCTTGTATTGTGACAAAAGGCAGATGTGTCCAAGTGTGTTGAAATCAGGTTGAAATTAGTTGAGCTTAAAGACACTGGACACTGCAATAAAACCAAATCATTTTAAAAACTAGTTTAAACTCAAGGATTAACACCTACTTGAGCTGTTTTTCCTGTACTGCATTGATTAAAATAATCATCCTTTTAATCTAGATGATAATTTTATTTATCATATACTCTTTGTTTTTCAGTAACAGGGTGCTTTTGTGCCACTAATGTTTTCTTATTGCTCTCTCTGCTCACAGTTTCTGTCCCCTGCAGGTCTGTTTGGTGATTTCTGATGTGGGAGAGCTAGTAATAGCTTTGATGGGCAGCCACCGTGTTTGCGCAGTCATTTTCACACACATCCCACAAGAAAAAGTTTGCCAAAATGTCAGGCTGTTCGGAAAAGCAAGCAACAACAACAAGCACCATCTATCGACTGACAAGCTGACAAGCGGCTATTAAGTCCAGTTGAACTGTCGCGCCATCGAAAATAGTCGAACGGGTCTATGAGAAATGATCTAATGGCTGATGATGGAAACGAAAACAAAGCACAAAAGAGCCACTCACTGAAGGGGAGGTGGTATCTGTAAAGGGCAGATTTGCCAACATTGTTTGTGTAATTAGGCATTGAGGTATTTTTTTTTTTTTAAAAAGTGGCAGCAAACAGATGGACTTCAGCAGCTGCAGCCATCTATCAGCCATATTGCAACGAAAAAAAAACGCTTTATTTCTAACAGGATCTGCAGAGTGTGGGCTGGTTTCCATGGTGAGCAAAGCTAATCAGCCATTTCTCATCTTGTTGAGTGACACCAACGGAGCCCAGAACACCCTTGAAATATAGGCTTGAAGCATTAGCTGAAATAACCATCTCTCCCTTTACCTCGACCTTACATGTGAACCCAAACCATTAAACACCTCCCATGCAAGCCAGAAATGAGATGATTACTATCTCGCCGGAATTTGCCTTTTCAACATAAGACAGACGTCAGAATGGGCAGCAAAGTGTAATTGCCCTTGTCTAGTGTGCAAGACTGTTGATTCTCCGAAAGAAAAGAGACAGCAGGCCTCCTTCATTTGCCACACGATGGAACTCATTCGCAGAATATATAGCGAGGTAATTGAGCGATGAATTACTTTTTGCATCAGCACCACTCAATGACACTGATTCTGATGTAGTAATTTATCCCCCCTAAAATGACATCTATTGGGGAAAAAAAAGAACATTCTCCTCTATCACACCTAAAAACAACTGATCGAAGTTTTCAAAAGCAACACGTATTTTTTTTTCTTTCCGTCTCTCAAACTGCGCGAGAGGTCAGGCTTCAGAAAGTACGCCCTGACATTGTGCTTTTTCCATTATGTAAAGTCACGTCTCCGAGTTTGACTTGTGAGCGCTGCCATTCCCTAAAGAGAAGAAATAAATGAGTTTCACATCAAGCAATGCAATCAGCCATGGTTAAACCCAGATCTCCAAAAATGTGATTATATCTGCCATAATTGAGTAGACACCTCTACCTCGGATCATATCGGCGGGAGGAGAAAAAACACATTTATAGGTGTGATAATTGAAGCTGGATGGTGGAATAGATGTCTAAATGGATGACCGGCAGACAAGTTTGGAAAAAAAAAAGAGAGAGAACAGCTGAGGATATGTGCATCAGATGGAGGGGAAATAAAGAAGGTCGTCAACGAAAAAAAGAGGACAATCTTTATTTCAATCTTTCAAACCTGTAGTAAAGTGTGACAATCTCAATTCAAACCCGAAGAGGAAGTTTGGCAGAGAATGGCAGGCAACTACAAAGACCAGAAGGCAAGGCGAGGGCATGGTTTTCCTTTAGTGCAGTTTCACAGTAAGAATACAGACAGCCTCTGTATGCTAAAAAACAGCAGGTGTGCTTATGTCGAAGTTCCTAAGTCGATCGAGTTACTGAGCTACAACAGCGCGATGAAGTTGCGTTGACTTTTAATAGCGCTGCTAGGCAGATTTTCTTACCTTTGGGCAGGCCAGCTGTTTCCCCGTTTCCTGTTTTTAAGCTAAGCTGACTAGCTGCTAACCTTACAGTTGCCGAACAGACATGTGAGCACTATCTCATGTAACTCTTGGCAAAAAACAAAATCATTTTCAAAAAAAAACATCCAATATTAAGGTGAATAGGTTTTTTACTGGAGTCACAGATATTTTCCTGCACAAAATAAGAATAAGAATCTACTTTATAGACACTCAAAAAACATGTTTTAACTCGCCTCACGGGACCCCAAATCCAATAAGGTGCACTGTACTGTGTGTTTATAATAAGAAAAGGTTTGTAACAGACCTTAAGGAACATTTGCTTATTTGTGGAATAGGTTGGCCTCTTGAGGTAAAGCTGATGTAGGCAAAGATTTGAAAAAGGAAAAAACAAAGATAAAAATGCAACAAAACCCATCTGAGTGAAACTTTTCCATCTAACACATTGCAAAACATCATCTTGTCCTCTCTATGGGCTTTGTTGCTCTTTATAGTATCACATTTGATTGGTAGAAAGCCCTCCGACTGGCTAAAATCCTAATTTTTACATTTTCAAAGGCCTGAAAATGCAGCCAGGAGGAGGTACAGAAGCCTAGTTTGGCCTCAGACACCTGAATTACAATAGGCTAAAAGGATTAAAGTATTTATTTGTCGAATTATGACCCAAAACACAACGAAAACAAACAAAAAACCTGCCTTCCCCAGCTTTAAACAGGAAGCCATAACCTCTACTTGTATTGACCTATTACATACACTTGGGATAGGAAAAGAGACATGGAAGAACTTCTAAGCCTTACGACTAACTGACAACATTGGGTTATAACAAAAGAGAGTCCATCTTAGTAGCGGGAACACAGTCCTAATATTCTATATTCTCAAAGTTCATCTCACTGCATTGGGATGTAAACTTCAACCTGCCTAGTGAATTCAATACAGAAACCAGTGATGGAGGACAGACTGAAATATGGAAACAGACAGGGCCTGCCTGAGTTGTTAAGAGCCACAGGAGCTACTGATGCATGTTATGGCTTTTCTAGACAGATACACCCCATCTATACAAGGAATTTTTAGCAGGGTGGTCGTGCTGGGTGGAAATGGGTGAAAAAAAATATGTCCGTCTGCCATTTTTTGGTATCAGAGAGACTGACACCAATTACCAACCCAACTCTTTTCATCATCTTTCAGCAAAAATGGGCACAAACAGGTGTCTGGCAGAGAGATAAGATGAAATGCATGACCGTCTCAGCACTTTGCACCCCGAGAATAAGAAGAAGAAGAAAAAGGGGGAATATTTTCAGGCAATAGCATACAATAGAAAAAAAGCACATTTCATTTATGGCAGACTTTCCTTCTTGGGCACTTCCTTTTTCATTCTACGCGCATTAATTATGATACATAAGCTTTGGAATGGGGTAGAGGTAAACAAAATATCTCAGTGTGTTCATTTTCCATTACGTTTTGAAGGCAAGATTTATCTTTTTCTACATCTGAAGGATATTACAGTAAATTAGAATCGAAGAGAAAAACACAACAGTTTGGGATATGACCAAAACTAGATATAATGAGGGCTTTTAAGTGGTTTCAAAACAACAACCTAACAACAAGAGAGAGTGTCGCACATCACATGGAATAAACCACTGCTTGGTTGAATCAAAATAAATAAGGTGGTATGTTTGGTTCACAGCCATCCCTTCTTTTCTCATGAGCGCTGTGTTTACTCTCCATCATTAAAAAGGCTGTTAGCTTCAATATAATTCACTGGCTTCACCGAGCGGCCGACCTTACGCACCGACACACAGAACTCAAAGACGGGAGGGAAAAGTCTGTGCTGGAGGGGCTTTTAGGGGAAGTGAGATGAAAAACAAAGAAGCAGAACAGTAATACATTGATATGTCTTTGAGTTTCATGTCACTGCCTTTGACTAGGCCTATCATCCTCTATGTGGCGGGTGCCCCTGTGTTAATCGGTTTTCTTCACTTCGGGATCCTTCTCTCCGACATCCTCCTCCTCGTTCTCTCCGTCGTCGGGGCCTTCGAGCTCAGCGGCGCGTTGCCTCTCCTCCTCTTCTTCCTCCTCTTCATCGGTCAGGCCCTCCCTCTTGAGCGCGTCGATGTCATCCGAACCATCATCCGACTCAGCTGTGCAGATGCCGTAGCACATCAGGCTAATTACGCCCAGCGGTAGGCCGAACAGGAAGCAGCCCAGCAGAGGAGAGCTTCGAAACACTGACTGATGTAGGAAAGGAGACAACAAAGATGAAAGGGAAACAAAAAAGAAAAGGGCGATGAGACAAGTTTGAAAAAGATGCAAAGTAAGCATAGAAATAACAGCGACAACAGGGATAACAAGAATGGACAGGAGAGAATCCTGAAATGCGAAACAAACTTCATATACTAACTACCATGCTGAAGACACTTTTCTCTTGATACAAGTGTACACATCCAGGTAAAACCCATTTATCATCTGCAAACATTAACAGTCAGTCAGAATTCCCTCCTAAACCTTGTACTTTCTTGTCTCTGGGTGAAATCACTGTGTGACAATTTGATTAATTGCAAATTTATTTGTTAAGAGGCCCCATTGATGAGCATTTATATTTAATGACTCGTCGAACACCAGGCTGACGTTCGCACTGTGGACACAAAAATTAGATATTCATCTTCTGTTTGCTGGTCGAGGCCCCGTCTGCCTTTGTCAAAATCTAATTTTGGTACCTGTAGTGTTTCCTGAATATGTTGCATGGCAGTCCACACCTTTCACTTTGCTTGGTGATTCAAAAAAGGGTCTAGCATCATGCAAATAGTTTTTTTTCTTCCCCCATAAACAGAGAAACAACTAACCAATTTGGCAGTCAACCATTAGCAATCAGATAAGCAGCAACATTAAATGGAAACTAATCTGTGCAAATATTCCACAAAAAGTTAAACTTCAGTGAACTTTCAGTGCCGTCAACCACCTGTCATAAAAAAAAACGACCTTTAAGGAACAGCAAGTGCAACATAAAGGAATCTCCTGTAGCTTATTAGCACATTTGCACCTTTCACTTATATTTAGCTTCATCTGTCAGAACATATATTGCAAAACAACAGAGCCGTTGTTTGCAGATGGCTGTGTGACTCTGTGTTTCTGTTAGCAACGGAGCTATGCCAATGAGTGCATGAGTTTGCTAACTGACTCTTCATTAGATAGGATTGCTTTGTTTTTCCTCGTCCATAACTGAAGTAACGGTGGAGTAACCGGAACAGAAAGATAACAGACACCATTGTGAATTATTGTGATTAACTAGAAGTTAGCTCATCAGCTGCAGTAATTCACTAGTCAAGCATTTCATACAGCTTTTTCCTCCCCTTCTGTTATCTGCGTGGCCCTTTTTAAAATTCCTTTCACAACAACCAACTCCCTTTTTCAGGAAAAGTCAAAAACTATGAGAATGTGACAACTTTTATGAGAAATTGGTAAAGTTTTTTCCATGAACTGAGCAAAAGTGTATGTGAAATGTGGGCACGACTTAAAAATGGAAATAGCCTCTTAGCTATAGCTGTGAAAAATAGTGGCAGTGGAAAGTGGACAGACTGGATGAAACTGATGCAGCTGTACACAGTAATACAATGTGATCCATGAAAATAACCAGAAAGCAGCTACTGCAATAGCTTCTATGAAAGATAACTCAGTTGAGCAGCTGTGTCATCCTCTAACGACTGCTTAGGACAAAACAGATCTACTAAAATGAATACAATGTCAAGCTGGATCAATATTTGTCTGTACATTACAGCAAACCACTACTGGTTAGTGTGTGGCGCTCTGGGTAAAATACTCCGGAGCTTCCATGTGTAGTCGGACTTGTGCACTGTAGTAAGAGGAAAAAGGATGCAAACACACACTATCAGTGACCAATAGGGAAGAAAGAGGGGGTCAATATGGCCCTTAAGCTTAGTTGTCTATGAAGGTCCCCTGATGGGTCAATCCAGCCATGGCCCTTATTTCTTCAATTCACACATAAAAACAAGAATCGCACTAATAATTTATCCCCACTTCTTTTCATTCCGCTTGGAGCCTGTTCAGTGTAGTCGAGCTGTTCTGGAGTGAGTCACTGTTTAATAAAAGCATGACATCTCTCTGAGCAGCCAGTGTTTGCAAGAGTAAAGAGCCTCCCATTATCTGTTGGGCAAAGTGAATTCAAAAATCAGAGAGCAGATCAAAAAATATTTGTGGAAAAATCACAGAGAGGCTTTTATGTTGTTTTAGCGGCGATACTACATTTTTATGTATTCATTTATTCATTCATTTGCATTACATCATTAAGCTTTTGCAAGCGTATTTAGAAGGCAGGTCACAAATCATTTGCAGAAACTAAAGCAGGGTTTAATATTTTAGGATTAATTACATTCATGTCATGTAGTTTTATGATGTCTGTATTATGTTAAACTATTTGTCTCTTCTACTAGCTGTTTGTTTTATGCTGATGACAACATTGAAGAGTTTGAGCCTTTTATCTACAATCCTTTGGCTCTTTCGAGCTTACTCATTGTACAATTTGAACTGAGATACATAAAGTCTCAAACTTTAACTATAAGTAAAGATCTGCCTGAAGACACTGTCAGCACAGGCACACCATTGTCCCTGCTGATTATGGGTCCACCTCCCAGGACCACATGCTCACAAAGATGTCATCAGTAACCACAGGTTGCAAGTTGATTGATTGATCTAACTTCCTGTCTAGACAGAAGACAAAACACAAAGGAACAAGGAGCAGCAAAAGGAGTGCCTAGCTAACTGTGACATAACCCCTAGCGGATAAGTACAGGTGCCTATAAAAAGTGTTTACCTCCCTTCAATGTATTTTATTGCTCTTCAACATTTAATCATCGTCAGTTTGATTTAGCTTTTTTGACAAGAATCTACAAAAAAAACGACTCTTCTCATCAGCACTCCTGGCTATAACTACATCATGAAGACAAAAGAACGCCCCAAGCAACTCCGTGAAAATGTTATTGGAAAGCATAAGTCAGGGAATGGATACAAGAAAATTTCCAAGTCACAGAATATCCCTTGGAGTACAGTTAAATCCATCATTAAGAAATGAAAGCACTACAGCACGTGTAAATCTGCCTAGAGGAGGCCGCCGTCAAAGACTGACTGTGCAAGAAAGAGACTCGTAAAGGAGGCCACCAAGACACCTATGAGTCCTCTGAAGGAGTTCTAAGCTTTAGTAGCTGAGATGGAGGAGACTGTAGCTACAACTGTTGCCTGTTCTTCACCCTCTCAAAACTTTATGGGAAAGAGGCAAAGAGAAAGCCACTGTTGAAAGAAGCTCATATTAAATCTCAACAGAAGAGAGACTCTGAAGTCAACTGGAAGAAGGTTCTTTGGTCTGAGGAGACCAAAACTAAGCTTACTGGCCATCAGACCATGAAGCATGGTGGTGGCAGCATCGTGAGGCTGGGATGCTTCTCAACAGCAGGCTCTGGAAGGCTTGTAAAGGTAGAGAGGAGAAAATGAATGCAGTAAAGTATACAGGAGTAATGGAGAACAACCTGATGCAGTCTGGAAAGAACTGCAACGCGGTAGAAGATTTGTTTCCCAGCAAGACAATGACCCGAAGCATAGAGCCAAAGCTACACAGAAATGGTTTAAAGATAACAAGGTGAATGTTCAGGAGTGACTGAGTCAGAGCCCAGACCTCAATCCAATTGAGAATTTGTGGCTTGACTTAAAAAGGGCTATTCACTCACGATCCCTAGGCAACTGCTTGAGCAGTTTTGCAAAGAACAATGGAGTAAAATTGCAGTGTCCAGCTGTGCAAAGCTGATTTAGATCTATCCACACAGGCTCAATGCTGTGATCGTGGCCAAAGGTGAATCTACTAAATACTGACTTCAAGAGGGCGAATGCTTATTTCACTTTTAATACTTCTAATTGACATTATTTTGAAAAAAATCAGTTTTTACTAAATCACCATCAAAAAAAGCCAAATTATATTGAACATGATTCAGTGTTAAAAGCAATAAAATGGAAAAAAACTTCCAAGGAGGGCGAACATTTCTATAGGCACTGTATATTAACCTGCTATTCCAGAAGTATTACAGAAACACACAAACGTGTGCATGCCCACATACTGTGTCTTGCGTGTGCAGGCTAGTAGGGATTTCTCCGAGAGACTTTTCTAACTAATTAAGTTACACTTGTCAAAACCTAAAATTACTACCTGTTGTACGAACAGTACATTTTACATGCTTTGTTAACAGACTGTTTTAGTCCCCCAAGGATCTGCACACCGTTAGTAAATGTAGATGTCAGTGCATTCATCCCTGAAGCCCGGTAAGATGAAATCGAATTAAACGCACAAAGTCAATACGTTGTTCTGGAAGTCTGTTCCCTGGAGATCTCTCAATTCACATCCATGTTTTTTTTTACCAGGATACAACATGTTCCTAATAGTTTCCACACCACAATCCCTCATCTCCTGTGGGCATAACAATGGCCCGAACAACTAAAAGACAACTTTGCAAGTTCTTTTTTAAGTGATCCGGCTGACAAATGAGTCGTTTGGCCTTAATATAGTGAGATGCATCAGAGAAAATGTACCTAGAAGGGAGCATTTGGTCACAACTTCTGTCAGCCACTGAGCGGAGGAGAAAAGAAATATTCATGCTCCCTCCAGTCATTGCCACAGGAAGAGGGATGGTAATTGCCAGGGCTCTGTAATGTTAGATGAGGTAAAGATGGGCATGCTATGCTAACACAGCTGGCTATGACTCACTGAGCCTAATGCGGTTGCTTCCTCATGCTCCTGTCAGACCTGCATATAGATAGGCTCTCCGGGGGCAAGGTGATGGCTGCTGCCGATCTCCTTTGTATCATATCGTGTCACTGGGAGCCAAAGTAGTCATGGTGATGCTTGCAGCTCGTTAAATTTAGGGAAGCATGAGAGTCACATTTCATTTCTCTTACAGGTGTACAGCAAGTCAAAGCCTCTCACACACTGATTCTTCCTTTAGCACAGCTGATAGCATGACCCAAATAAAAATCCCGCACATTATGCTCTTGCACAGCCTAAAGAAATGTAATATTGTTTTGGCATTAAAACATTTACCTACTTCTGACAGGGTTTATTCTTCTACTGGTTCCATTTAAAATCATGTCAAACCTGATCTGACAGCCAAAGAACTAAACCCTCAAGAAAAATCTTTCTAAAAGCCTCTCTTTGTGCTTCGACGTCAAATTTGAGCAGTCACCATACTTTTCACTTCAATGTTTTTCAAATGAAATCTATAATTTTCCCTTAGGTGTTCCTCACATAACTTTAAGGACAATGTTATGGGCAGGACTGAGGTTTGTCCACGGATGCAGTACAGCTGTGCCCGCTGAGAAGCATTACAACACAGCTGTATTTACATTCCTAGCACACCCTTGGTAGAATAAACACTAATTCACCCAAAAGAACCGACTACTTTGAGTAAAAGTAGGAGGAGAAGCAAGTTCGGCCTGCTGACCCTCTCCTCCCTCGCCACTCTACCTCCTCCTGCTCCGTTGAGTTTTTTTTCTCCGTTTCCCCACACTGTGCTTACTGCCTGTATCGCATATTCTCTGTTATACACCCAGTCGTGTCCTCTGGATGTTGTTTTCTCTCACAAGTGGGAACTCTGGCATTTGTTTAACACTGTTGCAGAACTTGGGAGGAGATTGCATACATACAGTTTACCCTAATTTGGCACACGCAGTCGAGGTGAAACATGGTGTGAAGCACACCAGCAAGATGATTATTATTATTCTTCCATAAGAGTGGCCATTACGTCTTCCGGAGTACTATAATCATGTGTGCTTTAATTGAAGAGGTGAAGAGAGAAATCTATTTCAGGAGGGCACAGGGGAAACATGTTGCTATAGAAATTCATAATTAGCACAAAATAACATGGATTGAAACTAATAGAAAAATAAAAGCTGCAATATTTTTATATGAACAAGAAATCTAATTATTTTGTGCCATGTGAAAAGGGTCAATTTTGCCAGAAAAAATGGCATACAACTCTAAACTCAGTGAATGCCACCACTAAATAACACAAAGGTAGCAACTAGCAGATGAATAGAGAACTAAAAAAATCAGACGTTCACTTCAGGAGCTGGCGTAGACCAAAATAGAGCCAAAAGTAGAGTGGAAATAAAACTTAAATATGACAGAAACATGACTAAATATTAATGCTAATGCTGCAAAGTGTCTGTTTGATGTGCATAAACAGCCATATGCAAAATGTATAAACTTAACTGGGGTTTCTGTTATTTATGTACTAATAGATTGGTCAACTGCAAGTTATATGCAGGTTTCCCTCAATCTATGCTGCAATGACTACTTGTAAAAATAACTCAATACTAATAAAAATAATAATAATACTTATACGTTTTTCAAGACACTCAAAGACGCTTTACAAAGTAGGCAAGAAAGGAAAAAATAAATAAATACATACATACTAACATAAATAAAGGGGAGAAAAGAGCATATATCACATGCTTCATTAATTACAACTAAATATATCTGAAAAGTCCCAATTTTGGAGCTTTATTTGAGATGTCCAGTGCACTAAAATGTCATAAATGACTTATGGTTAAATCAGTAATTAGTGAAAGCTCTGATGTTTATCCTATAGGCAGACATGCTACCTGTTTTGTGATCATTTATTGCTATGCGGTTAAATAAATTCAGCCTGACGTATTGCATTCCATTTCAGCACTGTAAGCACTTTGAACTTCCGCCACATTCTCTGACAGTCGACATGTTGCAGCCCGGACTGAAGTCTCACCCACTTACCATAATAGTGGACCTGGCATCAAAGGCCACACGTTTGATCCTCTGAATGATGCCATCGCCTCCGTATGCCTGCAGGAGGACAGAGTTTAAAGAGGAGCCTCTAAGTATTATATTCATCACACATATAGTACATATGTATACAGATTTTCAACCATTTTTTTTACTTTGGCGTCCACATAATTACTTAGAAACAGTCTCTAATTATCAAACAAATTTCTCAAACTACTCACATAGTACACAGACTGAATAATCCATGTCTCAGGTGTCCAGTCGTTGTGCTCAGTGTATTCCATACATTCTAAATATTGTTTCATTAACCGCTCCCCTGCACAAAATTACCTAATGTGCCCAACATTAGTTTGTTCACTGTCCAGCAGTTCTGCTCCGTCTGAGCTCATTTATTGGCAACAGCACCTGTGCAGCCAATGAGTGATCTGTCCGGACGCTAATTCATCAGGATGGCCAATTAGTGAGCTCCAACGAGGCAGCAGCGACCTGAAGGTGGGGATGAGACGGTCTTTGCGGAAGCAGCTGTTGCACAGACTAAACTTAGACTGCGGGATGATTACACGAGTATTCTGAGAAGCCTTCACAAACATTTTTATAGCATGTTGTTGGAGTTGTTTTTTCTTAATTGCAAAGGAGGAAAGGATAGGGGACTTAAAAACTGGGTACCACAATAAGAATGAGAAGGGCTATACTTTAAAAAATTCAATGACCGCTTTAAAACCTGTTGGAAGAGATGCAACAGACTGCTAACTCTGTCTTTTTGTGGTTGGTTCACGCTTCACATGAGGCAAAACCCACCATTTGCAGGGCTCATGCTTTTCATGCTTCCTTTGAAAACACTAAAAATTAAAAAATTTTATTATGTGTGAAGGGAAAAAGAATAAAATCAGCTCTCCACATTCCCCAAGAAAACCCCTAAAATCCAAAGCACATTATTTGCAACCAACATTATTTTGTATTTCCACACGAAGCACAAACCAGCCCTCGAGACGCCTCATGGAAGACATTACTAGCGTGACGTGGAGAGGCTGAAATCGTTCAGGCTTTGGCTACAACTGGACTGCAGAAACATGGTGGTTTCTGTTGCTGTTTATTTGGTGGGAGGTGGTTTGTTTTGCCAAGCAAAAAATAGCCCAAACCTTTCTCAGAAAAAAGAGAAAAGAAGAGGACCTCTGGCTGTTTGGCTCCCTGGTTTCATACATCTGGTGACTTCAGTGTAGTGCAGGAAAAATGATGACATTTCTTTTCCAGATTAGTGTGCGCACTACAATACTGAGTCATGTAGTAATCTCAGTGTTTGGCTTAGAAGACAGAATTATTGTAGATAATCTATTCAAAGGGGATAGCAGTATGAAATCTAAACATGCAAAAGGAGATTGAAAAAATACCTCATCTGGTGAAACTATTTTCTGGGGAGGACTTAAAATGCAAGACAGCGCGCTTGATTAATGAAGACTACTGGTGTTATTACAATGGTACAACACAGGGAGAGGGGGCTCGGGGGGGTCTACGCTGAGCTGAATGCATAAACAGGAAGCAGGGAAGATGGAGCGAAAGAGGAGAACATTTGGACCTGTGCAGAGCCGTTCAAAACACTGCTGATGAATTGGACCAGCTGCTCCATGGTCTCGATCGGCTCGCCGGGCAGGAAGTACTGCTCGTTGGATGTGTTGAGGATGATAACGGAGGGCACCGTCACCTCGCTGAGGAAAAACAGGAAACATGACTTTTAATCTTCTTAACCCTCAGCACGTTGGACTGCCGTTATCAAAGCGCATCATAAGATGGGTACAAATTGCAGTTTCTTCAAGAACAAATTGCAACACGGAGTAAACAATAGTAAGATAAACAAACCCTTTGTACTCGGAGCAACCTAACTTTTCCCATGGGCTTTCTTTCAAAGAGAGGATTTTTTCTTTCTTTTTTTTTTTTTTAAGGAAAAAGGCAATCCAGCCTGGCCTACTTCAGAGTGGCATTTCTTCTATCTTTTATGCAAACAGTGTGCAACTCAGGGGCTTTATAGGTCTGTGCCGGTCGCAGTTAAAGAGACCTTTGCAAACCATAGCTGACAAGTGAATCGTGGGAAGTCCAGAGGAGAGCAACTCATGCATCCATGTTGAGAAAACACATACATAGAAGCCCAGTGGTCCATTGATTGTCGATGCTTAGTTTTAGCAGAAAACACAGACGCGGAAAGACGCGCTGTACTCTCTGGAGCTCGCTCATTCCAACAAATCAGAGGAGGAATTACAAAACTCGGTGGGATAAGGAATAAGGTCATACAAACAAGCAATCCCTCATCCACACGTCTCGCACAATGCCGGAGCCCGGCTTAGATAAGGTATCCTGGCGCTTGGACGCACACGTGCACACACACACACACACACACACACACACACACACACACACACACACACACAGGCGCTCGAACAGTCCATCACGCCGCTGTCACCTTGCATCCCCGCGGTGTTACTCAACCCAGCAACAAATTGCACACGCACGCACACGTATCCATCACTGTCCCAATCCACCACCCAGCCGAGATCAGGAGTGCAAACATACACGCCCGTGCGGTAGAGTCATCAACGCCTCCCTTGCCACTCTGTCCAGCTGAGAACCGCAATCACTAGAATGCACACACACAAACACACACACACATTATGAATGCGTGTTTCCATCTGACATCCAGCCTACTCCAACAGATGGCACCCATTTAAAATAAATATGGATTAGCCTATTCGCCCCTGTGAGTGGGACTACTGGGGATTTGCCGCCATAATGAAGGGTCGTATACTGTACTGTATTCACACATTAAAGGCATTTCCTTCCCAATTGCAAAAAAATGGCAATTTAATTAGGCCTAACAGTTGTTTTTTTTCATTATTTTACAACTTAGAAGAAGTTTACTTTCTGTATTACAGGAGCAGTTTCACATTGTGTCACACAAAATCATGCATGCAAAATACCAAAAACAGGTGGCTACGTATGAAGGTTCAATGAAAAATCATGTGCAATCTGTCAGAATTAAAAATAAGCTTCCTCGCGCTTAGTCTAAGGAGCCTAAATACACAAAGCATGGAGCTAGAGCCAAGTGGTCGTTGGCCCAAGTTAGGTTTACATTTAAGGAATAAGTCAACATTTGAGGAGAGTGCCATGAAATTATTAGAAGATGCCAGCATGAAGACGGGGTGTAACAAACAGCTAAAGTAAAGTCACTTTAGAAGCAACTTCCAGGTTGAATTTTATGCCAGATTATTTGCGTAAATTATTTAAAAGTTACCTAATCTTAATCAATCAGTCAATTAAGCTTATACCTAAGTTTTCCAATTAAATGGATTTTCATAGATAAGCAAAAAATTGAAAAACCAAATCTTTCTCTTTACAGTTTCTGGCTGTGATAAATGGTGTCATCTTGGCCATTTTTGAAGGGAACACGCCTTTCAAAACAGCCAGCTGGTTTGGAGTTCAGAGGGTTAACCAACCATATGTAACATAAGTAAACAGGTATGTCGTCTTGATTGCTGTTCATATCAGTCAAGCTGCAAAAAAACAAACAAAATCAGAAAATAATAACACTAAAAATATAAATAATTCCTATTTTAAAAATGGAATTTTACCATATTCCATGTAATTATAGGCAACATTATTCCATTTTTTTATATGTATCCTCTTTTTTCTTTGATTGGATGTTTTTTTCACCAATATTCATTGTGCTCTTGTTTGCTACATATTGTTTACTTAATGTTTATGATCACATTTACACTTGTAAATTCATTTTGTTCCATGCTGTCAAGATTTGGTTTCCTCTTATTTATTATTCCTCCTCCTGTAAAGACAATCATGCAAACAAATTTAAAGTGAAACTGCATTTAAAGTGCAATACCGATGATTTTCTATGTTTTTTGAGATATAAAAGTAGAAATTCTGATGAAAAAATAGACTTCTTGAGCAGTGATTTTTCCCCTCACAATGGGTCACAATCATGTCATCTGAGTAACTGTGTTCCACTTTTCACAACTTTTTGTTATGATGAGTTACTGTATTTGTCCAGGTTGCACAAACTCCAGCCAGTGTGGACATCGAGTCCACGTTTTTCCTAACAACTGAGCTAGCTTTCGTGCCTGGGCCAGTTATGTGCAGGTAAAGACTTCACAGCTATATCAAAACACAGTCCTGTTCAGGGCTTGTTTTAGACAGGAGGATTATATTCCTGAAGATACAGTGGAGATGCAGACTGGAGGTCTAAATCAGGGCCGTGAGAGACTGATAGCTGTTGTGGTTCCTCTGCAACACACGGTATCTTCAGTTCCACCATTAGCAGCAGCTTCTGGTTCTGGCGCCAGCAGGGGAAACGGTCACAGATCTGTCAGAGATTCAGGTCGACGACAACTGTGCGCTCTAAGTCTTCTTTTATGTGTGCAAACCTTTAGATTAGTCACCTCTCTTTGTCTCTCTCTCATGAGGCGCCATAAAACAGTGTCGGTTTATGTTATACAGGAGAGATACCAGCTCATCCTTGCACACTAGTTTCTGCAATGCAAGCATTAATACTGTTATATCCTGATATGTGATAGCAAACTTTAGCGATGTAACACATTGTTAGCTTTCATTACCTAATGCCGAACACTCACCAGGACACCTTTCCTTTTCTCCAGTGGTTCTCTTCACACCACGGTTTAATTTCTCTCTGATGGCTGCTTTTTTTTCTCTGTGACACCCAGCAAGCTCTTAATTATGAAGCTGCAGTCCATCATGCTGGTGTAAAGACGTATTTCAAATCTCTTCTGTGTAAAAACAAAAGTTTAGATCCCTATATGGTACTGGTAAACTGGACTTAGCATGGATGCTGTCTCTTTTGTGGAATCATGACCAAGTTGGGTTTTTGAAGCATTCATAAATCTCTATTAGTGCACTTATATTCATATTTTTCAAAAATGTAGCTGCTGCTTCACTTCCCAACACACAATTTACTCTTCAGTTTGTCTGAATACTACATTTTTACTGAGTATCTCTTCTGTTTACACAAACAAAATGAAAAAAAGTAACTGTGTTTTAGGGGGAATAGCTTGCCGTAACAATATCTTGACAAACATGCTATGCTAAGCTGTGGGAAGTTAAGTGTGTGGTTTTAGTGCCACACGCAGATATGTCCTGGTGATTAAAGCCAAATGATGGTTAAAGATTTTTTAAAATCCCAAATTCAAGTGAAAACTGGACTTTAATGACACAATTTGCATTGCAAATAATGTGTACTTAACTCATTTCTTCCTGTTTTACTCATTTCTGGAACTCATTATCAGCAGTCCACTTTTTTCTTCAAGTTTTATTTTCACTTTGTGTTACCAGAAGTATTTTTAAGCCTTAGAAACAGCAAGACATGTAAACTGAAAACTATGTGTCCAGAAAACACATTTTGGATGAATGCGGCATAAAACCTGGTTGAAAATCGATTTAAATCGATCAGTCTTGCTTGTCAAAAACAGCATCAACAAAAACTTATCAGGAGGTCCAATGGGAGTTATCTTTACCTGACCAGTAAGCTGACCCCAGGTTTGTGTAGTTATGATGACCTTTCAATTCATTCATAGTCGACTCACAAGTCTTCCCTTCACACACAGATTTTTCCATCAACTGACACCGCTTTAAGTTTTTCACAGCCCACAACGCGTCCCATATAAGGGTTTTCCATAATCCCGCATTCAAACAGAAGCAAAGACAACCTCAGACTTGGAGTGGTGCTCATCTTCTATGCATGTATCTGTGAGTGTGTTTATGTGCCTCTGGTGAAAGCAGGGGCAGCCTTACGCCAGACAAACTGCTGCCAGAACACAGTAATCGCTGTGATGACAGAAAGAGGGATAAAAAGCCATCAGATTTATTTCCATGGCCCTCCTAAGGGAAAGGATTAGTGGACATTGACAGGCCAGGATTTCATTCCTCAAAGGAGGGCAATTAATCCTGCGCTACAGCAGCCAAATTCAGTCCCCTAAAACCCAGCGAAATACATATTGTATGTACTCACACAAAATTAGGCAGGCTAATCACCTCTTTTATCCTTAAATATAAACAGTTCCTGTCTAATTTCAGCCGTGCACCGGGAGTCTGCTGGTTGAATGTAGCCATATTAAAAACACAACTTCTACTGTACTCACTGACACACTGACTTAATTACACAGGACTTAGGAGACCACGTCTGCTATAATCTCTCACATACAAACAATAACATGCTCAAATTAAAATAACATCCTGCAGCGGCCTATTACGTTCGCAGACTCTCACACGAACACACGCACGCCAAATTATACAGACGCACATAATTAGATGCTATACGTTAGTAGACACAAAACAGACAACTGCTACAGCTCTGCTGGCCTGTAACACTGGTGGGCTTCCGTCTAATTAAAAGTAGGGGGATGTCAGTTGCAGGGGCCTTTCCGAGCATGACACCCTAACAGTCAGCCTCAGACTGAGCATAAAGCTACTGCAGCAGGGTCTTACTGCATCATTAGCGCTGTTCTTTGGCAAGCTATTAAAGCGCACAGCCACTATAGATTTAATCCATGCATAGCCTCATCCGTAAATTCCTCATATATTCCTCTAGCTAGCATGCCGTCTCACAAGCGGATTTGCAGGGAGCTTGTGCGCCGTCATTTTTCCCATGCACGCGCCTGATGTCTGGGGGGGTTAAAGTTGCTAAAAGCGCTAAAAAAGAAATGGCAGTCTGTCTGTGTAATTGACTTCTCCACAAGAGAGCATATTTAATGGCAGAGCCTGGCATTACAAGTCAGCGCGGACCAGGATAAGTAGCTGACAGAAGGTAACATGAGGCAGAGAAACAGGAAGATGACACGAGAAGAGAGAGGGAGGCTGGATATGAGACACTCACCCCATAATGAGGCTGTTAATGTAGTCGTTCCCATCCATGTGGCCAAACTGGAAGTCACTGGAGATGAAAGACAAATCAGTGGCGTGAAACAGTGCATCCAAAAAAATTAAAAATGAAGCAAAATGGACTCTTTCCCCCGTCTCGGTGGACTGTAAAACACAAGCACAAATTTCAATGCACAATAGCACATGAATATGAAACCTGATTGAATGGAATCACATGTTCTCGTTGTGGAAAACCAGAGATCCCTTTTGTCACTACAGGCAAAAAAAAATAAACCCAAAGCTCCATCCTGTGCCGTCTCCTGTTTCTCCTCATCTATTCCGCCACAGAAAAGACTCAGGTGATTTATCTAAACGATAAGGCAGGAGGAGGAATTCAATTTGTATCTCATTGTACTGCACTATGTCTGAGCAGAGTATATTGTGGGTAGACTAGGAAAGGGGGTTGCACAAGTCCAGGAAAGCCAGCGACTTCCACTGAATGACTGATTATGTGGGCCTCTATACATACATTATATTCAAACTGAATCATAGCCACATCCAGGACGTCTTTCCCATGGGTGCTAAACAATACTGCCTGTGCTTATATGAATGACATGATCATGAAGAGCCCGAACTATATAATACATCCACGGGAAGCAATATAAAATCAGCCCAGGTTAGCGATAATCTTGCTGACAATAGTGGGTCAGACTGGGAATAAAGCTCATCAAAAAGTCAGCTGGTAACTTTGGCAAAGAAAACTGCAATACTATGAGATACAGATCAGAAATTGTTTGGGAATTATCCACATTTTTAAGATTGGCAGCATCAGCGTAGGGATATGAGATGTAGGCTTATAAAATGCATTCCAGTTTTGCTTTGTTGTGAATACTTTGGACCCTCAATAGCTTAAATATTTACAGGCCTGTTCACCATCTACGTCCATCCTTCCACTGACATTTCTTGGTCAGACCATTGAGCAGTCTGGCCAAAAAAATAAGGGTGAGTAACTTCCTGAGAAATTCACAAGAAACTGGAATGTGCAACAAATTGTTCTGATAAATGATGTCAAGTTTTGCAATACGCTCACAGAGTTTGGGTGTTTACTGAAATATTCCCCTTGCTGTGTCCTAGTTTTCTATTTTACTTAAGATTTTTATAACCGTAGGTAGATATTTATTGACTTTACTTGTCATGTTTTATGGTTCTCATGGGTAAAAAAAAAAAGCGTTCTTTTAAGCCACGGTCCAACAAATTACATAAAATTCCAAGGAAAGGAGTGTTTTCTCCATCTGTAACAACATTTCAACCGTAGCCAAATCACAGAGGGTGCTTCATAATAGACAAGAATAATCATTAAAAAATCATTTGATCCCTGTAACCAGCAGGCTTCCACAGAATTTCCCAGAGATACTTCAAAATACAAGGTGTTTTGTAGACAAGAATGAAATTATGGGCCAACCTGTGGGTATGACAATAACAATGCAGGAACTGTGAGTAATACCAGGCTAAGGGGTGAAAAATCCACCATGAATTCATTCTGGACATGATGCAAATCACTTATTTATGAGCTCATTAAATACTAAAATCACCAACCTTACAGCCATAATTAAAAGAATTTAGAATTATAGCGTGGCATACATATTTTCCAGGAAAATTGTTGCAGCATATATGTTGGTTTAAGTGTAGTGGTTGCCATTCAGATGAGGGTGTAGGAGGTGTTTCTACCACAGTGTCTTTGGTAATATTTCGACTGGGAGGCACAAAAGTTTCCAATTTTTCCATTCGTAACAGCTTTAGGATATTTTTACACTTGTATTTAATGAAATTGAGAATATTACTAAATAGCTGCACACATAGAAAGTGGCATTAACATTTAGCATTTGCAGTCGTGTTTTCTCCCACTTGGTAAATGCAAATCCAAAAATTCACTCTCCTTTTAGCTCCAGTGTGGTGCAGCTCCTGAGGAAAATATCTGTTTCTTCTGCTGATAAACGCTTCCCTGTATCCTACTTGCCCAGCAGCAAATGGAAGAAAAGTTAGCAGCTAGCAAGAGAAAATAGTGGAGCATTTAGTGGAATACCTCATAAAACAGCTGGATGAGTGAGGTGAGAGTGAACCAGGATAGTGAAAATCTATGGGCCATAAACCCAAATCATGAGCCAAAAAATGCAAAAACGGTCCACAGAGCAGAGATACACTTTTGAGTTGCGCGTTTTCACATTACGCTCAGTCATTAGCATCTCTCCTGGCTCAGAATGGGCCTTTGGGGGGCAACTACACAAGAAAGCATGATCAGTCCATGTACAGGAAAGACAATGAGTCTGTGATGCCTCATTTGACTGAAATTTACACATTCTCCTGTTGATTGTGAGCATTTGATAAATAAAAAATTAATTCAGAAAGGTAGTTTAAAAAATTGAAATGCCATTTTCATTCTCCGTCATCATTTTGGTGCTAGTGGTTTTCCTTTGGAGCTCTTTAGAGGGGTGTGACATTCCTTTATGCAAGAAAAGCCATGCTTGTACTGTATAAGAACAAACTAGTGCAACCCTTTGGTATCCTGAAATGTTACAAATGTTGCCCTAAGGTTAACCCACAGAGTCCAAACCCATTTTTGGACTGAAATCTTGGGTCAGAAGTCTCATTTTGTGGCAGAGCTTTGTGACGAGGCTTCTTGTGTAGTCCTTCATGCGGCAACTGGCATATAAAAGCCACAACAGTAATGACTGGTGCAGGATTTCACCCAAACGCACACACCCGCCAACTGACGAAATCCGGCATTCCCACGAGTGCAATTTGTAAGGCCCTGTCCCCCACAACATACATACACACCCACAAATGCAACAAACGGTGGGCAAGCTGAATACTGTGACATTTCTGAGTGCATCAAACGGCATCAGCTCATTCAAATGTCATTCATCACCTATGATCTGTTGACTCCGTGTGCCTGCCTCCACCCACCATCCGGGGCAACACTCGAGCTGGCGACTTGTAATTACAAGTATCGTTTAGGTGTGTCAGAACACTGCAGGCAGCTCTGATCTCAGCGGGGATCTCAAAACTCAGAAGTCTTCAAAAACAGCACCGGGTAGTGTGGCAGACAGTAGTATAATTGATGATAGGGATCTGTGTAATTCAATCAGCCCTAATGGGAATGCCTGGAGAGGGAGACACACTTTGATCACGGCGGTTTGAGATACGCCTCTTCATTTAAAAGCTGAAATCTATCTGATGAGGCAACATGGTCAACGGCGGGGCACACTGTAAGCACAGCATAATGATGGAAATGCGATGGATTTGCTTTTATTTACTCTTGTAGAAACCCCCCTGTTGCCTGCCACCCCGCTGAGGGTGATTAGAGATAAGGGTGAGCTACAGCAGCGACCTTACAGCTGATTTTAATTCAAGCCACTTCAGTGGAGCACATGTTTGCTTTAACCCGGATCCTCCAGCTGAAGGATGACCTACCGACTGCACTCACTAAATCATCCTGATGTACACAAACAGCAGGTGATTGCACAGGCCTTGTGTTAAACATGTGAGCATCTGCCATCATCTTTTTTTTCCAATCTAAAGGCAAAAAAAAAAAATGTTTTTCGCCTTTCTTTTTTTTTTTTTCCAATCCTCCCCGTTACACTGGTTCCTCTCCGGTAAAAGAACATGTCGAACAGCACAGTACGTAACATAAACACCCCGACTCCGGTTGTTATTGCACAATTGGAGCTGGAGAAAACAGAAAATTATGCATTAATACACGCCGAGTTGAGTTCCTGACTGACAGCTGAAAAGAACACCTATATTTGGAAGCTGACATTTTGCATAATTACCTTTCTACTGAACCTCAACACAAAGCAGACGTGCCCTGACAACGGCATAAACTTGTGAACAGACAGGCAGCGTTCCCCAGTGAGCGCACCATCCTAGAATAAATGTATAAATTGGATTCTCATCTTTGACCTCATCATGTATCTGTGCCTTACCTGTTAAAATGTTCTCTGTATTCCTTCGCCACCCTCTGAATCAAGGCCTTTAATCTGAAAGCAAATGAGAAGAGGGCGAAATACCACATGAGATGAAGTGGAAGCCTTTTTTTAGCCAATGGTTGCAATTTGCGGGGAAGATCCAAACAATAACTACATGTCTTATCTTTATTTGAAAACTGTAAAGTAATTTATGAAGAGCCATGCTTTTTAATTTGAGTGTTCTTTGTACCTGCCACTCTCCTCTGTGGGGTCTTTCTCGTCGACGACTGCAATCGCCACCAGTTTGCCTGAGGTAGTAGACAAGCGTTACAAATCACAATTGGACACACAAAAAGGGGGAAGAGAAGACAATGGCAGGCAGGTAAAAGGCTGTGGTGGAGATGCATCACCTTTCAGCAGGGGGGGATAAAGAAAGGAAGAGGCACAGAGAGCGCTTTACTCATTCATCACTCAAACATTAAGCTAGCTTGGGCTTTCTGCTTTGTTGAACAGGAAACAAGTGGTCACTTTCTGGTAGAAGAGCTATTTCAGTGCCATTCAAAACCCAAACCCACAACATGACAAATAGGTCTACTTAAAAAAACTGTTACACAACTTAAAAGGGCTGTTATTCAGACTGGCATGGTTTGAGGCTAGAAAGCCCTTGTTGCTCGGATGAGAGTGCCAGGCTGCCCCCTGCTGGTCACCCATCACTAGTTATGTAAAGATAGTGGACAGATTGGCTTTAGGAGAGGGAAGAATATTTTACATGCACCAATTAGGATGGTGTTCAATGCAGCTATATTCACCTCTGCATATTGTACTTAAAATAACTTTGATTGCATTATTGTTATGGCTGTTAGAGAGGGAAAAAGATGCAAGGTTTTGTTATTCTTTTCCCTACAATGCTGCTTCATGAGGATTCAACCTGTTGAAATGTTCAGAATTACGTCCGTGTAATCTTTGAACACCTAACAAGGCACACAGAATCTACTGCGATGGAAGCTGATTTTATTCCTGTGCTGGAATAATCAGCATAGCAGCACCCTTCATCAGTGCATTGTGAGGATGAGCACAGGGACTTATAGCACTGCAGGATTATTTAGAATAATGGCATCAATGTTTCCAAGTCAAGAAAATGCCGCAATTTGCAGTTAAAACAGTAGCATTGTCTTAAAAAAAAAAAACCATCATTTATGTGGGAGTTTTAAGTTGTAACTATGAGTTTAATAATTTACTAATGCTCTACAGATCCCTTATAAGCCATTTCTAAGCTCAACATGTGGGTTTAGAGAGTATTAAAATCTCCCTGGCTGGTTTTAGATGTTCTGTGTGGCAACAATGTAATTGTAAATGCTGACAGCCTATTAATAATACTGATGGGGTTTCATTAAACATCACACCTATAAATGGTGTCATTAGTAAAGTGCCAAAGGTTTCTCATTCTCTATAAAGGTGAGAGAAATAGTTATTTATCTCATTTATTTAGTAGTTTATCACTTATTATCTTAACTGCACATTTCTTAGCTTATCTTATGCAGTTTCATTGTTTTTTGGGGGGGAGTGCATCAGCCTCTAAACCCATTTTTAAGATCCTTTGTCAGTCACTTATAAAGAAATTTGAATTGCATTTGACTTGCTTTACAAGTGTTATATAGGTTTGATTGATGATTGACTGATTGAATTATGAATGTAAGTGCAATCGATATAGGCTTAACATAATCATTAAGGCTGGAAATGTAAAAGAAAACAGGTTGTTGATCATTTTGCAGCTGGTATCCAGAGGATCAGAGGCACACAATACATTAGAGGAGGATTTTTCACAAACCGGCAACGCAAAAATGGTCCTTGTTGATTGTTTATACATCCTATATTAAATGCTAGACTTATTAAATGTCATTAAAGTCATTAGTGAGACTTATAAACCTTATATACAAAACATTTTCTTGCACCAGCTGCATGACCGGTGAACCGCATTTTCACACTTAATGCAGCATTTTATTTCGAGCATCTCCTTATTACGGCTGGATAGACTTTCTCGAGTGCATCTCGGCAAAATCTCATGAGGACCCTGCTGCCCTCTGGCATCAAGTCTCCCTCTGTGAGTTTTAGGTGTTACTTCTGACCCACAGATGAACTGGAACAACACTGACGCACCAGTCTGGTGTTGTTTTCTGCAGCTCCGTCCTCCAAACCGAGAGAATAATTCAAGCTGTTCAGTCATTACAAGTTACTAAGTGTGTCACTCAGGTTGAGGAGTTTCGTGTTCTCTTCTTTTAAACAATGCCAAAGTAGTAATCACAATCACATCAAGGGTGAAAGAGTGAAGATCTGCTTCATACCTTAATGCATCAGAAAGCACTTCTGAATCACTTACTGTTTCATGCCCTTAAGACTCAAGGCCTTCAAATTTCAAGATTTTCTGGTAAAAGCTTAAAGAAAGACCTATTAGCCCTTTTGAAGTGCTGTGCAGTAATGTTATTGAATTTATAAGCCTTATATCATATTTCTTTGAATCTTCTCAAACATGTTCATAGACTGGGCCGGCACCTTTTCTCATTCATCTGTTCGTGGCCTGTGTTGTTTCTGAAGCTGCTTTTGTTTCAGTGTCTAAATCTAGTCAGGATTTGCAGCTGGTTTGATGCTTAAGGGCGAAATTTTAAGAAAATGAAAACATATTTTGTTTTCAATATGCTACCGATCTTTGTCTGAGTTTCTGTCCCTTCATTTTTAGCTCAAAAACAAATCTAAATATAGTTTCGGACTACTCATTGATTTTGGCCGCACTGGGATTCAGAGATGGGCACCAAGTTGTGTGTCAGTGTGACTTATGATGTGTGGGATGGGGGATTTTGGAACATAAATTGTCATTCCACCAGCTGTACTGAACCCGAGTTCATGAAATCTGATACTTGACAGAAAAGCCTTCAGAGGAAAAGCTGGGAAATTCTATACTGTTTTCACATATGCACATCAGTCAAAACTATGTAGTCTTTAATTAGTCACTCAGTGTTTATCTAATTAGGATCCTATAGAGAGCATTTTACATCCAGAACTGCTAATACAATAAGCAGCGAGACATGAAACTCAAGAACTGAAACTGTAGCAAATGTAAGCAACATCCACCCATTGAGCATCACTGATGTCAGTAAAATGCACAAAAAGGAGGAAAATGCTGTATCTAATATTAGAAAGCAGCTTTCTCTCCACAGAGCATCAATTTACTGCTGTTTAAGAGGCAGTTTGTATTTCACTCTCTGAGCCAGTAGAGCAACATGGGCTGTATCTGTAGGGAAGGGATCGTCTATTCTATCACGGCCCCGATGCACATTGAAGGCTGATATTTTTACAAGCAACTCCTGACAAAAGCAGCTCTATAGTATTTGATTCTTAATTAAAAAGCTGCCACGCTGTAGAAAAGGATATTTGGGGGGTGGGGATGCTAAACATTAGGGAATTTATAACATAATAAAATTAAGCAGGCGGGTTGAGTGAAGCTGTGTGTAAAGTGCTGATGCACATCAAATGATATATGCTTGCAGTCAGTATGTAATTTAAAAATATGTGCAAGTGACTTTGGTTCCATAGTCATAAAGAGTATAAAAGACATACACACAAAAATTATAATAAAAATCACAGAACTTAGGCTCACAAATAACAAAACAGAGCCATTTAAATCAGCAGAAATTAAATTTTGTCTGTTTTGTCCAAGTTCTGGCTTTTCAAAAGTGACAATGTCTTTGTCTTTTTCTGCTTTATGTGATAGTAAACAGAATATTTTGAGGTTGTGGACTGTTGGTTGGAAACATTCATTTCTGGAAAATCATGCTGGACAGTTTTCAATGTTTTAGTAGCATTTCATACAACAAAAACTAAATCTACTAATCAAAAAAAATAGTGCTAGTGATGTGCTGTGCGGTATTGTCATATCTCTTTGAATCTGTCAAAGCACATTCAGAGACCAGATGAATTTACAATGAAAATAACAGTTGACATGGAAAAAGGAAGTCGTAAGCCATTTTGATATATAGTAATAAATAAAAATCCAACTTTGGAAAACAGATCAAACAAGAAATATGCAATTTGGGGGTAAAGATCTTAGATTATGGATGACAACTGCATACGCCACCTGTTTCTCCAAGCTCATACAAGGTAAAGCCATCAATCTGCAGGTATCCTTGGAAGCGCTCCTTGTTCACCCACGATGACAAGCTACCGTCCTCATACTCTGCAACAGAGACGGAGAACCATCAGAGGCAGAAGCGCAGCGCAGCTTATCGACATTCAGGGCACAGCCTGTCTATATTAAAAGCAAAGCAGAAGAGTGTATTGATGCCTGGATTGTAAGAAGATCACAGTGTTTACCACCTGTATGCTCCACAGGGAATCAGGAGGGAGGACACAAAGCCGAGCATTCACAGACACTGGTCAGATAAACAATGATCAGAAATTGTTGTGACAGTGGATTGCCTTTGCCTTAAGTAGTCAGGGGGGCTATCCAGGTCTGGAACAGCTCAATGGTGTGTGACTCAGAGGGAGCAGATTGGGAATCGATGCAGATGTAAACAATCAAAAAGCAACAGACTGTCACGACATAAATAAAAGAACATTTTGTTCAGGCTCAATCGTCCAGAATCACCTTTCAAGATTAATTTGCTATTTATCAAACAGCTGGTTGTCAAGAACATTTAAAAAAAAACTGTCATTTTCATTTACCAATAATGATGTTTTGTTTTTTGGGACGCTAGCTCAGCTGACCTCATTTTCACAGCTATTATGCTTTTCGGTTTTAAAATCAGATTTGGTTTGTAAATTCTCCAAACATACATACATGCAATTGCAAAGTTTTTGCAGATTTTCTTCAACACACTTGGAGCAAATGCATAATTCAACAGACGTGTCGGGAGAAGAAAAAAAAAGAATCATAAAGTGCAATAAATAAAAAAAATATAAAGTAAAATAAAGGATTGCTTCCTGAATGTGAAACACATGCTGTTTCTCCCTCAACATCTGGAGGCAACATGCAAACGGAAGTGAGAGTCTGTCCCTGGAGGGTATAAATAGGGTGTAGCGAGGCTGCTTGCACAACACTGTTTTCTCCAGCCCAGAGAGGCTACAGGATGCTCGTAATTGATGTCAAATGTAGCTAGGACCTCATTATGACATGTTAATAAGTTATCGCGACCTTTCTGCTACCATTACAGTATTTACAAGAACACTGATGACTTTTAACATGATTTTTATGCTGCTGGGACCCAAAGGAGCTGGGAGCACAATACTGAACATGACAACTTAAAACCTAGAACACGCTTTTTAAAACCCCAAGGTCGTAGCTGACAGTGGTATTAGAATCTATTTCTCTGTGCTTCTGCTGCTGCTGCTGTGCAAAGGCAGAGGAGCCTTGTTGTTAAGGCTGCTGACTCAGTCGATCTGGTAGACATTCCGGCGAGTTCTTTCCACAGATGTTTTGGCTTTATAGACAGCACGCAGCTCCCAAAGAGCTGGAGGCCCCATACTGAGATTGTACAGCCTGATGAACCTCCATGCCGACTGAACCTGCATCACCTTGAAACAAATTAGAGCTGCTCTCTTCCTGGGCGCCAGCTTTACAATCTCCATACTGCCCTACAGGAGCCTGTCAGCCCAGAGTTCACACAGTGGGAGACAAGGGAGAAAGATGAGGGGCAGGAGGGGGAATACAAACAGGCAGTGGGTGGAGAGAGGATGATCCAGAGTCGGAGTTGGGAGCAGAGGGAGGAGGCAGCTCTGACACATTTCCAGGATGAAGGTTAATGGCACAGAAGACCTCCAAGACAATGCAAATAGAGTAGAAACTGCAGCAGAGAGAAAAAAATAGGGGAGGAAGGTAGCATCATCAAAGATAACTCGAGCAGGAGGAGGCGCAGGAGGTGGTAGAGGATGAAAAGATTCATGTGTTTAAACATGACAGATAGCTCAGTGTAATGGCAAGACGGCTTCTCCTGCTTTCTCACTATATGGAGAAAACCTTCAAGATTAACAATGAAGATGCTTTGGCTGGATGCCAAAAAGCAAATAAAACACAACAACAACAACAAAAAAACATAGCAGGGGATGGGAGCCACTGGAGGATACTGTATGTGCTGCTTAGTCATAGAGTCTGCTAACTGATAAGGAAAAAAGCAGGCTGACGAGGAATTTTATTTGGCGTAAAGAAGACATTGATTGGGAGACATTTATACAGTGATTCTACAACTGAAGATGTGGAGATGCATTTAGTGCATTTGGCCCATTACTTTATTTCAGATTAAGATATTTCAACATCTATCAGATTTATTGCCACGACTTTTCAACATTGATGGTCTCCAGAGGATGATTCCTACAGATGTAAGCGACTTTTTCTCTCGTCACGAGGCTGCCATTTGTAGATTGCTGTTTATTTACAGTTAGATCACAGCCCACTGCATAGAGAAGTCTCAACAAAAAAAGCACAAAACCCGATTTCTACAACAAACTGAAAGCTATAACGTGGAACTTCTGACGAGTTGAGAAGTAGCCGCTAGTCGTGTTTTAGTATAATTGTCATGCAAATTTGAAGCGACTTTTTCAAATGTCGTTAAATAAATAAATAAATAAATAAATAAGTAAATGTTTCAAAAAAGCAAATTAATTCTCATCCCTAAGTTTCTTCAGGGCTGGTCCTGGGAATATTGAACCGATGAATATTGGCATAAACCTGTCCCAGGCTCTTTGGTACCATCTGCTGTCATGCAAAAATGTGAAAAACAGATGCTCCACTGGGATGAGTTCCTTGAGTTTTCAACAATAATGGTCCCCAGTTGATGATTCCTGCATGCTTAAGTGATTTACTGACTTTTCCTCTAGTGCCCCAAATGAGGCTACCATTTGTAGATGGCTGTTTATTTGCATTTAAAATCAGCCGGTTGCACAGAAAAGACTTAACAAACCTATTGTCACACAAAACTTAAAGCTGTAATGTATAACTTCTGGTGAGTTGAAATGTAGCAGCTAGTTGTTTAGAAAAAGCCCATTAAATTTCATCCCGAATTTTCTATGGGGTTGATTCCGGAAATGGAGAAAATAATCAATATTAGCGTAAACATATAGCTGATTCTTCGTTTGTGTTTGTTGTCAAACAGAAATGTGAAAAAAGCTGCAAAAACAGCCGTCACATGTTCCACTGGGATGTAGCAATGCTGCCCTTAATCATCCCAGTTTAAGTTAACATCATTCACTGGCCTGAAGTAAATATCCTTACAACAGTCTTTGTCACAGTGCTCCTTTAATCGATAAACACATGGACGTGCCCACTTCCTCTGTTCATGACAGTATCCAACAGCAAAATGCTCTACCTGGTGGCAAACCTTGGTACTACAACAAATCTATACAACTAAAAGTATGGATTATGTAGTTGCTGGTATCAGGTACCAGCAGATACCAATTATTAAATGACTAAAATCTGATAAGAAGCAACCAAAAAAAAACCTCAATCTGCTTATCCCTAAAGAAAATGCAAATTAGGCTTGTTTCCATTAACTGCTTCGGAGCAAATATTCTCAGCTGAGTAGTTTTTTTTAAAAATGCTGGTAAAAGCTATGTTAAGCACAGCTGTAATTAACAGAGTACAAGAAGCTGCAAAGAAGTCTTCAGGAACTGTTGTCAACTGGGAAAGTGGTAATTACTCTTAACATGCTGTCGGGAAGCGAAGACAACAAAAGAAGTGCATCAAAACTTATTTTAAAAGATGTTTTTTTCACCTATTTCAAAAAGTCAGAAACCATGCATTAAAAGTAGGTTTGAAATGTTTCACCACTGTGCTAGTGCTAGCGAAATACTAGCAAAAGCGGAGAAACGTCCAAGTGAGTGAACGTCTTCATTCAGTCTGTTATAGAGTAATATCTTAAGTGTATTAACATTAGCTAATATTTAGCCAAAGGTTCTGGTTATACATGACAAGTGACAATGTAATGATGAAATGGCTGAACATACTGAATTAAATAATGTTGTGTTTTTTTACCTAGAGATTAAATTTAAAGTGGCACGTCATCAACATTTACAACCAGTCTTAGGGTTTCAAACCAGCTGTAATTTGAAATAATCAGTAATTCAGTACACCACAAATGCTGCAATTTAAAGTGTACGAGGTGTGGCTGATAAATCATGAGGCTAATGCTGTATTCAGCTGTATTTAATCCAAGCTGATTGAAACTTTCATGGGTTTATGCTCGTCCATTGATCAGTGCATACAAAGTGGTTCAGGGATGCATGGTATAGTTTGACTGACATGAGCCAAGTGTTAATATTTAATAACTGCACCTCGTACATTTTGCAGCACGTCTGACCCAGAGTTTAAACTGTCATGTCAACGGCTTTACAAATTCATGCCATCCTCCTTATGTAATGCTCTCTCATGTTTTAAATCTTTAACACAGTGAATATTGAACTCAAGCATGACTTTAAAAAATATAGCGTAAAACAAATCGCAGTATCTGTCAGGAAAAATTGAAATGAGATATTTTCCCCAAATCATTCAGTCTGAACCAGTCAGTCATCCAGTAGCCTAAAGGCCAGAGTTCAATTCCCAGATGTAAAACATTTATTTCATGACATACCAGCCTCTCTGCCCTTTCTGCCCTTGATTATTGTAGAAAAATTACAACCGGTTATTGAGCTTTTCATCAACACGTCATTAACTCTGACCTTGCCAGTCGCTGCTGATTCAAATAACCAGCGGAGTGAATACTGTCCATGTGTGCCACAACAAAGCGTCATCATTGTGTTATCACCTGTTTGCGTGTGACCTCACCTTGTCATCACATTCATGAACTGTTAATCAGCCTGTCATTTAAATTCTCCAAATAAAGGCATGCAAAGAGGTTGCTCTTTGCATGCCTCACAGCTGGCAGGTTTACTGACATTTCCAAAGAAGGAGCATCAAGGCCAAACCAGCAACCACTGAAGCAGATTAACAGGTAGCTTTATAAGGAGCTCTAATTGGTGAGTTTTAAGACTAAAAAAACATGTTTGAAGGCTACTATGTTGGCAACCGAAGCAGTTACAAATAGCATGCTGTGCATATGAACATACATCCTAATTATGTTGGTCTGTTTTCCTGCAGCACTAACATGTCGGCCAGAAGCTTTCCCTGCAAACACACAATGATCAAAACAACTTGGCGCTTCAAGCAAAATAACAGTGCAGACCTGTATAGGAGTATGAAACTGAGGATTTAAGTAATTAAATATGCATGAGCCTCTGTGCTGTACGATATTTTAACAGCGCTCTTCAAAAGGAATGCCGCTGTTTGTGATGTGCACTAAAGCAATCAAAGCTGAACATCAATATGTCAAATATCATTTTACACAAAGCGAGAGGTTGTGTTTGGATGGCGTGGCTTTGCTCAGTGGGACCCATTCTTTAAAAACACAGACCTGCACAGTGAGAACAGCAAGTGTGCGCCGAATTCCTAATAAGTATTTTGAATCTGCATCTTCACAAAATACATACAAGAACAAATACCAGGGGGGTAAATGATAAAAGTTGTTTGCATATTCTGGGAACTGCCAACTTCTAAAGCGAGTAGATAAAAACAATGCAGCTCATAAAAAACATAATATGTATGGTATACACAATAATATCCACTTACTTCAATAAACGTCACAGTCTGCTATAAAACGGTGTAACTGAGTGCCTATGTAAATGTGTCTGGCAAGTTTAGCCAAATGACATTTGATAAAAAGCTTCTGACAGAACATCATGCAAAGTGAGAAACCACATAAGGTACATTGGATGTTTTATCCAATGCCTAGTTAGTGCATTTTCAGAGACACCCGTCCTCTGATCAACACTGCAGCACAGTTGGACATAAAAAAAAAGATGCTGAAGACCACAGGTGGTGCAAATACAGAACAGGCAAACTATTTTCTTTCTGGGACTGGAGAAATGTCTGTTTGGCTGTCATTGGAGGTAAATGCTTAAACTTAATGAGCTACAGTCTATTTTTCTGCCTCAATGCCAGATAATAAGAGTGTTCTTCTTCTGCAGTTCCTGGAGGACTGAAAGGAAGGATGCATCCATGTCATTTTGCCACGCTGCTCTCCTTCTCAGTGCTTGTCATCTTTAATACACCGTCACCATGGCAATGCCAGACAGTCACCAAATCCTCCGCATCAGGGTCCTGGGGGACTCTGCAGAGTGTGGAGTTTTTGTCATCAGTGTCCACTGTGGTGAGCCTAACCTGCTGCGGTTCTGGAGCAGGAAGCCCGCCTTCCGTAATGGTCAGGTGGAGCAGATAGATATGAACTCACAGGCGGTGGCAGAGATGGATTTTGTTCTCCGGGTGATACAGCGCACGCCTAACCTCCCCAACAGCCACTACTGGTGCCCCTTTGTGTTGGCTCTGTGCCTCGATGCTCTTAACTTCCACTTCCGCCTCCCAGCTCAGGCCCAAAGCGGCAGCAAAATAGTAGACATCATGGAGGAACGCGGGGAACTAACGCTGATGCGATGAGAAGCTTCAAACTGAGCAAGAGAGAAAAAGGCAACTCCTCTAAACCGCTTATGTCAAATTTGATTTTTTTTGCTCAGACCCAATGGCTGCTTCAGCGAGTCAATTCTTGATTTTGTCTTACTGTATATACAGTATAACCTCTGCCCTGGTTTCTTTGGCCTAAACTGTGGTCTTTCACACCCACTCAGGGCAGTCCATCCACCCAGGGCTGCTATGTATGTTCGCCCAGAGACAAACCACCACAACATCACAGGCGTAACCACACACACAATAGTGGGCAGAGCCCTGGGTGCTTTATGATGGGCCAGGCACACCATAACTCACTGTGGTGAGGAAGATGAAAGAACAGTGGCAGGAGCGGGGAAACTGGAGGAACAGAGCTCCAGTTACAAGGATTATATGAGCGGATAGAAGGAGGAAGGAAGGAACAGTGGACAGCACGGCACCCTGCTGTTCCCTTAAACTACTTTTCATTCAAAAGTAATTGAAGAAAACATCTAAGCTCATCATCCAAGACAGCAGCGACTGAAGACAAAATACTCACCGTCATAGGTAAAGTAGGCTCCGTCCTTAAACACTATAACTGCAGGAAGCTCTGGCAAAGACATCGACTGTTGAAAACACAAAAAAGACTTTACTTTAAAGCCAGCGCCATAAAATGTGCACCTGGAGAATTTGGAACAGTACTGTTGGTAGACTTCTTTGATCACTGCAAAAACATGCCATTGTAGGAAGATAATATAAGCTAATCATTTAATCTACTTCAAACTAGCAAAGCAACAAACGTAAAAACATCAACTGGAGGCACAATACCCAAGATTATCAAAACCATATGATGACAGAAATATTAAACAGATGTATCTTATTGAAATTCATTCCATAATACGTTCAAAAGACTGAAATAAATGATGCATATTCAAAGCTTTACCTCTGGCAAGACTTCCTCTGAAGCCGAGAAGAAGTAAGTATAAACAATGAGCTCAGAGGCTACGTCGTTGTACTTCTCCTGCAACACAAAAAAGAGTCTTTTAGCATTTATGCTACAGCTTTCAGTAAGTGAGAGCTGTAAAGGATGACCACTGAAAGCTATTACACGCAATTTATTCTTTGTTAACACCATAGTACAAATGCGGCAGAGCTGTGCTTCTATCATTCAATCAATATAGACTTTGTTTTTTAGCCTTTGTTTTTTTAGCATCTCGATTCATGCATGGGAGACAGAACTGGGGCTTACTTTAAGGGTAGACTCCCCACCGACGTACACAAAGAGCACATCATGCCGTTTCATCATGTGCTCAAACATCTGCTTGCTGGGAAGAGCTCGGACTGCTGGTCTGGAGGAATTAAACCCACAGGGATGAGTTGTTTTGGATGAACATTGAAATAAAAACCACAACAATGATGCACTAATGTGTGCAGTCTTGATCTGTATACTTGTGGCTCCACCCAGTGGGGATTGAAAAACCTGCAGCCCTGGACTCAAAATCAGAGCCAAGCGTTTGATCAACCCCTCTGTCACGGATCTAGCTTGATTTCCCTCAAGGAGGAGGGAAATCTGTCAGGCTCAGTTTATACAGTGGCTTAAAGTAGAGCATCAGAGGCAGCAATCCATTGAGCTGTGAAACAAATATGGCCGGCATTGATAAGCTGACGTGGATGGCTTTCATTAGTATACCCTGTCTTCCTGTGAAATAAGAAAACTTCTACTCAGTTCATTATATTTTTGAAATGTTGGGACTTACCCTGCCACCCTGTTGGCAAACTCCACGATGTCATCTTTTGTCCTTGGTCCTTTGTAATTGTAGGCAAGATCACCCTTTAACCTAAGAAAGAGACACACACACAAAACAAGAGTGAAAGGGAAGAATGATAAAGGAAAAGCTCAAATTAAACTGTCTGGTTAGTCAACTATTATAACAACTGATTAATTGTTGTTGCTGTTGAACCAAGCGGAAACAGCAACTACTATCTGCATCCAGCTGCTCTTTTTTGATTATTAGTACACCTTTCTAATACGGTGCAGGGACCTTTAATTCTTTGTGGCATAGATTCAACAAAATGGCATCATACAGTCGCTGCAGATTCATGCTGTGACTCTCTTTGAATCACATCTCAAAAGTGCTGCTTTTCACTGAACACTGAACTCGTTGATATGTTTTGGAACCAGCTGGAGATGATGTATACTTTGTTAAATGGTGCCTTATCCTGCTTGCAGTTGCCATTAAGGAAAGCACATGGTCAGCAACACTCATTTCTGGCTGTTGCATTAGAACGATGCTCAGTTGGTATTAAGGGACCTAATGTGCGCCAGGAAAACACTAATCATACTTTTTCACCACCACTAGCCTGAAGCGTTGACGCAAGGCAGGGTAGCTCCATTGATTCATAGTGTTTACTCCAAATTCTGAACCTACCATCTGCATTTTTTCCAGTATTTAACTGTCCAGATTTGGTGAGCCTGAAATGCCTGTTCTTCGCTCATAGGAAAAAAGCCTATTTTGGTCTGAGCCATACACTTCAAATTGTTGTGTATTCAGAATTGCTCTGCTCAGTAGCACTCTTGTAATGCTACTTGAGTTGTTGCCACCTTCTTGGCAGCTTGAACCAATCTAGCAATTGTCTGACCTTGTCAATAACAAGGACTGGCAATCACTGGATGTTTTTTGGTTTCGCACCATTGTCTGAAAACTCTAGAGACTGTCATTGTAAGAATCCCAGGAGCTTAGTCATTTCTGTGATACTCAAATCAGCCCATCTGGCAGTAACAATCATCCCACATTGAAGTCAGTTAGATCACGTTTCTCTCTAATATCTGGTGTAAACAACCACTGAACCTGTTGACCGTGCCTGGATTCTTTTAAGCATTGTGTTGCTGTCATATGGCGGCTGAACAGATACGTACATTAAGAAGTAGGTGTAACAAATTCATTCATTTATTCATTAGATAACCCCAGAATACATTCACGTATGAAGGCATCATTCACACTGTGGCCAAGTAAGAGAATAAAAGATGTCGTCACACAAATAAACTCGAAAAATACCAAAATATTAAAAGGCAAAGATAATAAAATAAAAAGATTAATTAGTGCATTTAAGTTTCCAAAATTAAAATATCAGCTAAAACAAGAGTAGCTGGAAGTTAAATTGGATGAAATTGAAAACCTGAAATGCCCAAAGGTTAAAAATTAGTCAATCTTTAGAATTGATTTTTCAGACTCAGTAAAAACAGTCCACACCTGCAGCATAATCCATTGATTTTAGTGTGTATGGTGAAGGCTCACATTAAAGACAGTAATGAAGTCGTGTAAGTGGGTAAAAAAACAGTAAGGGGCTTATAAATTAACAAACCACAGTGTTCACCATGCCCTACAGAAAAACAAAGCAGATATATTATTGTAAATTGACCCTCTTTGGGGTTTGAACTGCTTCTCTTAGACTTTCTTGAGGCCGTTTTCACCATTTTGACATTTTATTGTCAAAGCCTTTAATAATATACAGTCCAAAAAACAATCAACAGATAAATCAGTAATAAAAAACACTAAACATTAGCTGTAGCCTTCTTTCAGCCCATTAGAGACAGCCCTTGTGTTTGGCAAAATTAAAGTCTGTCTGACATCTAAGCATGACAAACCTGTCTCTAAGAAAACATTCTGATGAAACAGTAACTAAAAGTAAAACCTCATCCATCACAAAGGTCAACTTAATCTAAATAATCGCACCACTGAAGGTAAAAAAAACTCACCAAATTACTTTTCCTAATTGAGTTCCAGTCAAGAAAACTGCTTCAGTCAAGCTCGTACAACAAGCACGACGCATTAAAGGATTGCTAAGGTTGCATCAGCCCACAGGACTTAATGAACTCAGGGGGAAACAGAACTCTAAATCAAGTCTCCTTCTGTCACTGAGGGAGGTGTCTCATATTGTTCGATGGATGCTTCATCACTTGCTTGGTTTAATGTTGTGAACCCTGCCGTGATCCTGTGGCACTTTCCCCAAATGAGCTTGATGAAACTAAATGGGGAGCCCATTATGACAGTGTGCAGATGAATGATTCGGTTTCAAATACGTGCAGGAAACTCCGCTATGCCGGATGATCATTTATCTCACATCAACATGAAGTCTGCTGTTAAGCAGCTGGTGTCTACCTAAAGTCATAAATTTGCATTTCAAGAAGTAATTTCAAGTAACTTTCAAGATGAGTATCAGTTGAAACAGTCGGGAAAAGAAACCACACAGACTACATTTGTTGTTCAACGGATTACAAGATAAACTGAAGCGATTTTGGAACTTACCAAAGACAAGCATGTAATATTACCAAGAGGCAAATGTAAATTTTAATCAGTAAAGCTGATTATCCCCTGATAAATGTACAATTAACAGCTTTCAGGAGTGCTAAACCTAATAAACTTTTAGCTGGAAATGTGTCAACGGTGTTTGTCACTTAGATATGCCTTAAGGAAAACGCAATAACACCTTATTCCCTCCTGAATATGCTATCTAAGAACACCTCCACAGGCCAGGCCTCAAGGGATAAAACGCAACAGGGGGAAAAGGGATCGTGATAGCGACACTTAGACACATGGGGCAAAATAACAGCTACAGTATAAGATATAATATGATGTAACACTGAATTACAGCCTAGAACTACTAGAACACGTCAGTTCCTCAAAGGTAAATCACAGATAACCACCGTATTTAAATAATTTAATGAAGTATTGGATTTACTGTAAATTCATTAAGCCATTTAATCACATGTGGACTTAGTTTTGTTTTTAAGTGTCAAAATAGCAAATTCACGTTTTTTTTGTTTGAATTTTGAAATCAAAACAAATAGGAACACTTACAGTTTTATTGTAGGGTAACCACGAACGCCAAACTCTGACGCCATTCCTGCAACACAAAAACAAATATTATCATTTCAGTGAGGAAAGTAGATGATAATAGTTCTGAAAGGCCAAAACTCCAAATCTTGAGAACCATCTGTCTCTTTAGAAGTTTTAAACATCCTGATGTCATCTCCTTAAAAGATTTGAATACCTTCCTAATTTAGTCTGACTGTAAAATTGAGAATATTTGTCTGAAATTTTACTGATTAGAAACAGACTGAATTTGACTGAAAAATGAATTGGAATATGTACAAAGGATTACTCTCAAGATACTGCATTTGTCACAATATCAGTTTTTGTCCTGAAATTATTGGGGTAAACTATTACTACATCAGGGACACTACATGTTACACTAATGTCACAATAAGCAATTATAAGCACTGTAAAGTACACATACAGGGCATCTTGATGTTGTTTAAACAGCACAGTAAATTAGGTTGAATCACCTGGAGACACACACAACACCCAGCAACTCCTTCATGATTTACCCACCAGAGTAAGCAGTTGCATCCATCTTTCCCACGCGAACCGGCGACCCTGAACTCCTCAGCTCGACTCCCACCTCGTACCATACTGGCTCTAGCTTTTTACAGTAACCGCACCACGGAGTGTAGAACTGAAAAACAGGAAGCAATATTTAGATCATCACACAAACATTAAAAAAAAATAAAACCACTTGTCTAATACTGTGTAGGTCAAACTTGTTCCACCAAAATAGCTGGCCGATCTGTTTATATTGCACAAAAACTAGATTTCTAATACAGTTAATTAGGCTGCACACCAAATTAAACATTTGGCAGCTTTACTGTTGTGTATGTCTACAGAAACGGATTCAAATCGTCTTTGTGTACACATCCATAGAGCTTTGTTTGCGCCCGTGGATTTGAACACTCTTCAATAGTCTGACTATGCACAAAATATCAATATTAAAGTGGTTTCAGACACAACAAATGTGAAAAAGCTAACACACACGACCATAGCTGACTGACTTTCAATCCACTTAACCTAATAAATTTCACATAAAAGGCTATTTAAGGCACATCTGTAGCAGCAAGACTTCTGTTGACAGTGCTGAATTAGTGTTTATAACAAAACAAATATACTCTGTAACTGCAGCCGTTTCACCACAGTTGCACAGTACGTATTTGTAAAAAGGCAATTTATTTCTTTAGCAACACTTCCTCTAAGAGTTTTGAACACCCACTAACTTTCCCTTGAGGCTGTGTTTGTCTTTAATCATGCCACCGCACACATGCTTGTCTTGTCTTCTTGCCTGCATTCGTCAGATTGTGACCTTTCTGGTTTTACCACTATTACCAATAATGTAATGGGATTTTATGTTTTTTATACATACATATCTATAACACATATATATGAATTGTCTGCATTGTACACGCTTGTGTTTGCATGCTATTTGCCATACTCTGCTCTTTCATGCTTTTTATTTTTTTCAGTTTTCACTTTGTTTTTCCTGCACTAATTTTACATGCAGTTGTTTTACTGTGAGTTTAACAGCTAATCTACCATCTGATCGAGGGGACAGCAATTAAAATTAGCCGTCTGGCTAACGCTGACACATTTACAGTGATTCTTATTCATGTGCATTGTCTCTGCATAAATAACTAAAACAATATCAGCAGTTTCACCCATTATTTCTGGCTCAGGCAGTAGCAAGAAATAACAACACACGTACCTATATCACATACAGTATGCTTGTTTAAAGCTCATTTCTTCTCTTTTCATTGGTTTTTCATCACTTAGAGCAGATGACAATTCAGCATATGTCCAAACACACGCAGCCCAGACACATGACCACCTTATAAAGCTATTTGCATTCATTTGGATTTTGTTTTGTTTTGCTTTTGAAACACGTAAACCCAATAAGCATTCACTCTTTTCTGGGTCCAATTTGGGCTTCATCAGCTCTTAAAAATTACCAAAAAAATCTGGCTCTTGAGCTGATAACTGCTCCAATGTGTCCACCCACTACTCACCAACTCTGCCAGCGATAAAAAATTAAACGGTACACTGAGGATGCACAACACCAAATTTCTGCCAATATCCAATATGCCAATATTTTCCAACAAATTTGGTCAAATATTGATGCCAATACAGATAAATATACATTTTTTTCCCCTTAATTGCAGAGAAAATCAGGTCTCTGCTGCAGTGCAATTAACATATTACAATGCCTACTCTTAACACAATGGCCAACTAGCAGATGCAGTCATTAAATGTTTTTTTTGTACGCAATCACTTGGCAAAATAAGAAAACTCCTCCAATTACATATAAAACCTTCCATAGCTAAATCAGGTAATATTTTGTCCAAAAAGGTAATTACTGTGACAGGTGTACCTCTTACTTAGATGTATAATAATAAAGCAGTATTCATACCATGTGGCCCAGCTGGACCTTTGATTTGCCTTTCGCTGTCTGAGCTCTGCATGCCTTCATTTCTTTCTCTCTCTAAAATCTTCCTCCTCCATCTCCTCTCTGTGCTGCTCTTCCTGGTCTCTTCCTTTAAGCTGTAAAAAGTTGCTGACGGTATCCTTCCTCTTCATTCTTTACTGTCTCCTATAAGATTCACACTAACTTAATTCTGTTTTTCCTTTGATAGTCTTCATTATTAACTATGACACAATCTTATGTGTACAATTTAAAACTTAAAGAGGTACTTAACACTTAAACATTTTATATTATATGACTGTACTATGATGAACTCCTCTGCAAATGCATTTGACCAACTTAGATAAAGACAGATTTAAATTTCCATTTCAAGAAGTTGTGACAAAACACACAAATTCTAACAATTGGGTCAGTATGAGAAGTAGTGACGCATCAAAACTCCCCAACGAACCCAACTTTGGGCACTCGAGCTAGATCTGCTTTTACAGGCCGGCACACAAACTCTGATATAAACCTCTCCCAGCCCCCTGGCTTTGCCCTCCATGCATGACTTCTCATTCACTAATCACAAACACAGAGGACAGTCTACAGACCCCCTCCCTCATTGCATCCCACCCTGACTGCTGCCACTTCCGCAGGGGATGATCCAGACAGCGGAGTGCTGGATATGAAGTAAAGCATAGCTCAATGGGCCCAGATTAGGTTTGTGTGTTTGTGTATGTGCGTGTGTGTATATAACGCCAGACTCACATCAACCAGCCAGATGTCATTCACTCTAGTGTCTTTAAATCTGTCAGAGAGGAAAAAAAGGAGACACAATTAGTTTAATACTAACATAATGGCATGATATTAAGTGCACACTGAAAGTTGCACTATAAGAGGCTTGCTACATGTTATAACACAACACCACAGTGCACAGAGCAACAATTACTGTACCATTTACACAGACAGAAACCCTAAATTGATATTTGGGCTGCTATGAACATTTTTTACTATTGAAGCATTATTGTAAAATAAAACAGACTACTAACAGAGAAATGCCAGATATGCAGTGTGCAAGACAAGATATTCTCACATTTGAATGGCAGGATTGTGGAAGAAAACTTAAAATAACTATTTTTTAAACCAGTTGCTTATCGACATTGTAGAATATATATATGAAGTAATATTTGCAGCTCAAACTATTGATAGTTAAGTGTTGAAAAGCCATATTTATTCTCATGCAACATTTTCAAACAATACTGTAAACTTTGAGCCGAAAACACATCATCTGTCTGCTATTGTTCAATTTTAAATTATTTATCGAGCAATAACTGTGCATTCCTACTGTACACCATGCATTTAAAGAGCGCTACAACTAAAACAATAATATAAAACAGGCTATAAAATACTGTGAAGCAGCAGAATTAGCACAAGATGGTGCCTTCAAGCTCCAGAAATGTGTATTATCTACATGTTTAGCTACATAATCGTTAGACTAAATTCCTAAAAGTCAACTAATGGACTAAATGTTGCAGCTCAAGTTATTGTTGGTAAAAAGTTGAATGAACCAAACACATATTATCTTAGACTTAGGGGCAGATCACAGATTTGCACACACAAAGCAGTCATAATATCCAGTGACTTTCCAGAAGAGCCATCCAATTAAACAAAAAAAAAAAAAAAACACTGAAGGCTGTGAAGTAATCAAGACTACCCAAATCATTTCCTGCTTCTATTTTTGTGACTCTTAAAAAAAAAAAAAAAAATGTAATGTAACCTTTAAAATCTACCGGCATTGTATCATTTAGTAGCTGCACAAGTTATAAAAAAGCCCAAGTACAGAAACTATTAGGGAAGAAGCCACCAAACTGTGTTTGTACACTCGGAAGTTGCATTACAAGATCATGTTTTTGGGAGACAGTGGCAGGACGCTGAATCACTGAAGCAGGGCACCACTTACGTGTCATCTAGATCCTCAACAAATGCAAGCACCGCCGAACTCAGGAAAGCCAACACAACTGCAACGATAAAAGAAACACGGGGGAAAAATCATACAACGTGCATGTTTATCTGAGTGCGAGGCAGCAGCTTTTCCAGCCTCCTCCAGCCCTCCAGCCTGAAACCTCATGACTGAAGCATCCCCAGCTAAAGCTGTCGCCCCACAGCTAACTGTGCTTCAGTTTGCGCCTCAGTTTCAGCCACAGCAGCTTTAAATGCCGTTAGAACAGAAGCTCCAAAAGGGGGTGAAGTCCAGTGTTAACGGTACCGGGAATAAACAAGTGGACGTACCTCCAGAAATCAGGGAAGCCTTCACTTCTGCCATCGCTTCGAGTGGAAACAGCAAGCAGGAAATACAGCGGCTAAATCGGTGCCTTCTGCGCATGCGCGGGGTTACGCAGCCTCGTAGTTTTTTTCACATTTATTTTTTTTTAATGTAATTACATTTACTCCTACTATCATACATAATTTTTTGTATAAAATATCGTAATAAACATTTTTAATTTCTCATGTGAATCTTCAAAATTGTTTGGTTTTGTATGCACCATTTTGTAGCGTCTATTTTTTTTAAGACGTCACGTAATTTGTCAGTATTTGACTACATGATATTGTATGTCCTTAACCTTAATGTTGAGGTCAGTCAGTTTAATTTGTCTTATTCATAACATCGTAGGGTCTTAATCGTAACGTTTAATTTAGTAATGTAAATTTGCTTGATATACAATACTGCAAAGTTTTAACGTAATATTCAAATTACTCCAGTAAATTCACATAATAAATAATACTGCAAGGTCTTAATATTCAAATTTCTTATTGCAAATTCTCCAATTTTATTTCTGCACTGGAAAGCACATTGACTCTATGGTTGCAGTTTTAAATGTATAGGAATAACTGTGACGTGATATAATTGTATTCTAATTTATAATTGTAGACATTTATTGTGTTTAATTGCTGTCATTGGCCATTTTAGTTCCTACCATTGTGATTTTATACACTAACAACTATGTATTCTGACCTGGTTATGCTGTTATGTTGTGTATTTGCCAAATCTTTTTAAAATAAAAAAAAAGACATGTAAGTAGAAAGTATTCCCCGAAAAATGTCCCTTTTTTGTGGTGATTATTTTTAAAACAATAAGCTGTATTTAAATGTATAGAAATATGTGATGCTGATGTTGACTACCATCACTCACCACAAGGTGTCCCTCTAAGGCAGGCAACCAGCCAAGACTTGCATCCTTCACATGGATAAACTGATAATATTGCAGCATAAAATAGCCCTGAATCAAAATGCTGCTTCAGTATGAACATTATGAACATTATAATACTGTATATTATCATATTTTACAGGTATGTCTAATTGCAGATAATTGTACTTTGTAACCCAAGTACAGTACAATTCCCAGTAAGTGTACTTAAGTACATTCAGTGTACTTTTCTCCAGTCCATCACAGCTGTTGACTGGCCTCTGTGTTTGTTTTTTGGGCCCTTCAGCGTATTTCCATTATGTGCAAACAAACTTCACATGAACATTTGTTTTATTGAAAACATATTTATTTGTTCTGAGAAGCTTTTAGAGGAATAATTTGTATCTAATACTCTCTGAATAGCTTTAACAATATCAAACATGTTAACACATACACGTCACCTTCCAAAGTCTATAATTAAGATTAACTTCATTTTGACATATTTGCACACCAAAGACTCGTCTCACATTTGACATATAAACATACAACACACAACAAGGCATAGGATGGCTAGCTGGCTGAAGTTGGACAAAATAAATTAAATCTTTTGTGTAATTTTATTTTCATATGATCTGTCATGCTGTCCTCATTTAGCTCTTTAACAAACTTCAGCTGGCACAGTGGACAAAATGACATGTTTGGAAATTTCACTGAAACACTGAAGTACCAGCATTTTGTTACTCACTCCCCTCAATGCATTGAGTTGGTTCAGTACCGCAGTTCAGTCATAGCTTCAGAGAAAACATGAACGAATTTACATATTGCAGTGACTGAAATAAGCTTACAAAAGAGTCTTAAAGTCTTAAAGTACGCACAGGTCTTTCTGGATGTTTAATTTTTAAATATGAACTCATATGGTCTGTCTGCACTGTCAAACATTTGCATTTTCTTCTTAGTGAATCATTCATTCTTGCCTATAAGTATGTTGTTTTCTATGAAAGAGGGGTTTTCAACAGAATCATTTACATCCTGCATGGCATTCTTGGAGAAAAGAAAGGCAAAAACCTACTAGATAAAAGCATGAAATAGTTTTGTCCCCTGTGAAAGAACCGTACTTTCTCACGGGGTGAATCGTGATCATGACTGTGTTACTAAACGGACTCATGTGGAGGGTCGTTCTGCTGAAGGCTCCAGTGCCAAGTTTGTGAGAGTTGAATGCCTTTGTATTTAGAAGGGCAGAAACCTGGACACAAGCTGTTAGCCTACATTCAAAGGCCACAGTGGCTCCCGCGGTGACAAAACTTGTCAAAACAATGGCAGCTAAGCCTACACAAATATACATTTTTAGTCTTTTCAGTCACATTCAAAACATACGCAATGCTCCACCGAGTTTCACGGTCTCGGTTTGAGGAATAAAAGTGTCCTCCGCATGATGGAAGGACCTATAAAACATACAAAGGCATGAATTTTAATCAAGTGTTTGCCATTTTCATGCAACTTTTTCTATAGAAAGTTTTTGTACAGCAATGTCGTTTGTCTTCCTTAGATAAAGGGAGGTCTTGTTTCACCATCACAGGCCGAGCTGCAGACTCCCACATTCACTGAGACTGTAGTCAGCTGTCTGCCTGAGCCCACTCATGTCATCTTACAGAACGGGACAGAAATGACCTCAATTGACCCAGTAAACAAAGCTTCCTTTGCCCCAATTTATCGTCAGATGGCAACAACAGCAGTGAGTTGATGCAGTTTTCCATGTAACGGCAACACTCGGTCTCTGAGCCCATAAATCCAATTATTTGTTTATGAATTTAAAATGAGCAGCATAACAAGCCACATGTCTGACATGATTACATTCTAATGTATTATTCAGGCAAAACATCATGAAAAAAGAAAAAAAAATCCAAATAGGCAGCAATAAGTTCTCACTTTGGAAAGAGAGCGTTACGACAACATGATGATTACACTTTTAATTTCTTTTTGCATTCTTCAATTTAACAGTAGTCTGAGAACCAAGTGAAACAAAAGCACCCTGAAGAATCATTTTCCAGCTTATGCTAACAAACTGCAGCTTGTTTTAGTTTTATAATTCTTGCTCATTGCACCAGCCTATAGAAATATCTGTTTCTAGTCTTCTATCCTTAGCGGTCAACAAATATCTCAAATCCATGCAGTCTAGTTTCACTTGGCTCTTAGAGTACAGTCATGTCACTGCATATCATAGCATCAAAACAGGACTTAACCTATGAGTTTTAAGCTGGTACACAAACAAATAAAATGCTAAATGCTGGTGATAACTGCACCATAAACAAGGAAAATACACAAAACTTCATGACGGCTTTCTGTCTTAACGAATCAGGCCGACGCCATCATGAGTGAATAGATGAGAACGACAAACCAACTCAGTCAAAAAGAAAGAGTGCTGGTCAATTCATTAAGAATAAATGGTCCAATAAGTTACATTTGCTTCCAAAAGTCAGCTCAGGTGTGGTTCTCACGCCACCGATCGCAGTCATACAACAAACCACAGACGCTCTTCTAAAGTGGCCAAGCAGCATGTTTCAGAACGTTGCTGAGGACTTCTATGTGGCTCCCACAGGTCGTGTTCCATCACCTGAAAGTCTTTCACAGTCAGTCTCAGAACAAAAAAAGGATGAGGCACACTGGTGACATCGCATAAAGCGGATGAAAACAAAGTGTTGCTGCTGTTGTGGCTTCTTGTAATGTTTCGGTGGATATTCTACACTGACTGTAGAGCAGCATTGAATCGGAGCAGCTTTGTGCAGCATTGCATAGTTTGGTTCCACTTAAGAGTATATATTTCTCAGAGATTTCCATCGACAGGCATCTGCTAGATACATCCTCACTCCAGGATGTCAGTTTCAAATGGGACCAGATGGTAGTAGGACAGGTTGGTGACATACGCTTCTGTTTCCTCGTCGCACACATCTGCTTCCATTGGCAAAAACTCTGTTCCATCCTCATACCTGACAAGAAAATGAAAGACAAATTACTCCAAGGAGACAACGGACTTATGTAGTTTATCCAAGGAATCCTAAATTTCACGTAAATGATTTGAGGCTTTGTGTTAACTGTCTGCATCGACCCATGGAGACAAGGTCGGAGCGTTGCAGCAGCAGAAATTTAATTAGTCATTAAAGAGTGATGTAAAATCTTGTTTTGTGTGAAAAGGAATGTGTCCCTCTTTTGCTTCCTACATACACCCAGGGAAGGAAGAGGTGCACAGACACACTTCCTGTGCTGCACAAAGGGGCTGGAGGGTCCTGGGGTTGGTTCACATTCAAGGATTTCTTCACTCATTAAAGCAATTACCGTACATTCAAACATGGAAATCCTTGCACTTGTGGGAAAAAAAAAGCAAGAACTTTGTATTAAGTTGCAACCAGCTTGCATAATTGACTCACTCTGGGTCAAAGAATGTGGCTCTTTGGATGATTTTCAAATTCTTTTCAACCAATCTCAAGGCAAATGTAATAATTACTGAAACAGAAAAGGGACAGAAATGCTGATAAATACTCACGTATGTTCTACAGAGTCGGTGGATGACGGTCTCTCTTTCTCTTCAGGGATACTGTGATCAAATACGATGGTTTCTGTGTTGGCCAGGCAGAATCCATTGGACCGCATGATCTCTACAAAGTACAGAGTACAACATTACCTCACCAGATAGGTTAACATGACATTAGGGATGTCAGTCGTAGGTAAACTTAATGAGGAAATGTACCTGATATCTTGATTGGGCTCTGAAAGCACGGCTGGATTCTGTGGACTTTGTCATTTCTCAACACCTGGTCCAGCGGTGATCGCTCAAAGAAGGTCAACATCACCTCTGACCTGGAATACTGTGGAGTAAAGTTCACATAGTAAATATGGCATGCTAGCGAACTGTTACTACTGTAATGTGCTGTTTTAGTTGAATTACTAACCTTGCATGGCATGTTGATGGCATTCTTCAGTAGTCTTTCCACCTCGTTCAGCTTCTCTTCTATGTCGCTTGCCTCTTTGATTTTTACCAGTCCTGTGAACACACAAATAGACCTCATAAATATCTAAAAGCACTGATTTCATTATGGTGTGTTTAGGGAATAATGTACACCGGGTTTAGCTGCTCATTTGGACCAAATGTCCAACAAAATGAGCTCAGCAGCTCTTTAATTAATCCCATCATTGTGCAGCTTTTGATGGACAGGCTTTGTTGTTTTAGCATCACGGAGTTTCCACTATATTGTCTCAACAAATTGCCGTGAAATCCTGTGCAGACATGCAAGGTACCTGGAGGATGAATTCTCCAGACTTTGGTCATTCAATGACATTTCATTTTGAGGTGGATAGTCATTGTGGAGAGTCATATATCATGATGTCATTGATGGATTGATTTTAAATGTGGTGCTGACACTGGTACCTTCTGGATAAAGTTTTGATTGAGCTCTTGAGATATAGTTTAACACCATCATCGGTTTAACTTGTAAATTTGGTTTAGTATGAAAATCCCTGCAAAGGCAAAGATATTCCCATCAGTCTCAGCTGCATCTTGTTGTAGCACCTATTAGACATAGATCATGCCAGCATGCTAGAACACTAAACTTGTGAGTGTTGTACCAGCTAAATATCAGCACAGTTGGTATTATCGTTAAATATTGTTGCAGACCAAGCACACCCCTCGAAAGAAACTCTTGGGAACTGCTTGAGAAACATAACCACAAAAAACCTGAAGGATTCGCTGCTGACATTCTGGTGTCAGGCACCAAAAAAATACCCCGAGATGTCCTATTTCCATGCCCAGATGTGCTGCACCTGTTGTGGGACCACAAGAGGAATCTGGCTAATTGGTGTCGTAATTACCCAATGTTTTTAAGTAGATTATTTCAGCAATTTTAGGTTTTGTCTACCCTCTCTGCATAATGCAATCCAACAGAAAACCTCCCTTAAGTCCAACCTGACTACATCTATATAAAAAAAACCTTTAACATCTGAGATACAAAGAAACCAAATCAAAATACCAAGCGTAACTATTTCTGTGCCTGGACAATCGTAAGGGGCAGCCGCTATGACCTTTACTGCCACCAGAGTGTTATCTGTCAGCACACAAAAAGCCACATGGATCTAAATTTATCCCTACTTTAGAAAAAGGTTGCCTTTAGCTGTAAAAGAAAATGCGATATAGCTTTTATTACAGTAACCTTTGTATTAACAATGACCCCTGATATTTACCACACATAAACCTAGCAAAAAAAGACCACATATCATTGTCTTTAAAACTGGCATTTCTATAACAGCAGTAATAAGAGAGGAAAGTAAGGGGGGATACAAAACAATGTCTGTGATAACACAATTTAAGAGGTAGAGGGAGAGTAAAATCAGCACATTTAGCAGCACAAGGCTGCCGCCCATGAGAGCGAGCAGTCAGCAAAGCATCATTTACTGCCATGCTGACAAAGGGATGTGGTGAGGAGAATAATGATGAAGACTGCAGCCACATGATGAGGCGCTCGTCTGATGCAAGTGGTACAGGCCAAAACGTAGTCACACGGCGGTTACTGTTACATGGAAGTACTGAGTAAGAGAGCCTAAAGCGACTGTGTGCACACTCACAGCTTCATCCATTTATAATGGCCCACACTGATGACATCATTCCCACGGGGGCGTGAAGAGTGATGGGGCAGTTAAATCATCACCAGTGAGATTCTCGCACAGGCTCAAGCTCAGATCTTCTTTTGTTTAACTTACAAATTCCCCTTAAAGCCTGTTCATGGTTTTCTTCGTAAATGGTACAAATCATATGTGCTTATGCTGATTTATTGCTGGGTTTCATTCATAACAGAACAGCTGAAATTCAAGTTTAAGGCAGTTTAGGTAATCCTTTTTAAGACCAATGCAAACAGATATTTTAATACATCAGGTTTTTAGAGTTTAGTCAATGTAGTCAATATTATAAACATGAAAAAGTATATCTGATGAGCAGTGAAAAGCAAGAGAGACTCAGATGTCTGAGTTGTACAGACTGTAAGTTGAAGATTCTTTAGGCTGTCTTCCTGTAAATAGCTCTGGTCAGGAAAAAATATCTCTACAGTATCAGAACCCATCCAGAGTATTGAAAAACCAATACATCTATTCAAGCTATCTTCTTACATTTGTAATCTAATGGTTCAGCGGAACATTTGACTGAAAAATTCAAGCCTTGAGGAGCTACAAGTCAGTCTCAGTTAACAGCAGTTAACATCTTAAACGGAAACACAGCCTGGATGATAACTTCTCTGCAGAGACCTTAAACCACGCCCAGTCTTTCATGTTGCTATCCATGGAGACAGATTAGCAAAGTTTATGTCCTATGTGTAGCACAATAAAGTTATGAAAGGATTAAAAGCAAGTGCTTGTTATTTATTGGGTACAGACACGGGAGCAGTGTGATATTAGATACAATAAATATACGAAGTCCAGCACTGCTCATCCTGAGAGAAAACATGGGACATGCAGAGTTGCAAGTGAAAGTATTTAGCAGCTCAATTATGTGAATGAGCAGATGAATAAAGTTTGTTCTTCCTCATTAACATGTGAGTTTTATATGTTAGAAGACACATCGTGAAATTAAGCATTTTCACCTTGAAACTGCAGAGTACAAATGAGTCTCAAAAACACAGATTCAGACTTCCAAAGTTTCATATGTCACCAACTTAAGGAACCAATCCTGTCAACTTGGAAGCTGAGGCTTTTCATTACTCTTTTTTGAGAATCTGTTTCTGGTTCAAACATTACAACTTGCCACTGTGTAGTGTCAAATCGTTTCACAGTGTTTGAGCAGAGTTGTAGGTGAGCTGGCATGCTTGAGCTGCAGCGAGGGGTGCATAATAAGAGAGGCAGGAATTTTATAGAACTGTAGAGTAGCATCTAAGCTATGTAAAGACAGGAGATGTTTGTTTTCATGGATTAGATTCCAAAAAATCTAAATATGTAACTTTGACACACAGACATGAGTTTGAGATGCGGTTTTCACCTTTGCATTTGCAAGGTTACATTTAGAATTTGGTTGTCTACTTTAAATTAATCTGTATTTCCAATATGGGAATTAAACTGTGATGATGATGAAATGATTTTTACTGCAAAAACTAGAAATCTTTGTCAAATGAAGTTTCAGTAAAGGAGGCCTGTTTAATGTGCAAAAGAGAAGTGTGTTTTTTTGTAGCAGCTGCTGCGACATATTGCTGTTGCACAACACTTAATCAAGTTAACCACAGTAAATTTGCTGTGTGTAGTTCAATAATGTGTCAGTTATAGAGAGTAGATTCAACAGACAGCCGCTGCTATGAGATGCTTGTGTATGATGTTAATCAGACAAAATGGGGAGGCTACAAATAAGAATGCTTTTGTGCTGATTCGAACCAGATATTCTGCCTTCCAGGAATCACTGCCATCACCACACTAAAGCTGTACATGGAACCAAACATAAATAAAAGGAGGTGTTTTTATTTTTAGAGGTGTACATGCAGCCCATCCACTAATTAGTTTTGGAGGTTACACAAACACAACAGTCTTGACATCGAAAATTGCAGTGCTCCAATGGATTCCTCCTACAGCACCTCTACTCCCGCTGTAGCAGAAGACAAATCACCAAAATACAGTGCAGGCAGGGTGGAGGGAAAAGCACAGCGTCTCAGGAGAATATCAGAAGCACTGCACACAAAATTTAAATCACGCGTCATTCAAAAATAGATTTCTGTGCTTATTTAACCTCCAGTTTTCTCTATTTATTTCAAGTATGGGGTGGTCCTCTCAAAATATCTTCAAAAACAGCGACCAGCTATATTTTTCCTTAATCTATCCCTGAGAGTATTTCCTCCTATTTCATTTTCAAAAGTCTATTTCCAGCTTCTTGGCTACAATGACCTTTGTGTTAAAAGTAATTATGCAACGCTGTCTCCTCTCCAACATTACTCAGTCAGTTTGGATGGCTTCAGACCTGACTATCCTTCCGTGAAATTATTTTGGCAAGAAGCACTTGTAGCTGCTTTTATTAGCTTCATTATATCAGTTTTCTAAGGAAACTATGTGACTGTATTTATAGAGCTTCACAATAGTAAATATAATGTGTGTACTGACACCATAATAAGTCTGTGGCTGCATGCCGTGTTGACAAGACACTTCATCTATTACGTACGTTGATAAAAGACAGTAGATGCAGGTGCTAAACAGGAACTCAACGGTGTCCACATGTTCTTTAAACACGCTATCTTAAACAGTCATCAGATGTTGTAAGCGCCACGTTTCACAGCTATCCTCTGCAAGGATCTGATAAGCTCATGTCAACGGCATAACACTTAATCATCCGACCGCGAGGCCGCCGCAGTTTGGTCAACATGCTATTTCTGGTTTGCTTAGTCAACAAGCAGCGGACGTCGACAGAAATAGAATGTCAGAAATCATCTTTGTCTCCAGCTGCTATGTGATTTACACCTTTGTAGCCAGTGTGCAGGTACATAATATTAATCTTTACATAGTCTCTACATAGTGCACCAGATTTACTTTACCTTACAAAATTGGTTTCTAGCATTTCTAGATCGTCACTGTAAAATCTATGTTATTTGTACCAGAGACTTGTGGTATTTCACCTAAAATATTAGTCATTCTAATGTTCTATAACAAACATCTGAACTTGCATGGTGTACAGCTACTCAGACTCCTTCACCTGAGCCTTATTGCTGCTGCCCTTAGTAATACTTTAACAGAAAACTTCAACATTTTAGCAATTTCCTTTCTTGCAGAGTTAAGATCAGGTTATGGTCAATGGAGATTTGGGAAATAATATTGTTTAAATATGCAGATAGCAATGCATATCTGGAGGGCATTCGTCGTATAGCGCTGAAAAGTGACAGAAACAGCTGTATATTTCATGCAAAAACGGAGCTAATTCAAGCTCTGGCTCCTTTTTCTCACTTCTGCAAAATTGTGTCTTTATGCAGTGCTAAGCTAACTTGCTGTAGTTTCTTATTTAATCTGCAGATATGTGAATGATGTAAATCTTCTCATCTAACTCTCCACCCCAAATTCACAACAAGTGTCAAGCGGCCATGATATGAAGAGGAAAGAACTTTTTGCAAATCTGTTTGATAAGATGGGTGCGTAGGAGAGGGACTAGCAGATCAAAAAGTTTAAAATAAAAACTCCTGCATGCTGTCTAACTTGCAAAAATACATATATTCATGACATTTTAGTGCTAGATCTTCATCAGACAAAAAAAGTGGCATATCTTTGTAATAAACCTTTTCACTAGAGCACGAAAATGTCATGAATGCCTGTTTTAATGCAACTTCAACAGTGTGTGGGAGGCAGTTTGATGCTTTACAGTTGTATATAGATAATCACTGTAAAATGGGCACCCGCAATTTCATTGTATTATGAATACTATGACAATAAAGGCATCTTATCTCATATTCCACAGTTTTTCAATTCATCTATTAGTGCACCATGCTCCTGTTCATTCTCTATTCACTATATAGAGGTTTACCTTCATTGTTTGTCTATTTATGTGCATGTTGAAATCTCAGTTTACTGGGTGAACTACGGCATTTGTACTGTAATATACAAGAAGTACTGAATAGATCGTTTCTTGCACAGACATAGTTCTCTGAAACTGTCCAAAATAGAAAGAAGAATTGTGCTCATATCATGCACTCTGCTACACTAATAAACTGCTGAGTATTTCTTTAGTAGGGAGCAGTGGCCGGGTTGACGTAGGAGTCGGTCTGCATTCCTGGATGAGATCTACTTCACATGGAATGTGAGCAATCACTTCCCGTCTGCCTTCACTCTGGGGGTCACATGGAAGGTAAGTGTGATGAAGCCTTAACTAAGCAGCGGGACTAAATATGGGAAGTCCACTCCTCTCTCAGTCACCCTCTTTCTCATCATGACATCAGTCTGTAAAGCTCTGCACGCCTTCCTTGTTGCCTAGGTGCAGCACAGAAACAGGAAAACATGACCAGAGCCAGAAACCGGAGCAAAGTAGACAGAGAAAGACGGTGTGTTTTTGTTTTTTTCAGTCAGGACTTTCAATCTGCAATTAGTAGGGATGTAAATGAAATATTGAACAGAGGGCAGGAATTAGGAAAAGGCCATTAGAGGAATGTTATTAACCTGTGGTTCACGATCCATCAATGAAAGGCTCAACCAGCCAAAGGAACACTGATGTCTGCCTCAGCCCTGACACCACAGCATTTGTCATTCAGCTGTAATCAGGTATGAAGGGTGACAGACAGAATAAAGAAGTGAAAGGTGAGTCATGAGATAGGAAACGTCTCTTCCCAAAATGCACTGCAGTCAGAGCAGTATAGCAGCCGCAAAGCTGTCAACAACTCTGTCAGCTATTCCGGTGCCTGGGCAGGAAGCAAAGCTTTCCAGTCGCCGCTAAAGGGATGTTTCCACAACATTTGTATAGGCTCAGTGGGTCGAGACAAAGGGGAAGTGCCAAGGAGGCTGTGGGGAGATCATAAACACAGAACAAGCCGGGAGTTCTGCCAAATGTGTGGCAATGCCAGGTTACCACAATGTGGGATCCAAACCCTGAGGCCTATAGGGTCAATCTACAGATGGCAAAGCACTGCCCTCTACTAAGCACTGCAGTCAACTTTGCTGCTCATTTTAGAGAGGATTTTTTTTGCAGAAGATTCATAAATTATAGCCTGTTAACTTCCTTGCTATTTTTCATGGCTGGTTAGTGACAATTTGGGTGATATATGAGGAAGAATAATCAGATATTTTATCCTTAAAATGAAAATTTAATGAGCAAATCAAGACAATGGATCCATACTTGTGTGCTCAGCTTTGTGATCATGGTTTTTTCTGCAAGTGTTAATTTAAAATAAGAAGCAGAAGATGTAATGTTTCAGTTCTGAATTTGAATCCCCAATTTTGGAGTCACAAGAACTTTGTATTTGCATGTATCCATGTCAGAAAACAGAATAATACCTGTGATAAAAACCTAAAACTCAGCATTTAACATTGACATCTGGTCTAACTGTTTGTATATAAATAAGCTTATATCACATCCGTGGTATTTTCTGTGCAGACTTTGGATGTCCTCCCAGTGTGGTTCCTCCCCTCATACCAAGGACATGCATTTATTATCACAGTAAAATGCACTCTGCTTGAGGTTTTATATCACCGTAAAGTGAATTTCTGGCCGAACAAAGAGCCAATTTATAGTTTGACGGAAACTGTTTCTGGCAAGCAAATAGATGATGAATGCTAAAATCAATCATTAAATGCAGCCATAGTAGAGCAGATGAGGAGAAAGTATAAAAGGCCTCAATTCTATGCTAAATTTATCCCTAAAACGTAGTCGTCTTTGAAGCACTTTGAACTGCACTAAGCTGATTGAAAGGGTTCTACAAAATAAAGTTTGATTGGTAAGGCGTAGAAATGCTTGTGTCATTGCATTTGATTTAAAAATTGGCCTCAGTAGAATTTTTTGTTCCTGTGCAGCAGAGAGAGCTTCCCTAAAAGTCCACTGCACCACTACTACAGAGTTGTGATGCATCACATGTAAAGGGCAGATTCCCACATGGACATCTAAGTTGGTTCTTTAGTTGTTTCCCAACAGGGAATCCAACCCTTTAGTCACAAAAACATGAGAACAAACCTTACAGGCCAGTTCTTTAGGTCCTAAATATTGACAAGGATTGGAAACCTGCTGTCCACAGGCTATGTGATAGGTCTGCTAATGTGACAACCTAAAGTGGATTTTGTGAATTATTAACCTCTCCGAACAAACTAATGTAAATGTAGGCTTTGAGACAGAGCAAGCCAGACTAACCCTAAACCTTCACTGATGAGGCTGACCGTGTTATCTTCTTGTATTTAGATAGATAAAGTTTTATCAGCTTAATAATTAGTTCCACTATGGTGGCATCAACCCCTGACCCAAAGCTGATGAGCCAGACATTCAATTAAATACTTCAGTAGTTCAAATTTATTGTTAAACTTTTACTCCGTGCAGCTGTTCTGCCACCATGGTCTGACTGTAATCCACAAAAATGCACAAAAGCACCAAACAGCAGCTGTTGTGCTATCTGAGGATGAATGTAAACAGGAATACAATTTTCCGGGGATCTTCCTGTGGAGGGGGAGGCAAAGATTTCCTCTGCAGAATCCACTACGGCGGAGAAATCGTCCAGATACGAAAGAGACAGGCAAAAATTGAGCTTTCAAATGAGTTAAACGTGATTAGTACTAATATAATATCTGGTGATTTATGTTGCAGTGAAGGACTTAAATAAATAATAAGCTGATAATATTCATGATATAACACTGGTTTTATCTTTATAACTTTTCAAGTAGAATAACGAATTATCTTAATAACTTTTCTTTATAATTCTACACGCCATGAGAGTCCTACAATTTCAGTACAATTACACATCATGCCAAATCTTAACATTTACAGGTGTACATAGTTCATTACTTTATTGATTATAATCTTTATTTTATGCTTTTATTTCTTGTCTGGTTATTTTCTATGCTCTATTTTTGTCTAACTGAGCAATAAATAAAGTCCATCTTTGTTTAATCTTATCCTTTACATAATCTATCAGACTTAATCAACAAAAATTTGAGAAATTTGCAAAATTATGTATTTTAATAGCCCAAAAAGGCAAAAATATCTACTTATTTTGCCTTCTCATATGGATTTGCTTTTTTTCTTTACTTTATATTACTTAGAATAGAATATTTTGGGGCTTTTGGCCAAATAAATACAAAGAAGTTACAAATATTTGTGGATATTTTCACTGAAAATAGAGAAATCAATAAAGAAAACAAGTAATGCAACTCTTGGCAAAATAGTTGCGCAGATGAGGAGAAAGTAGAAGGGGCTCCAGAGAAAATGGCACCACAATATGTAAAGTATAGCTACGCCCCTGATTTAGAATGAATTCCTGAAATATAGCCTTTATTAAATACTGGTGTGTCTTTGGCACTGTATTATTGTGCGTTATTTGCTTTAAGACCCACCTTCTATCATTGGAGACTTGGAGAGGTCTCTTCTGTCCTCAGGAAAGGACTCCAGCAGTCTTTTAAACAGCCTCCCCAGGTCCGAATAACTCCGATGCAAGTATAAAATGTTCCTGTCGGACCACTCAGTCCTGATCTCGAAGAACTCCTCTTCCTCCCCGCGCTGGCTGATGATGAGCCTCCGGATCCCGTTCACCCAGCAGTCCCGAACAAACATGTTGACCAGCGACGTCCCTTCAAACACAGCCGATGCCATTCCTGTCAAGGCGTCAGCCAGGCATGCTGGGGAGGGCAGCAGGACTGGGAGTAGAGATCTGAGAATTGAAAAAAAAGATGAGAAGAAACCTGGCAAACGAGGAAAGGCAACTTCGGTAACTTTTCGCCTCAGCCCTGTCTGAGCTCTCGCAGCAGCTGAGCGTAAAAACAAGGAGGATCAGCCCATCACAGGCGTGATCTCAAACGTGGCATGACTTTGAAAAAAAATCGTTAAAGTCAAAGATAACGCCCCTTCAGAAAAAAAAGAATTGATTTGGGGATATCGATCCACCAGCTGTTTAATCTACCGTCATCCACTTTAAAGGTGCGTAAAATACGCACTAAAGTCCCCAAAACCTCACTTTTACTGTGTATACCTCTTAAAGTACAATCCTGCTCCCTCCCTCTTGCTGCTGGTTTCCAAAATCATTTAACTTCACACTGTCTGGATCAGCAGTTGCTTGTTCTCCCAGCACAGTTTCCTCCCCTCTCCTTCCTCCTTCCTTCCTTCCTCCCTCCTTGACAACAGGGATTATTATGCAAGGAATGCAAAGGGCTGCAAAGACAAAACTGGTCATCTCCTTATTTATAATCAGGACATATAACCTCTTGCACTCTCTCTTTTCTCTCCCCTTACTTTGTCAGCTAGTTATTAGTGATGCCACATCTGCATCTTTTCCTGCAATCTGTACATTTAATCCTTAAATGAGATGTTTGGAAATGACCACATGGGAGAATTCTGAGAAGAGGCTGTGGAAATCTTAGCTTTTAAATGGATTTATTGTCTTGGTTTGTGCCAATAGTGACATTTTGTTGGTGCTTTGTGTGTTTTTGTGGTAATCTTGCATTGCCATGTGATCCATTTGTAACTCTTTTGTATTCCTGGAGTTATTTTGCATCCGTTTGTGGTTATTTTTGGTCTCTTTTGATGGTTTTGTGCATCTTTGAAGACATCTCAACCTGATAGGCCCATTTTGTAATCTATGCTTGGATCCATGCACAACAAGTAAGAGCAGTAAAGGTACTCAGTGAGATTTTAGCCCATGCCAATGCAAGATTCTCCATTTCTAACCTGACATAACTCTTGTCATCACAAAATACCGGTATCCTCGCCAACGTCCAGCCACAGCAAAAAAGATGCTCTGCTGCCGAATATTTGTCTCCTGACCAAAAAAGGAGCATATTTTCTCTTCTGTTGCTCCATTGAGCAGCACACTAATGTTTCACTGAGTGGAGAAACGGAAGCCAGTAAAAAAAGGAGCTTTACAGGAAGCCACGGTCAAGTGAAGAAATGACGATTCAGCTGTAATTAACTGCTGTACAGTGGGAAAAGGAGCGTCCGTGCACAGTTCTGGTAAAAGCAATTCATAACAATGCTGCACAGGAAATAGCATGTTAATTGCAAGTAAAAGCTAGCTGTAAAAGGGCTCCTTACTGTGCAGGCACACAAATGCACCTGCACGCATAATAATCTGTACAGTATGCTGGAAATTGCACAGTTGAAATCAGGAAAGGTAATTTTACTCTAATGTGCACAATTATATTTAAGATGGGGCAAATGGTTGGTGCGAAAGTCTGCCTTCAAACACCCCCTTTAGCTTCCAATTGTACCTTTGTGAGTGACTCAGTTTCATTATGGCAAATACAGGTACTCCGAACATGGAAATTCAGCCAGTTATGAAAAGATAAAGTTTCAATTTGCCACGTTTAAGCGACCCAAAGCGGTCCAGTTAACATTTGATGGGTTTTTATCCAGCTGTTCCATCATTTCTTGTTACCAGTGAGAAGATTTTACTTTCACATGGCCCACGTGGAAAAGATGTTGTTACAAGGAAAGATTGCATTGAATGATTCCTGCTTCACTGGAAATTCTGCATCATCAACCACAAAAAAAAAATTCCTAATGCACTTCCAATGAAATGTTATTTCTTTGTAATTTTCAGTTTCATCATAAGATGTCTGTAAATGTAAACTACTTACTGAAGGTAATTTTGAGATATATTGGAATTGAACTGCATTTTGGGAACATCCATCCTTTGGAAAATGACAAACAGATTTAGAATCAGGGATCATAACATGGTTGTAATATCCACAAACTGCAATTTAAATATTGCCAGCATGTTTCTTAATGTTCAACACTTCCACATTCTGATTCTTGTATGTTTCTTGGATCCTTTTTCATTTTTATAAACAGCTATGTGTACTGAATGTATAAAACATCCCTCTAAAAGTAAACATCGCAAATGATATGGAGCAACGCATGAGAAATGCAAAATTACAGGATTGCTCTCCTCAGTGGTTGTTTGCAGCAAGAAATGGGTCGTTGAGCTCTTTCAGATATCACTATCTGCACAGTACCAAGCAACCTGTATTATTACAATAGCAGAAATGATACAGTGGGAAGAGAATTACTGTGAAGCCCTCTAATAATAAAGCACTACCACTGGTTGTTGAATCGTTGTGTGGTGGATGAGGTTTGATACAGTTTTACATATAACCTTTTACAAAGGCACCTGGAAAATAATATATCTCAGCCAGACTCTGCTGTCCGTCTGCTATTAGCTTGTCTTTGCTGGCATCAGAGCACAGCTATTAACAGGAAAACAGTGTGGTGCACGTTTAGAGTCAGGTCAAGCTGTACAGACTGAGATTAATCTTATTGGACAGCATCACAGAAGAATGATTTTTTGACTTTCAGACAAAGACGTGACAGGTGAAAGGAAAAATTAAGCTTTGTTGTCATTCTAAAATGATAAATCTATGGTTTTAAATGTCAGTCAAAAGGGTAAATTATAGTTTTTACTTGCATTTCTACCAGGTACTTTTTGTCATTCATTTACTCTGAACAACATTGGGTGCACCAGTAGTTGAACAATTTATGGGGATCATTGTTGGTTTAAGAAAATGTTTTTTTTATCTGAGAAAGTGTGCACGATGACCTGTTCAGGATGTACTCTGCATCTCGCCCAGTGTCAACTCAGACAGTGTGTAGGTGGGATAAAGTTGGTATGGATGGATGGATGGATGGATGGATGGATGGATGGAAGGCTGAAGTTAAACTGAAAGAGTCCAAGATTTGAAACAAAAAATATGGTAAAGAAAACAAAGCTGGAGGGTGTGCCACAATACGGGAGAGTCAGCTTCTCAGGACAAGACTCAACCTTCATCTGAAGGATAATGGACAGTCCTTTGAGGACAGCAGTGTACATATTCTGGACAAAGATGACATATGGTTTGAGAAAGAAGTCAAGAAAGCCATCTAAGTTAAACTGGAACCTCCATCTTTACGCAGAGGAGGAGGTTTACGACACCATTTATCAGGTAGTTATGATACAGTCCTGAGATTTTGCCTCCAATTACGCCTTAAGTTGTATAAGTCTTGGGTTGTTAATGGGTGATGAGCCATGTGATTTGGAGGTAACCATAAATTCCCAAGACTTCCTGCAAATTAGTTGCTGAGGTGCATAAAACATCTTTTAGGATTTAGAATTACCTTGATGACTGAGAATCTACACAGACGTAATGTTTCCTTGTTATGCTGATGATAGTTGGCATATTGATTTTTAACAGGTGTTCTTTTCAGGGTCTCAGTTTAGCACCTTAGCATGCTAGCATTTGGTTATTATTGCTAAATATAACTATATCCATTTCAGTTATTATTCATTAATATTTGTCATGGAACACAATGGAGAGAATTACATTTCTACTGTGATAGATGAAAAATCTGTTGTTTAAAAACCTTACGAACCAGGCTCAGATGCAACTGTCTGACATCCAGTTTTGTTAGTCACTTAAACATTTATTCTTGAAAATGGCCACACTTTCAGAGATAGAAACTTTTTCTGCTTCAAAAAAAACTGCAACACCCAAAATAACACAAAGTCAAAAGCTGACCTCAGACTTTGAATTTGTTGGAAAACAAACAGAGCCTCAGTTTCCTACTGACACCAAATGTGGAGACACTGTATGCTGTACATTTCATTTTAAGCACCAATGATTAGAGAATGATTGTATTACATGAACAAACCGGCTCACTATTATCAGAAAACCCCCTCTCCCCTTGTAATAATAGGATCTGTCTGTTTTGAGCAGGGCTTCAATCTGTGGCTTGACCACATTTACAGAGTCAGCACATTCTGCCTCAATACCTCATTCCAGTATAATTCCTCTGAAAGAGTAAACTTTAAATGGAAAAAGAGACTTTTCTCTGCCGCTCATCCTTAAAGCCCTTCTCATGTGGAATTTTAAACACATTTGTCATTTGTTACAGCAGAACCAATGCCAGAGCTTTGTGGTGAGAAGTAAGGGAGTGAAGGGAATTGTTCGGGAATGGTTTGGTTGATTGAAGACTGATTTGTCACCAGATAGCAGGACAGTCTAAGTGTATGTTCTGGTATCCTAACATTATAGGAAGACGTCAAAAGAAATCTTCCAAACAGAGGACATTTTGGTCTCTACTTTTAATGGAATACTTTAGGATCAGAAACTGGGTTTTTGGGTTGAAACAGAAATTTGCATTTGTTAAGTTTGCAATTCAGGATAAGCTCAGGATTAAGAAAAATATATCACTAGGTTTATAAGCATAGGACTTTATATCTATACAAGGGTTGAGCTTAGAAGATTTGAGGCCTCAGAACATTTAAGGAAACATTTAGTATCTTCTTTCCTGCTGAAAGTTAAACAAGAAGCTATTTGTCAGAGCCAGGAAATAGTTTAATTATCTTGGCATAGAAGGACACTACGGGAACAACAACTCATCTGTTCAGATTTAGTTAACTTTGGCAGGAGGCAAGCTTTTTCCCTTGTTGTCTAAGTTATGGTGGCATTAGTAATGATTTTCTTATTTAATTCTCAGCCAGAAAGTAAACATCAGTATATCTTAAAAAGTGAAGCTATACATCTACTACACACATAGTGTGGACATTCCTCCTGTATACGATTTTAACAATCACTAACGATTATTAAAAAAGCTTGTGACAAACTGTTTTAGACGATCCTCAACACCAACAGCAAATCAGGTAGATGAAGAGTCCTGGGGATATTTCAGCATCATCAATGAAATTGTAGAATATTTGTAACTTAACTTTGCAATCTGACTTTTAAAAAAAGACCAGTAACTGCTGTTTGATTCCCACCATCCACTGGGACATAAGTTGAAGGTTATTAGAACCTTAAAGCACAAGGCTACGAATGTCCCTACTAATGCAGAGGAAAATGATAACAAACACAGACACAATAAGAAAGCACTGCGAAACTGGGACTATCCCAACTGGGCTTTCATTAAAATCAAAAGATCTGAAAAACACAGCCTCACAACAAACAGAGAAGACAGGAAGTACCGGAGGAACGACATCGTCATTCCAAACGTAGCTGAAGTATCTGAAACTCCAGCGCACTTCTGGCTCAGAAACACTATGAGGACTGATTCTCCCCAAGGATAAAACACCGACACTGAAGTGGAGCAATGCTGTATATGCAGTCCAATGCAGTGAGGAGTGAACAGACTTGTATGAGGGAGAATAAATAGCAGAGAGCTATCTATGTCAAACTGAACCAGCCATCTCTAGACAGAGGAGGGGAGCTAAGATCTAAGATCTCTCCCCAGAAAGTTTTGACATCATTAACACCTTGGGTCACTCCTGGTTCATGTCTTTTGTCGTGTAAACTGGCGTCTCCCCAGCCATGATTGCTGTTGTTGTTGTTGTGGGACCAACTGGTTTCACAATCATTTACACCTTGAGGCACATGTGTGTCCTGGGTCGTCTATGCGCCATTAGCCATGTGAGACAATAAACATCTGAAACTCCATATCAGTCAGTTAAAACTAAAAAAGCCTCTTGGATGAGAGGTGAAAGATCTTCAAGAACCTAACAGAGAAGTCTAGTTGGTTTCTACTGAAGCTCCATTGTTTATTTTGTAGCCTGGGTGGTGGTGGACCTCCAGTGCTGCTATTCAGGGCCTTGATTATCACCCATGTCCAATTTTACACCCATGCTTAACTATGCAGTGAGGAGGAAAATGAAGGCTTCTGCAGTCCCTGTTTTCTAATTTGTCACTCTCCAACAGCCACACCCTGAACCTACACTAATGGTGTTAACATAAATGTCTCCAATTCAGCTCCAAATCATAGTCCAACCTGCCTGGAATTACAAGACCTGGCCTTATCTCTGCGCTAAAATCACCTATGATGATAGCAGAGAAATAATCAACCATGCCATGACAATATAAGCACACTTTCTTATGCCTTTCCTCGAAACAAACATAAATTTAACATTCCGACACGGCCATATGCTGAGGTCAGGCTGCCAAACCCGCTTCTTTACTCTAGTAAATCATATGCCAGCCCCTCGATCGCTCAGAAAACCAAACATCAGAGGCTCATAAAGCAAAACTGTTCAGAAAGGAAGAGAAAAGACAGAAAACCATAAAGATGAACACATCTGTCAGGGAACAAAGAACATCTGCGTTGATAGAAGCAGGCGTTCCCTCTTCATTGAGAAGCGCCGGCAGACTTTCTGTCAGAGGAAGTCATTCTGAGCCATAACTCTGTCCTTCTCCACACAAGGAGACAAAACCCAGTTAAGAGTGCAGGGCTGGGGGTGACGGTGGGTTAGCAAACCGCCCGCGTGTCTTTAACAGGCTCCATAATGGACTGTGGCTGTCTTCAGTGAGCATCTGTTGGACCCCGTGTTTTATGGCCTCATCCTTATTGTGTCTCCAGTGAAGCTTGGAGAGTGGAGGCCCGAAGAGTCATGGCAGACCGAATGTCTGCCTGCTTTATTCCCTCTTTATGGAATCAGCAAAAGGCATCAATCAGATCTGTGGGGTTGGTGCACCAAGTGACTAATCTATCCATCAGTAAAGTGGTTGCAGGTTTTACTGCTCAAACTCACAAACGTTTTTAGATTTTTGTGTTTGTTGTGTGCTTTAGCAATGTCAATACCTTGGCTAATTCATACAAAGGTGCAGGTTTTATACATTATAGCAGTAAGTCACTGTGTTGATGTGGTTGGACATTCTGCCACTTTGGATCTGACTGAAATATCTTCACAGCATTTGTAGTTTCTAGATGATGAATCCAAATCACTTATGTGATCCCTTGACTGACTCCTCTTCTAGAGTCTTAGTGTGACATATGTACAACTATCATCTATCGGTTGCCATTTAGGTGTATTTATATCATAAATTGTACATAAGATGGATGAATTTGCATCACCAATTCATTCTGTGGTGCAACTGTGAAGTCACTATCTCGTTTAAAATGGTTATTGCTATATTGTGCTAGTGATGATATTTGCAACAATTGGCTATTTGCAACCAAAGTCTTTACTTTATTGAGAAAAGACAGCCACTGTAATCTTGACTGTCTTGGAAAGCCATGACACTTGCAATATTTTATGGTTTTCTAGATCTAAAAAATAATAAAAAAAACATGATTCACTCACAACTGGGCCTGCAGGAGTTTCAGGAAATAGGAGCCTACAACAGTGTCACTCTCTGGCCATTTATTAAACCAACAGACTGTGGTTGCAAACAGTCTATGGTTGCAAATGACATCACTGGTGCAAGATGGCAATGTCCATTTCCACAAGATATTGACTTTACATTTGCACAAGAGGAAGAATTGGTGATGCATCACAATGGAAAGTTCCAATATTGTAGTATTTCAGGCATACATGCTGAAAATTGCTGAAGAATAATGATATGGAAAGCCCTGATCTGCAAGCTGACAGGATTAGTCATTCAAGTTAGTTACATATGAAGTCAAAATCCAAGTTGTTTTTGTCATTGATGCTCAACTTTAAACTGGAACTGCTCAGCGCATGGTGTTTACTGCTTATTCCTCTAATTTTGCATATAAAGCACATAAAAAGACACCATACTTACGTGTTAGGAAGGTAGCAAAAATAATATTTGATTTTCACCTGAAGGGGTCTTTAAACAGTGCCGTTTGTTGTTCAGGTTAATACAGTAAAAATAAAACAAGATGACATAAAGAGAAAATGAAAAACATATATTGTTTTTAAAAGAGAGAGCACTCCGAGCTTTGTATTTACAAACTACATACACACATAATAAATCTGTATGACACAGAGACAGGTCTCCGGGTGGCACAGCAGAACGCAGTATACAACATTCATCACATATTGTATGCGGCTGTGATTTACTGAGCACACTGGGACAGAGGTCTCAACTAATGGAATATCTAATGTCTCTGTGACTGAGACTTTAATCTGTTGTGAGACCACCAGCCTGCAACTTTACCATATAAATCTGTGACACACCGAACAGCACAGGGCCTCGACTGAGTTACAGCTCCAGACTCCCTGTTTACACTCTACACAGAGATGCTTCAGCAAAAACTAAAATATTTCTCAGTATATACTTTCAGTTTCCAATCTGAAACAGAAAAAATAAACATTTTAGAATTTTTACTACCAAGCAACATGATGGTAACACCTGCAGGACTGTCATCTGCCAGAAACACATGTCCCATCTGTCAGAACGCTGACATTAGTGCTGCTATATCTGAATGCCTCTGTTGCTTTCTCATTGTTTTGAATAAGCACGCCACAGGTGCTGCACAATAACGCAATTTACTACCTCAAATAAAACTGTCAAGAGCAGATAATAAGCAGCCTTTCAGCACTGTTGCATCCTTGAAATTCTACTCAGAGGTATATCTTTGTAACTTTTTGCAATTACAGCATGATGTTTCAGACCTGTCTGATTATATTTGAAATTTTCATATGAGGCAACACACTATGCAACACGTGGTGTTTGGCATTTTTACTCTTCAGTTCCTTGTCATGTGTTGTGGTTTCCCTTTTGAGAAAGATGAGCATTTGTGATAATGGACTTGTTTTTTGCACGTGTACTTCTTAGCAGGCCTGATGGCTATCTCTCGAAAAACACTGTCAAACTCACATGAAATGGAACTTGCACATCTTGTTTTGAGTGCAATGCAAATTAAAACTTGAGCTGTTGTTGAGATTTTGTTGCAGTTCATGTCTCGTGTGCACCAGCAAAATAAATAAATAAATTCTAATGAGTAGACCATTAAAGTTAAATTTAGGTGGCCTGCAGTTAGAGCAGCATGAAGGCTTGTCGGGATCATACTTGCTAAATTCAGGCCAATAAAACTAATAGTTTGTAAAGAAATGGGTGCAAATATATAGAATGGATTCACTGCAAGACAAATGCCCAAGATATTGGACAATGCAGTGCAGTTAGAGATTATATTGTAGAATTAGGGCATTAAACTTTACATTAAACAGTCACATGCTTTTCACTTTAGAACATCGACAAAAGATGTTAAAACTGCTGCAGACTCCTAACAGAGAATTCAAATCAAGCATTCACATGACATTTCAGTGAGCAGTGCACACTGAGGAGAACCGCCACAGGGTGCACAAGAGGCTTTCAACAACCACATGACCCACAAATTGACCTCCATCCTGTGATAAAGGCAAACTGAGCAACCTCCAAGAGCTGCCCTTTGCCCTCTGTTTTCTCCCTTTATGTGGCCTTGCCCTTAAGTTCGATTGACTGTTTTATTGATGATTCTGTGGATTTTAAAACTCACACTTTTGCCATCAAGACTATTTAAAATGTAGGTACAAAGTTTACTCATGCACAATAACTGCACTGTAGGGATCAAATCCCCAGTTTGAGGCAATTTGGGTGACAAAATAAAGTTAGCTTGTGTGTGCAATGTGATTCAGGTTAGGCATTACACCATGAAGTCAGCTGACTCATTAAAACCCTCTGTTGTATTTAAGTGATGGCAGTGATGTCGTAAACCCATATGATGAGCTGCATGAGAATAAATGTAGTTTAAATCTTTAATTAATGCAAGGTTTAGGGAAATTTCCAATGTAAATTTTGAACATCATACATGATTCTTTGCATTCTGGTGACTTTTACGCACTGATTTGTGCTTTTTCTGAATCAATTTATGGTGTAAATGTCAAAATATGAAAAAATGAAGGCACAGAATTCCCATAGTAGGTGGCAATTTAAAATATAATGGAATATAGTGCAGAAAGGCTCTTGGGCATTCGTTATTACTTTCAAGTTGTTTGTTTTTTTACATTTATTATTATTGTTATTATTACACAAATATGAACACAATCTAAACATCTCCTTTTTGTGTGTTTTGAGGAAGTAACCTTTTTAAATGAGTATGGGACACTTATTCAGATGTAATTCATTCTAATTAATTTATGAACCCTTAATAGTTTATAGCATTTTTCACAGATTAGTGTTTAATATACTGAAGAAAACATTAATAACAACTTTAGGTTACACAAGTGTACACTCTGGTGGACAAAATACACGTTTCAGCCCACAAATCCCCTCTGCAATGTGCCGCCAGCACATCGGGGGTCACGTTAGCCTTTTTATATCGTCACATTCCAGCTGCTCCAAATCAGCGAAGAAGAAAAGGCCCCCTCAGCTGAGGAAAATGGCCGACGTTGAGATGGACATCACGTCCAGAAGAATGAATAATGGCAACGAACACGTGTAAGTCATTTAATTAAATATAACACTTTCGTGGTATTGTGGTGTAAGCCTCTTCCTGGTTCTGGAACCAAAGGGAGTTGTTGGAACCCGTGAGGCTAACAGAGTAGCAGGTTCACGTTGTTGCCGGGGCTAACTAACGGCTGACTAACGTTCTTAGCTAACTAGCTAATGTTCTTTAGCTTTGCTAGCATTAAGTTAACGCGTTGCACGCAGAAACGTCCTTTCACTGCGTTTATGTCTACTTGCCTCAATAAAGTGTGTGTGCCAGACTACACATAGTCAAGCATTTGTTTTTGGTGGCCTGCCTCGGTAGTGTAACGCAAGTTAGCATAGCTAGAAGCTACCCGAGGATCTCGCTTGCTAGCTCTAAGTTTGCTAAGACGGTTAGCATAACCGTGCTAACGAGTGTAAATCATCTTGGCGGTCTTGCTCATGGGAAGAGAGAACAAGTGGCGTGTAGATGAAGTCAAGGCAATGTCGTTGATTTCTGTCGCTGAAGTTGCACCTCATTCTTTCCGTTCCTGCTTAGTGTTTCTGCAGTTTATAGCTAAATTGAGCACATTACGTAACTGCGATTTATCCCATATTAACCGCTGAGTTCACTTGTGCTCAAGGGGATATAAAATGCTGCCTTCTGGGTGATGATGGCTTCAACTTTATCCTAAATTAAAGTACTGTAGTACAAACAATATACTAAAAGGTAGTCTAAATGTACACCGTGTTTGTTAAATGACTCAAGAAGAGCACAGCACGTTCTGTGGTGTTTTCCGCAGATAACATACGCATATATACATATTTTTTTCATACAATTTTCAACAAGTAGCCTTATCACTTTACACTCTCTGGATTAAAGTGAAGTTCATAACAGTACAGGTTATTGGGATTTTGAAAGAGTTCCTTAAATCATTAGTGTCCAGGTTGTCAGATGGGCACATATACATTTATACGGTAGTATCAGAGGAGTAGAAAAACACACTTACTCACAAGGTCTTGACTGTCGTATGGAGATTATTGCAGTACGCTCATTGGCTGCTGTCTTAAGTGTGCTATTTAAATATCAGTGGCTTGACGACGTTCAGGTTTTTTTGATTTTATTTGCAGTTATTGTTTCTATATATAATTTCATTTTTGTAGTCTTTTTGTTTTACCTTTATTTTACCTGTTGTATTGTGGGCATCATGTGATTGCGTTATCTGTCCAAGCACTTTGAAAACCTTTGTTTCAAGAAGTGACATATAAATAAAATAAAATTATTGCTATTGCCATTATTATTTATTGCATTGTCTAGTTTTTAATTGTTTGATTGAGCCTTTTCCTTATGAAATGCAAGTACGTTAAATATTTGCCAGGCACCCCAGAGTTAAAGCTCATATCTTCAAATTGCTTGCTAAGTCCACCTGAGAGTCTAAAAATAGCAAATCCATGGTTATACTTAAAACGTGTGTGACTGGAACCAACACATGTTTGGTATTTTTGGTGGAGATTCTTACTCAGTCATTGAATGTGTAAAGACACACCTGTCCAGTGTTTTATTCCATATACAGTTACCTTTAAGCAACTTGTCTGCTGATATTATGTGCAGGTGCCAGTGTTGTTTTTTTTCTAATTTAAAATCTATTTACAGTACCTCATTGTGTTAGAATTTCCTGAAAGGTAACTTAAAGCCAGGGATTGCTGTGACAACCTGCTGTCACTGAATAACTGTAACTGATAGTGGCAATACTGTCGTGGCTGATACCAGATCCGTTTAGGAAGGTGGGGGTCCGTATCAGACCTTTGGTTCCTTCACATTTCTTTTCAATTAATTCTGTCAGTCAGCTAATTGACTTGCTGTTTTAGCACTAATTTGTAATTTTGTCTCTGCACTGTTTAATGTTGTCCTTTATTGAACAGGAAACAAGATCTGGAAAGCCATGAAAGAAGTGGAAACGAGGACAGTGGCGACATGTCTGAGGAAGAAGAGGAGGAAGAGGTAGGGGTGGACAAACCAACATCTAAAAATCTTCAGTGGTATGATGTCATAATTCAGATCTAAACTTTTTTCTACACCCTAAATGAAATGTAATTCTAATTCATTTTGCCTATGTTGTTTAAGCTTTGTTGCACTTACTATGTAGGTGCTCCATGTCTTCCTGTGTCTTTGAAATTATTGCCTGCAAGCATACAAATTAAATAACAAATAGAATCATCCTTAATGGAAATTTAGTACACTGTAGTCCACATTTATCATTCTGTGCACACAGTATGGAAGAGTTAAACAGACAAAAGTTTAAGGGGAAAGAACATAACCATATTAACAACATATCTAACAATTCAAATATTGAGGTGATATCTGGACTAATTGCCATGCTGATGTCTTCACATCTTAGGAGGATGCTGAAACTAATGGTGAGAAGACAGAGGAGGGGTCCAAACATCACAGCAGCAGCGGTAAACACAAGAGGAAAAAACACAAGCATCGTAGTAAGCACAAAAAGCACAAACATGCCTCTGAAGAGGACAAGGACCGAAAACGCAAGCATCGTCACAAACATAGGAAACACAAACGCAAAGAAGGATCCTCACCCTCTGGTGCTGTCCTCTTTGGCTCCTCAACTCATAGAAAAGTTGAATCCTCTCCCTCTTCTGGAAATCCAAGTCTGGACGACCGAGCCTTGCTGGAGGATTTGGAGAAACAAAGGGCCATGATCAAAGCTGAGCTGGACAGCCAGTTGATGGAGGGCAAGGTTCAGTCTGGCATGGGTTTGATCCTTCAGGGGTATAACTCTGGATCTGAAGAGGATGGAGATGCAAGGTTCAGAAATGGAGAACAGCGTCAAAGGGGCAGCTCAGGTAAACCCATATCTCCCAGAGGGGGAAAAGGTGGGAAATCTAGACGGGACTCAACAGAGGGCAGTAAAACCAGCTCTAAGCGTCGTAGTCGGAGTAAGTCTGCAGACAGGCCTGCCAAGGAGTCTAAGCAAGACAAGGTGACCAAAGGCACCAAGGACACAGGTGCTAAAGACAGAGGCCGTGGCAGGAGCAGGTCAAAAGACAGAAAGCATTCAGACAGTACTGATAGGTCCAAGGAGAGAAGGAAGTCCAGCTCTCCTTCCAGCTTTAGAGGAGAGCAGAGAGTCAGCCGCGCTGATAAACGTTCCTCTCCACAACGGGATGACAGACCAAACCAGGACAGAGCAAGCCGGCGGTCCAGATCACCTGGGAGAGAACGGCCAAGTCGCTCAGAAGCTGACCGGGACAAGCGGCCAGCAAAGTCCCCATCCAAGGACGCTTCATCAGGAAAAGAGAACCGGTCCCCTCATAGGCGAGGGCCTCACAGCCCTATGAGGAAACGCAGTGCTTCCCCTCGCCACAGAGATGCCCACCATCCCTCGGCTAGTGCCTCAGACAGGACATCTAAGCAGAGCCACTCTCCATCCAGAACAAGGTCCTCACCCAGGAGAGGCCGCAGCCGCTCAACAGACACCAGGAGAAGGGATGCTGACAGGCAGGACTCACCGCTGAGGTAAGTGAACAGTTTTGACCCTACTAACTTTGTCCAGTAATATAAACTGACTGACAGAGGATGAAGTTGTCATTACTTTCTTAGAGTATGTGTCACCTAAGTAAATACAAATCTAACTGAAATATGCACAAAAATCAAATAGTTGACAGTTTGTCGTTCCTTTATGCAACCTATTTCTGATAGACCACATCAGTAAGTCTTGAATATGGAAGAATTAAAGAAGTTTGACAGATTTTATTTATATTTCTTCCTGCGGTAGGTACATTGGAGCAGTTTTGGTCGATTTGAAATGTAAAATGCCCACTTCAGCCTGTCTGTCCGCTTCATGGTCTTACAGGAAGCGCCCCCGGCCAGATGCAGGACCAGGCAGAGATAGATCACGAGAAAACAGCCCTAGATCATCCTCTCGCCGCAGGATGAGTCGCTCACCTCTAAGACGAAGGTCCCCATCACCGCGGCGACGCTCCCGCTCATCCCCCCGCAGACGGAGCAGGTCTCCACTGAGACACAGGTGACGACAGCTCACTTTTCACTCAGTTGTCGCTTGTTTCTGCTTATGACAGAAGATGTTTCTCTGAGTTACATCAAAGCAGTTCACGTATTAAAAGGAAACTTTCACTTACCTGTTTATTCAGATACCTGTCAGTTGTTGATGCTAGGACAGTTGTCTGAATTTTAGCTTGATGTTAGTGTTTCTTTCTGGAGATTTTCTTGTATTTGGTGTGTGGCAGGTGTAGGTTGCATTTTTTTTAGATGTTGAATGATCCTTTTCTTCACATCTATGCCTTGCAGGTCTGATGAAAGAGACAGATATGGTCGACTCCGACAGTATAGACGCTCAACATCTCGTGATCGGGAGAGAAGAAGAAGGCGCAGCAGAGATGAAGACAAGTTTAAGGGCAGTCTTTCAGAGGGCATGAAAGTCGACCAGGAGTCCTCAGAGGAAGAAGTGTGAGTAAAAGAAGATATTTACTCTTTTGTTTCTCTATTGGATTTTTTGTGACCCAAAGGGCATCTCATACATTTACAAGTCACGTTTAATTATATCAAGTTTTTTTTTGGTTTATTGGGATATGCCACAATGGGTACTGATCCTGTAATTCACTATAACTTCAATGGATCACTACAGCAAATTGTCGTCTTTTTATATCTGAAATATTGGCTTATGTTTGCAGATTGGAGGACTTTGATGGTGAGGAGATCGATGAAGAGGCTCTCATCGAACAGCGCCGCCAGCAGCGCATGGCCATTGTCCAGGTCTGTTCATACCTACTCTGATCCAATCTGCTGTTTCAGTAGTTCCTTTATCTGCCAAACGATGGTGAAACTGAATTTAGTTTGATCTTAGTATTTTTATGTCTTCTCACAAACATTTCCGATGATTCCTTCTATTGTACAGAAATACAGGGTCGTGAACGAGGATACCAACATGATATCGGAGCCCAGCAGCCCCCAGAGCAGCACACGTAGCCGTTCACCCTCGCCCGATGACATCTTGGAGCGAGTAGCCGCAGATGTTAAGGAGTATGAACGAGAGAACCTCAACACCTTTGAGGCCAACATCAAAGCCAAGCACAACCTCATCGCCCAGGAGAAAGACGGTAATGTCCTAGTCAGAATTACTGTGTCTGTTGGCATACAAGGCCAACTGAATGAACCACACCGCAATATCTGCTGGCCATGATTTGAAGAAATAAATACATTTAAGAGCTATTTTTAAATTAAATGTTCTTGCTTTTTGAAGTACAATCACACTGGATTCCAAGGACACAGTAATCACATAGCCTTTAAATCTTAGTTAAAATGGTCAGAGCTTTAGGCCGTACAAAGAACAGTACCATATATGTTATCTGTGGCAGAATGGGGTTAGCTTGACCCAGGTAACTACACAATAATCTGCTCTGTCCTTCCTCTAGTTTCACCCATCGTTAAAGTCTTTGAAATCTGTAGAAAGGATACACGAGTCACTGCTGCTTGATCTCTGGAGAGCACAGCCTTCGGTGAACATGAAAGACGCAGACACTGAACAGCTAAAAGCTCTATCAGGGAAAGCAATCTTTTGGTCTTTTCTCAGTTTTCTGTCTGATTTTTTATTTTTTTTGTAGCAAGCAAAATGGCCATTTTTCAGTGTTTTTAACTTGCACTTCTCTCATGGTCAGTTCAGCACAAATGGAGAACGTCAAGTTTCTAAAGGTGAAATCTGATTGGTACTGACTGCCTTTAAATTTGAACTATACATGTGCATTAACATTGGCACTGCCCTGCAATTTAGAACAAGCTGGTATTTACACATGAACACAAGGACACAATAAAAACTGGCCCAAGTACAAAAATCTGTAAAAAACTAAAATTGCATTAAGTAGCTTGATTTGTGTGAGAAATCCAGATTTTTGTGATGCAGGGATTTTTAATTTTGTTTCTTTCTGTCGTGTTCATTCAGTTGCTGGCTTGTAATCCAAAGCCTGGGTGTCTCTGCCACCTGCAGCATGTTTTGATCTCTGCAGAGTATGTGAATCAAACACATGTTCCAGTTATACTGTTTTACAACATGATGTATGAGCAGAAGCTCATCTTGCGTTGTTTTTCTTTTTTCTTGTTCTTTGTTGCAGGATCCAACCCAAAGAAGCCTTCAGCCCCTGACATGTTTACAGAGTCGGATGACATGTTTGCTGCTGACTTTGATGTAGGTATTCAGATATTAAGCTCTGTGGAACATCTGAACGTGTGTCTTATAGCATTCTTCTACAGTTTAGAGCAGGGCTACTCAACTTACCATTGCTCATGGGCCACATAGAAAAATATCTCTGTTTGTGTGGGCTGCAACCTAAAAGTACTAATTTAATAAGACTGAATTATGTAAACGACATTTAAATAATCAAGGTAATATTCAGTAACAAAATATTTTAAATGCACTACAATAGAAAGACAATTTCATAAGGCTTTTGTAAAAGTAAAATAAGATTTTGTTGAAAATATATTATACTTGGCCTTATAGATCTATTTGTGGCTGTTTTCTGCATTTCTAGTAAAAGCAAAAAGGCCAAATGTCATGACATAAAAAAATTGTCATATATATCAAATTACAAAATGGGGCTTTATTCACAAAATATGAACAAAATACATACTTACTGCATATTAGCACTTTTTTTTGTAACAAAAGTACTGTTTCAAAGTTTTAAAAATATTTTTTCAAGCAATGCTTTTTTGAGAAATTAACTAAATTACATCAAAAAACTAAGTAGGCTTTATTCCAAAAACAAGTAAATAAATTAAGAGATTGCTTATAAAAATTAATTGGCCTACTACTCCAAAAAATAAAGTAAAAATTAAATCTTCCACATCACAAAAAAGTTCATCTGTGGCCAAAAACCAACCATTGTAAAACATACGAACATAGCTCTTTAGGTGACCTACTTTTTTGAGCAATGAGGTATTACCAAATGAAATAAAAAACATATAGGTGTGCATTATTCACAGAAACTGTGCATCAATAGGCAGCCCTGACAGAAGAGGTCAAAGCTAAAACAATTACACTCAGTTGAAATCAGGACATTGTATCACATTTCTTAGCATGGAGAAGCAAAGTCAAATTCACGCAGGATTTAAAATAAGAAAAAAATAACTTTGTGAAGTGTCTCAGTAACAAAATAGTGGCAGTGTAGATGTTGCCACTGGCAAGTTCACCCAAATACTGAACACCGATAGCAGGTTCAAATGAGACACTGTGCAACTGACTGACCTGTGAACGTAGGTTTGGGAAGTGTGTGAAGTCATTGTCACCAAGCTGGTCTTCATAAAGAGAGAGCTTCTCCATGAAAGCAGAAACATCATTCACCAAGGCAGGCAGCAATTTGTTGTTTCCCTGGAGCTTCAAATTTAGGGAGTTCAGGTGCTTGGTTGTGTCAACCAGAAAAGCTGCTTCCAGTGCAATCTCTCTCCCTGGTCCCCGGAAAAAGTCCATGAGTGCCAAACAAATGTCCTCTCCTCTTGTTTTGGCCAGTCAGTGGCAAAAGAGCAAGCATTTCCTCCATGAATGTGTCACCATTAAAAAAACCGAGCCCATGTCATAAGTTGCGCTGTATCCGACACATCGGTGGACTCGTCTATGGCCAGGCTGAAGTGCTGCGTTTTCTTAAGATTGTCGATCAATTTTATGAACAAATCATCCGAAATGTTTTCCACACGTCTGCTGAGAGTTAAATCTGAAAGCTGCAGTTTGGATATCTGTCGGGTGATCTCAGCTTTGTTTATAAACTCGGCAAAAGGGACTCACTGCAGTCCAGAAAACACTTTTTTTTATCAGCTCCCCCTCAGTGAAAGACCGCCGACTCCTTGCTACAGTCCACGCTACTTTGAATGATGCCTCCGTGATTCTGTCACTTTCTTTACAGCTGAATCTCAAAACAGCTTATTGACCACGAAGATTTCCAATGAGACTGCATATTCTGTCTTTTCTTATATTACTGCCTGGTGGAAAGTCAACTTTGAAGTCTTTGTGACAGCTGTCGTGGTGGCGCAGGAGATTCGTTCGTTTTGGAATGGACTGTTTCTGGCAAAGAAGGCACACTGTTAGGCTTGTTATTTACCTCCACAAAAGCAAATTCTTCCTCCCATGTCTGTTGAAATGTCCTGTGTTCACCACACACCTTGCGTGTAGCTTTACCGGCGGCAGCCATGAACTCCACTTCGATTAGTCTTCTTTTGAGTCTTTTTTTTTGGCGGTAGCAAACAACCTTTTGCTGCATTACCGCCACCAACTGGTACAGTCCCACAATTGCAACACTTACTTGCCTGTTGTCAGTAGGTCAAACATGTTGCCCTCTGGTGTCAGCATATCAGAAACTTTTTGTCCTCATTAAAAGTAGAAAAATAATATATTTACTGCTTACAGTAAGCCGTGGGCTGCACCATTACAGTGTATAAAAGCATAAAATGATAGGAAACACCTGTGAAACACTGACCTCTTTTTTTTTGTGCTTTTTGTACAGAGTGCCAGGATGAGAGCAGCAGGTGTAGGAAAGGACTTCAAAGAGAATCCCAACCTCAGGGACAACTGGACCGATGCTGAGGGTTACTACCGTAAGTGCTTCCAAATCTTTACTGTTAATTGCAGGTATGCCTGCAATGTGGACTGTGGCAGTATCAGGGGAACAGTCCATGGATGCTTGCTCAATGTCACAGCAAAGTGGCATTACAGCTCAATACAAGCAAAAGCCCCCGTGAAGACAGAGTGCATTAATATCACACGTCTACGTTGTTTAAAGTTGACTTACAGAATTCTTGCTAAATACAAATTTGTGAAATGTGTGGTTATTTAGGGGTGAACATTGGGGAGACGCTGGACAAGCGCTATGATGTTTATGGCTACACGGGCCAGGGTGTGTTCAGCAACGTGATCCGAGCCAGGGACACTGCCAGGGCCGGCCAGGAGGTGGCAGTGAAGATCATCCGAAACAACGAGCTCATGTGAGTCACACCATTTATGTGTGGATTTCAACATTTCCTATCTAAACAAGTATTGGCACTCTGAAATGGAAATCCACTGGCACGCTGATGACAACATGCATGTGTTTTTGGTGAACAGGCAGAAAACTGGTTTAAAAGAGTTGGAATTCCTCAAGAAGCTGAATGATGCTGATCCTGATGACAAGTTCCACTGCCTTCGCCTTTTCAGGCACTTCTACCACAAGCAGCATCTTTGTCTGGTCTTTGAGCCTCTGAGGTATTAAGAAAAAAGAAACACCATTATTTAAATCATCATTTGAGATATGTGCATTTCATTAACTGCTGCAGCACTTATCTGATGTCATTTTTTGTGTGTAGTATGAATTTGCGAGAGGTGCTGAAGAAATACGGCAAAGATGTTGGACTCCACATCAAGGCTGTGCGATCATACAGCCAGCAGCTCTTCTTGGCTCTCAAGCTGCTTAAACGATGCAATATCCTCCACGCTGACATCAAGCCAGACAACATCCTGGTACGATCCAAGTGCTCACTCACCTTAAATCAGGTCAAAAATCACCAAATTGTGCATCTCCTAAGTATGTTTTTTGGTGTGTCCTTAACAGGTAAATGAATCAAAGACCATCCTGAAGCTGTGTGACTTCGGTTCTGCATCACACGTCGCGGACAATGACATTACACCGTATCTGGTCAGCAGATTTTACAGGGCTCCAGAAATCAGTAAGTTGCTCTATTTGTGCAGTCACCATTGACTGGTTGCTTTTAAATGTGCACTTGCCTCACAATTTCTTTCTCAGTCATAGGAAAACCATACGACTACGGCATTGACATGTGGTCTGTGGGCTGCACTTTGTATGAGCTTTACACTGGCAAAATTCTGTTTCCTGGATCTTCCAACAACCACATGATCAAGCTGGCTATGGACCTCAAGGGCAAAATGCCCAACAAGGTAAAATTGCATCATAGAATCTCGGTTCCTTCAGTGACTTTCTGTTGCCTAGATGAAGCGAGATGTGTTGCTGTTCTAAGCAGTGGTCCAGAAGTCAACACTGATGCAATGTTGTGGTTTCTTTCCTCAGATGATCCGCAAAGGCTTGTTCAAAGACCAGCACTTCGATCAGAATTTGAACTTCCTGTACATTGAAGTAGACAAAGTGACTGAAAGGGTAATCTGCTCCTTCTACATCACATTTTAATTTGACGGAAGTTAACATTTCCTGCATTTTTAATGAGTACAGAATGATTTTTAAACTTTAAAATGTTGAGAAGTTAAAATCATTTTATCACGTTTAACTTGCATCTTTCTTCATTTTTTTGTTCCTCTCCCCCATTAGGAGAAGGTGACGGTGATGAGCACCATCAACCCCACCAAAGACCTGCTGGCAGACATGATCGGAGGCCAGCGACTGCCTGAGGACCAGAGGAAGAAGGTAATGCAGCTGAAGGACCTGCTGGATGGCACGCTGATGCTGGACCCAGCCAAGCGCATCAGCATCAACCAGGCTCTGCAGCACCCCTTTATCCAGGAGAAGATCTGACCCACTGAACGCCACACACTCCCAGAGCAGACGGACAGAAGCAGCTCTGACAGGAGCTCTGCAGTGAGGCAGCCAACCCACAGACTTCTTTTCAGAATGTCTTTGTTTTTTTTTGTTTTTTTTTTTTTTGTTCTTCCTCAACATTATTTTGTTTATGGATACATAATTGTGTTTCATTGTAAATAGATCATTGAAATGGTAGCCATTCTTGAAGACACTGATTTTTGCAGTTATTGTAAACTTCCCCTCATACCCCGCAATGCAGTTAACTTTTTTTTTTTTTATTTAACTGGCATTGGAGTGACAGATGTTTAAAAGAAAAAAATATAATTCCTGTAAATACTGTATGTCTATTGCATTAACAATCTCAAGCAGCAGACAGTTAAATTTCGTCGTAGTTGCAGATGTCTAATTACATCTTTTCTTTTTTTAACCACATTGCTCATTGTGGGGCGATGCATGCTTTTGAATGTGCACCCTTTGTGCTCTAGATTTCTGTGGTGCAGGCCTGTGTAAATGCTCTGTATGTGCATCAGTGTCCCACATGTGACAGCAGACGCCCCTCTAACCAAGTCCTCAGACCTTCAGGTTTGAGCTGAAGGAATAGATGCATTCACCTTATGTACTCCTTTTTTTCAACACAGGTAGTCATTGTTTTTTGTTGCTGGACATTTCCATGTTTTTTTTGTTTTTTTTAAACCTTTCTCTCCCTCCAGTACTCTGGCTCGGCCCCTGGCTCTTAAGGCTCTCACATTCAAGTGCCTCCTGTATGAGCCTCGTATGTTAAAACACCAAACAATGCTGGCCTACTGAAGCCTCACCTATGACCCTCCACTCCCATTGCTGTATATAGCCCATAGTTACTGTCATTTCATGTATGATTTATTTGTCTTTTTCCATTAAGTGGTTAAAAAAGATCCAATCTTGTGAGTTCAATAAAGAGTAGTTGTGGAAACGCTGCTGAAAGAGCACCTTCAGTGTAAGGCAACTTTTTAGTAATAAAATGTTTCCTATTGTATACCAAACCCCCTTTCTTCATTTGGATGTGATAATGCAGTGTGCATCAGTAACTCAGTTAATTAAAGTTGTCTAATTAGAGCAGGGCTATTCAATTAAAAATTCACTGGGGCCGGATTTTCAGACTAAGAACATGAGCTGGGCCGGATGTTTTTAGCAGACACTGAGCAAAGTTAAACATTTAAAATAAACACAAACAGATAAAGACACTGGATGTTTATTAACGTATTGCCACATCCAAAAGGACATAAACACAATAGAAGAGCAGTACTTAAACTAAACCTGTGCTGAAATACTGCTTCTTTAAATTTTACATTTCAAACACACAACTTCAACACATTTTGATAGGTAAATATAAGCACATGTTAAGGTGCATATGAACATAAAAACTAAGTGTAGATTAGAAACACCATCTTTTGTTTTGGTCACATCTCAAAGTGCATTAAAAAGTAACTTGGTTAACAGTAACTTTTCAGAACTTGAGACATTTTTCTTCTTTGGAAATAACAAAAAACAGTGTGTCCCTGTCCATATTTGGTCTCATCAGAGACAGTCACAGCTTCAGTGCGTATAATCAATCCCTTTGAAATGAAATAAAGCGGACATCAAAGTGCATAATAAAGTGCAACTAAGTGAAATAACTGTCAAAACAAAATGTCTTTCTTAAATATTAAACTTATAATAAGTGAACAGAAAATAGTCACATAAATACATAAAACTACCTTTAGTGTCTGCTACAGCACGCTGCTTTGTTGCACTTACCATGTCTCGAAGACATCTGTGGCGAGAATGTTTGACGTGTCAGACCTGTTTGATAGCAGATGTCACACTCGTCTTAACTTTATGGTCCGTTAAAACTTCATCCACGACAGCCAACATGCAGTCCTTCACAGTTTCTGAGTCTGTGAACGGCCTCTTTTTCGTGGCCCTTTCCTGAGCTGTGCAGGTCCGCTTCATTGTAGTACAGCTCCGGTTGTAAGATGCAGTCAAACTCTGAATTATAGCCGCTCTCTCATGACATCCCTCGGGAAAGTTTGTCCAAAACGCGGCATGTTTTTCCAATGTGGTGTCTTCGGACATGATAATCTTTCAGCGCTGCAAAGCACTCATTGCAGCGTAAACACATTGGTTTGGCGTTCAGACTTGGTGGTAAATAAATAAATACTTGTCAGTCCACGCAGGATTAAACCGACGGTTTTCCTCGCCGATTTGTCGTTTCAGGACAGAAAAAGACATGCTGCTATTTTCGCCTGTGTAGAACTGCTAATGTTAACTTTTCAAACGCGTCTCCTCAACGCAAGGCATTGTGGGTTAGTTGCTAGGTTACGGTAAGTGTTGCATTCAATGTTTGCGAATAATGTTGGAATTTTTGTAAGAACTTGTCGTCTCGAGGGTTGCTTTCGGGCCGCATGTGGCCCGCGGGCCGCTAGTTGAATAGGGCTGCTTTAGATGGTTGGAAAGGGGTCATTGGGGGGTGGGCCAGTTGTGAGGGGTCCGCGGGCCGGATGTGGCCCGCGGGCCGCCAATTGAATAGGCCCAAATTAGAGGAATAGTCAGAGAACTTGTAAACATTTAACAGCTGCACTTAAACTGTCCTAAAAGGGCTTTGTAGAGTGTACTCTAAAAATGGTAAAGTCCTAGAAAGGCGGTTTGCTTTTTGGGGGTAAAATTTGTTGAGACAGCTGCAGCCTTAAAGCATTAAAAGTAAAAACTGTCTTGTATCCAGTTGGAACAATTTACGAATCTCCTGCTCCCTCTCTTGCAGCGGAAAGTCTAACTGTACCCTTCATTTTCGTCGCATGATTGCACTTGTGTTGAGCTCCTAAAAAGCATAATGGGAGGCTCGCTCAGAAAATATTCCAATTTTTCTCCATCTGGAAAGTCAAGGGGGGAATGATGCAAGGTCTCTCTGTGCTTGCATGGAGCGCACTAAAAGGACTTCTGATAGGAGCTGATGGGCTGTCAACCTCAAGGGGTCTGTAAATACATGTGGGCTATAGTGGAATAACCACTGGTAAAGATGTCAGCGTGAATGAACTGGCGCTAACACCCGCTGGCTTTAATCTCAACACAGAGAGATGAGGACATGACTGCTATTAGTGTGAATATGTAGCCAAACAAGTAATTTATAAGTGCTATAAAATTCATGAGGATGAAATTCAAACACTGCATTGCTCCAGCCTTACAATGCAATTCCTAGTAATGGTCAGAAGAGGGCATCAGAAGCTCTAGCTATTCCCCATGAATGAACTTGCTCATCTTGGAACTTTATTTTTAATAAGCAATCTACCCAAACAATAGTCTAAAGTAGTGTCAGACCACATACTTTACTCCCTGTTGGTGTTGGAGGTTTTTTGTGTGTGTTTTAAAGTTGCTTTGGATGTGGTTTGACAAAGTAATGAGTTTGATTTATCGTGATTTAGGTTGGATCTATGCAGAATTACACAAGTAATTGATCCTTTTATTTTCTGTCTTGGGTTTGCGTCTTCATAAAAACAAATTTTTAACTCGAGCCAATATTTTCCACCTATCAGAACTGTCATATAAAGAAGAAAAGAGATTTAAAATGTAATTTCCATTTTTATTAAAACCATACAAACATTTGTAGTCAGTTATAAAAGAGCAAAGCGGCTCTTCTGGCAGAGGGGCAGCGCTGGGCACTTGAAGCTCCGCTCTGAGCCAGATCTGCCTGGCCTCTACCCAGGGCCTGGGAATCCCTGCTTTCAAAGTCAGCTCTTTATTGGTCCCAGGATACTTTCCCCCATTTCCTCTGCTAAACCTACAGAAAGAGTAATGTATTTACATAATATATATAAAAGCACAATAAATGTGAAAACTTAAAAAAAACAAAACAAAATCAAAGAAAAGTAGAATGCATTTCGCAAATCTTAACTTTTCTGATATTCAGACTTTTCTTATATAAATGTTCTGTCATTTTATCTTCTTTGTCAGGTCTCACAAGACACTTTACATGTTTAATTTTTATTTTTTCATAATTCACAATGGAAGATTGGCAGTGATCTCTCTCTTTACCGACAGGGATAAGGCACATACCTCTGTAATTTCCTTCTTTTAAAGGAAATGATTTCTACTTCTTTGAAGAAAGAAAAAAAAACACCATCAATGCACAGCTACAAAAAAGACAAAAGTACCAAAGAACAATAAAACAGTTTGTACCTCATTGCTGTGACGCTGAATAAAAGGTAAACTACTCAATATTCTGTGTGCAGTCACATAAGACTGCAAGGCAATACTAACACTGTTGACAAAGTCACTGCAATACTTGATGGCAGTACACATTCTGAATTTAAGAGCTTTGGAGAAAACAATACGGATGATTTCCTATAAAAACAAAACACGTCACTTTACAGCACTTATTGTGTGCTGCGGACCATTGATGCTCATTAAGACAGTTTAAAACCATAAAAGTACTCATATGAATTTGTGTAAGCATACATAAAGCACCAAATCAAGGAGAGAATGTCCATTTACACATCAGCTCCGAACAACCGTGCAATCCAACATCGAAAATCAGATCACAAACAGAATATGAAAACACTGTTATATACACTTGTGAGTACCTTACCAGACTAACTAAATCAAGCCATTTAGATATCAAGTAGACGACAATCTACGGTGCCTTGAAAACTTGGATGTGTTGCCCATATTTTTTTTTGGACTCGATACCATCTTGACAAAAACACCACTTGGTAAAACTTGGTAGAAGCACGGAAACATCTACAGCTTCACAAAAGTAACTTACAAAACAAAATGACAACAAATGTAAATATACCACTTATTAAAACCTATGATATATAAAGCTGTCATCAGGGTCAGTTAAGTTTATGACCCATGTCTCACCTGCTATTACGAGAATGGATTTAGCGGCTTTGTACCTGTAGAGATTAGAACGATTGATACTTGGCACATGGGCTAGTCTATGTACTTATATAGACAGCGTTCAATGTTTAGCTTGAGTACATGCATTTTTACCAACAGGGTGTACGGCAAAAACAGTGACAATACACAGAATACTGATTCAAGGATGTGAGCTTTTGCTCACCATCACATGGTTATACAAAGAGAAGGGCTTCCAAAAATAGCCTTCATTCCAGAAAAGGAATATAACTATTTATCTATACATAATTTTGACACATCCCATTTATGTGTGGGATGACATTTTTACAAAATAAAAGGGTTTGGCAACTGCTGTTTCAGAACACTTTTAAGTACATAATAAAGTTCTCATAATTGCCACTTTTATCTAAATCTTCACATACACCAGAGTTTTTCTCTTTCTTTTTCCATTTTTCCTAAGGGAGGAGAAAGCAGAGAGAGAGAGCAGCTACTGCATGATAGCCAGGAACTTGCTCTCCTCAGCAAGGGTGGTGAGGAGAGAGCTCATGTCTCCAATAGCCATGTTGTTTAGCCCAGGGGCCACGCTGTGGAAGGTAGCGGATGCTCGAGGGGTGGTGAGGCGGGAGGACGTCCTGGACAGACCCTGGAAGATGGAGGGACTCAACACCCCTGAGACCAGACTACCCTGGTCGTAGCCATCCTCCAACATGGCTCCAAAATCCAGACTTACCCCTTCATCTAATACACCAGGTACATTGCCATCCACTGTGCTGGTCACCTGGTCAGCACCAGGGGAGAGAAGGGCAACTGAGTTTCCACTGCCGCCACCTTGTCCCTCAGTCTCCGCAATGGAGTCCAGCAAGCACTGGTCCTCCAGAACAGGGAATGAGGAGGCCTTGCGATCTGCTGGTTCATAAGAGAGGCAGTCACCAAAGGCCTGCTCTAAGTATCCATGGTCCTGGGTCTCCAATTTCAGTCCAGAAACCTGATGTGCAAGGGAACAGTGGTCCCCACTCCTCTGCAGTTGTTGCTGCTGGTTGGGGCAAGGTTGGATTTCACTGGAGGTCTCATGATTGAGGTACTGCTGGGTCCTGACCGAGTTCCTGTAACCACTGACTGGAGGGCGAGGGGCATGTGTGAGCCGATTGTGATGCAGAGCAGTGCCCTGGGAGAGGCTTGGGAGGCTGTCCATGGATGCCCTGCTAAGGAGTAGGTTGTTTCCAACCTGGCAAGAGGTGCTGCTGTTGTGGTTCTGCTGGAAGTGACTCTGTTTATGAGGTCCATTGGATGCCTGCTGTTTGAAGCTCTGGGGAAGAGGCCCATCAAGGATCTGTGAGAAGTTCGGCCTGCCAAAGTTGCTTGTCAAGTTGTGACCAGTGCTTTTCATCTCCAAGCAGGAGTTAGGGGTTGTTTCCAGCTTCACTCCAAGGTTAACGCAGCAAGTACTTTGAGACTGATTAGCCTGGGCGCAACTGTTCTGGAAATCGAGGGGAGCCTGTTGCTGAACTACCATGTTTCCAAACCTGCCAAATGGTGCAGATACAGGTCCATGTTCTGTGCTTGGCCACCTTCCACACTGTGAATGGTGGTTTTGTTCCCTCTGAGGAGACCTGTCAGCACTCCCAGAGCTCACTTCATTCCACTGGATGGGGAGCTTACTGGGGCTCTTCCTCTCTGTTATCTGCTGCTGGAGACTGTGGGACCCAGGGAAGGTCATATTAAACCCAGAGGTCTGGATCTGGTCTATCTCCTCCATGGATAGATGGCAGGTGTCCCTTTGGCAAGAAGCTATTTGGTCCTCATTGTGCATGTAGGAGCCACTGTCCAACTGAACCTGGGAGTGGAGATACTGTACCAGGTCATCTGGTAGCATATCCTCATCCCCAAGCAACAAGCCTGCCTCCCCATCATCCTCCATGGCCAGAGCTTCTAAGGCCGCATGTTCTGCAATGCTAGGAGTGTATGGCGAGTGCTGCAGGCCTCTCTGCAGGTTGCCCTCGGAGCGCGTGTAGTTCTGTAGGCTAAAATGGCGAGATTCGGGTGTAGAATGATGAGCCAGAGGTGGAAGAGGATGGAGGTTATTAAGGCTGTTGAAGCGTTGCACGGGGGGAAAATTGCAAGTTTCAGGAGCTTGCGTCCGAACTGGGTCACTGGCCCTCCGGTTCCCGTTCAGTGGTCCCTCACCAGGATAGAGGACCCTCCTCCTGTAACCTGTATGCCCCATATACCCATTGTTGTACCCACTGGTGCCTTCACTGCAGCGTGGTGGCCTGACTAGAGGTGGCAAGCAGTGGTTGCTACCACCCTCATCCATCATGGCCATGCGAGTCTTCAAGCTCATGCGCTCCATGTTGGGTAGAGGTGTGGGAGGTGGGCCGCCAGTAGCTGCTGCATACTTGGCTTTAAGGTGGTAGTGTTGTGCTGGGGTTAAATTGAGCATCCCCCGTGACCCCCCACCTCCTCCAATGCCTACTGGTCCTACACCTCCACAGCCCCCGCCTGAGAGTATCCCTCCACCCCCTCCTCCTGGCCCACCTCCATACTGACTAGCCTCACTGGACCGGCGGGAGGCGTCAGTGGAGATGGGGTCGTAAGAATCGGTGGAGCTAAGGTTGTGGAGGCGGCGGTGGTGGGCGGCTGCCATTGTACCTTCATTCTGGGAAGCCTGGCTGGAGCGTCGACTGGAGAAGCAGGGGGAGATGCCCGAGGAGCGTCGGCTGCTGCTCAGGTAGGCTGAACTGGTGGCGCTACCGCTGCTGTCACGCCGGTCTCGGAGCAAGTTGAGCACTGTTAGCTCTGTGCTGCCCAGCTCAGCATGAGCAGGTGGCTGTGGAGCAGATACCCCCCACTGCCTGCCCAGGCAGGATCCTGTGGAGACACACAGCAAGAGAAAAGGGAGTGAAGAAATTTTGCACACAGTGAACAAGGAAAGAATGTGGTAAAGGAATATAACAGGAGAATGAGAGAGAAGAAGCCAAATAAGTTAAGTGTTAGTGTGGAGAGATCTCTCAAACAGATGTTACCATAGACAACTGGCAGCACTTGGCCATGAAACATGACATTACATGCTATTGTTTCTGATATGATATACAGCTTGATACCATTTTTCAGCGGAACAGTAAATTTTAAGCATTTGTTTTGCCTTAGTCCTTCAGCCAAAATGGGCAAGATAGAATTCAGGATAATTAATTTCTCTGATTTGTTGCGTTGATGTGTAAATTCTGTGAACAGATGCTGCGTAACAGCAAAATACCCACATGAACTCTATCATGAGCTGTTGTGGACTTTTGCACAACATTTTAAGATGAAAAGTTTCCTGTGCTGCCTTGGACCTCAAATTAACCCTGTGAACCACAAGCAGTTTCTAGATATCTTTTGCTCCTGTCACATTTTTACTCGTTGTGGGCTCATTTTTTCACTGCAATATAAAGTCATGCACCTCTATGGAAACAGTAGTGAGGACATAAAATTGTCTTTTGTGCAATATAACAAACATATAGTGCCATAAATATTTAGAACAGAGAAAAATAAAAGTTTAAATTCCTTCACTGTTTCATAAATATATATAAAAATAAAGCTGGAACCAGCATAACCAATATTTTTCAAGTGCTGCCAACTTTTTACTCACGCTGGAAAAAATGGTGGCTCTATTTTCTGTCGTGTGACTTTTGATCACACCTCAGTTACTAATGGTTTTATGGTTGCACCAAGGAGTGCAGAAGTTGTTTTTTTTTTCTCCAGAATCTAATTAAATTAAAACTGTTTGTTTTTTCAAGACAGACATGTAGAACCAAGTGATTTTGTTGAATTAATACGATTTTAAGCTTTGTCTTGATTAACTGGATAAACAACAGTCACACATGATAAGTTCAAAGACTGTGGGAAAGATGAAAATCCAGCGATTGTACTTCTCGGCTCTGATAAATGGTGTCATTTTGACAATTATTTTTTTTAAATAGCATGACTTTCAAACCCAGCAGGGTTTGGGGTTCAGAGGGTTAACGTACACAATGACAACTTAAAGGTAAGCCTTACCCTTCCCCAGGATGCTGGGTACTGCAGAGCCTTTGGGGGGCGGTGTAGGGGACAGTGGCCCCAGCCTGGGCAGCGCTCCGTTCACTTGCTTCAGCCTCTCCATCTTGATGTGCTCCATCCAGCGCAGGGGGCGGCCGATGCTTCGCCTCGCCTGCAGGGTCAGCATGGCCGCAGTCGCTGTGGAGACTGTGGAGTCCATGATGGGGGCTGGCTCACCCTCACACTCCTCCTCTACCTCCTCTTCATTTTCCTCTTTCTCCTCGTCCTCCTCCAGCCCCTCCCCTGGCGAGCGTCCGGCGCTCACAGCAAGCTGGACTCCACTGCTGGGATAGGTGCTGATGAGGGACTGGTCACTGCTGCATGTAGACTGACCGCCAGGGCTTGGCTGAGACGTCTGACAAGACCAAAAGACGAGGGCAAGAGAGAAAAAAAGATCGGGAGAGGAGAGGAAAGAAATAGATGATTATTGAGTTTACTCCAGGTATCACAAGACAGGAAATGCAATGTTGAATGTCACAAACAATGATATAATGTAATGCTTGGAGGGATGCATTCTCTACAGCATCAGACAATGATATTTATTAATGAATCATTTTATTCGTGTGTTCGTAAAATGATCGCATATAATCATAGAAGTTGTGAGAACCAACTTTATTCTTCCAGGGAAAAAAAAGCTGTGTTTGTTAAATACCGCTTAGTAGATTATTGGGGCATGGGTAATGCCTCCTGACCCAACTGGGATACAAAAAAAAAAGCTTCAAAAGGCAAAATCATGTTTTTGGTTGTTTACAGAGAATTGGCAAATAGGATAAAGGTCTCTTGTGTGACCGGCCATGGCCTAATTAGATTGTTTACAGAATTTTAGGAACTGTGCTGCACTGAGGAATAATGAAATCACTTTTTTTGGCATCAAGTGTCAACAGTGTTGGGAGGCTATTCATCCCTGTTTAGTAGTGAATGGATCTGGCTGCACAGTGCAGCCCTGGGAAGTATCCGGCATACTTTCAGCGCCCTTGCAGTTCTGCCCAAAGGCATGGGCACTCGTCATAGAAATGCATCGTCTTCAGGAAATATCAAAGTGCAGTGCAATGAGATGAGAAGAAGACTCTTTTCATGTATGTGAGGGATGAGAGAAACCTGCAATGAGAACAAATCTGGCACGTTTGGGGTGAAAAAGTCAAGCAGTTGTGATCGGATGATAAAAAGTCGAGCTGATCGAGACAGGAAAGATGAGAGGAATATTTTACAAATGCAATGTGAAGGGATACCCATCTCACCTGATTACCCACTGTCCTTAGAAAGGGAAGGAGAGAAATGCCGAAGCATTGGATAGAGGAAAACATGTACTCATTAGAAGATGTTAAATAGTGAGGTGTTAAATAAGCATGCCCTCAGTTCAATGCATTCAAATTACTTTGTTAAAGTAAAGGTAAAACTAGCAAGAAGCATTAGAAAAGTTAAAATAAGTGTCAGCAGAACGGATATAAAACCTGAAATAAAGTCTTACCATGGGCTTCTCTGTCTTGATAGACTTGACCTGCAGACATTCATCCTGTTTTGAGGTAGCATGGTTGTACTCCCTTTGGTCCGTATACCCACCCAGGGGCAGCTGCCCTGGCGACCGGCCCTGGCTGTTGCCCCCAGGCTCCCGGGGTTGGGGCGGAGGGCGTGGGTAATCTCCACGCTGCTTCTTGGTGACGTGTGCCTCCGGCCCGTGTACCGTCTTGACATGCTTGCGTAAGGAGCTGGGATCTGTGTAGCGTTTGGTGCAGCCTGGGATTTTACACACATAGGGTTTCTGAAAGAGAGGAGGGAGACGGTAAAACATCGTGGTAAAACATTCGATGACCGAATTTGACAATCTGAAAGCATCTTTGTCTGTACCTCATTCGAGTGAGTGCGATTTTGATGTTTCGCTCGGTCTGACGCATTGGAAAAAGCCTTGTTGCAGCCCTCATGTTCGCACACATAAGGTTTCTCTCCAGTATGGGAACGTAAGTGAGTCTTAAGGTTTTCCAGGCGGGAGTAGGCCTTGGTGCAGCCTTCAAACTGAGGAAAGGAAAGAAAATAACAAAAACATCACTCAGATGTTCTACAAATTCAAACTCATAAGTTTGTGTTAGCATGCAAAACAGATTTTCATCCCCAAATAAATGCAGTCAATGGAACAAATGTGTGCATCCTTACTGTGCACTTGTGTGGTTTCTCCCCAGTATGCCTGCGCATGTGGACCACCAGCATGTACTGTGCCTTGAAGGGCTTCTGCTCTCGAGAGCATTCTTCCCACCGACACACAAATTCCTTCTTCTCCCCGTGGATGTGGTCATTGTTGATGTGCTGGAAAAGAAGATGAGAGAATTGAAACCAAGCTGCTTTATTATACGCTCTCGCTGGGCCTGTACACGAGAAGGAAGTGAGAACTAAGCACAGTGTCATTTTGCATTGAGCTGATTTATTGTTGGGCTTCAGGAAATGTTTGCTCTGCAGTATAAGAGGTAAATATAACATTTACTCTGCTGTTTTCCATTTCTTTTCATTTCATGCGGTACTTTTTCCTTATAATTTCTTCCATCTCATCCCTCAGAACTTTTTCCTTCCTTCCTCTCCAGCCCTTTTCTTTCTCTCCCTGTTGAAATCTGCACAAAAGCAGGCAAAAAAAAAGGCAGACTTGTGAGTCTCAGTGTCCGATCGGAACAGGATTTTCAAATAAAACCCTGTCACTTCGCATCACATTGGGCCCTCGCCCCTCTATGACAAGTGCTGACAGTTGTGCTGCCGTGGCAACTTCCAATCTGAGGCTTAGGAAGAAGGGGAGTCGGGAGGGAGGTGAGGAGATAGGGCGAGAAAACATCTGAAGTTCAGTCAAGGCTTCAGAAATGCAAGGGCTTTACAACTCCAGCCAAGCATTATATCTGCGAGCACCACCTTTCTCTCCTCCTTTTCCTCCATCTTTTCTCACTGTCTTGTAAAACGGGCTAAGTGGTGGATGCTACAGTGGAATGAAAGAGGTGAGGAAGGGGGGAGAGAAAAAAAAACATGCAGACATAGACCCTCTGGGGATGAAGTCAACATCTGGCTCTCTTTCAGAGACAACAGTGTGTGGTGGCCTCTGAAGTGCCTTTTCTGAGAGCAATTTAAACCCAGGGAGACAGACAATATCCTGACCCAAAGAAACCAGTATTATTACATTCCTGAGCAGAAGAAAAGACTCTTTTTTTTTGTACCTTGGGGGTGAATGAAGGGGGACAGAGGGAGAAAGGGAGATAAATACAGACTTGACTTTGCTTGTAAATGTTTGGGGAATCAATGCTTTGTGCCAGCACCTATTCACGAGACTGTCGAGCTATAAAACCAAAGCGAATAAAGCATCCTGGGTCAGTTCCCCTCCAGGCATGACAACCCTCTGACATTGTCATCTTTGTACCTTCTTTCTGTCCACTATGCACAACCATGACACCCAGCAGAAACCACCCTGCGTTTAATCTTTCCTCAAGACACTTTGACCCCAGCTCTCCAAAGCAGGAGTATCGACAAATGAATCAGCACAGAAACAGCGGAGTGCAAAAGGAAAAGCAATGAGCAAAATGGACACTAATATATCAGCAAATAACCTCCATTATTCTCACTTGACATTTTTTTAATTTTAAAGTGACAAAACAAGACTAATTCAAGGGGAAAATGATTGGGGAACTGGACGGCCGTACACGTTGGTGAAGTTTCCCCCTTAAGATTGATCTCCTCCCCACCTTGTTCGGAGCTTCAGAAAAACCTGACTCGTCTTTCTCTTTTTCTTCCTCTCTGTGAGGGAATCCCTGTGGCAAGCGATCGGTCTGTTGTGACCAGCGTTCAATATCCCCTGGCGGAGAGCGATGGGAGCGAGCGCCGAGGTGTTGGATCACGCCGGCCGGCCAGCACGACGCAACTCACACACACACAGATGGATGCACGCTCGCACTCTGTTTGTACAAATGAAGGAGGTCGTTGACGGGTGTGATGCATGAGGCTCTGAGCTGACAGAGAGGGGGACAGACAGCACAGAGGGGGGAAGAGGGGGGCCGCCGAGAAACCTAATGGCATGATCTAATGGCAATTCTTATTGAATCAATAATCTCCATGCTGAGCAGACAGGTCCCGTTGGCCGGCTAAATCGACAAACAGGTGCTGATAGCGGCGGCGCGGCAGGTTATTCATCTTCCCCCTGCCAGCTTATCGGCCAACAACTGTAAAAACGCCACCAAGATGGATTTAGGAGGGAGTCGCACGACAGGGAACGCAAGGGACACGGACACAGGGGACACTGCAGCCGTCTGTGACGTATGAGGGGTGAACACACATACATGCACACAGGTGCAGCCGCCGTCTTCTCTTTTCCTGCCAAAAAACAACCACAAACAGGACTAAAACGCACGTAATTTCACACTCAGATTGGTGATTTTGTGTCTTCAAGAAAATAAAAGGTGCTGATTTTGAATTAGTTTCCTCCCTCTTTGCCAAACCCTCGCATCTCAACATGCATTACTGTAGATTCATTCTTTCTGCTACTTTCCCAGCATTTGCCCACTCCAGTATCCATCTCCATGTCTCCTTATCAAACCCTCTCTGGGACATAGGCTTCATGCATTAGAATGCAAGCGTGCATGAAAAGAGGGCCTGTTTACAAGGCAATTTCACTAAGCTGTGGGACCCGCAACACCGTTTAGCTTTATCAAACACTGCCTAATAAATCATATGCTCTTTTGTGATGTCAGTTGCTGAAGTGCTTTGTGTAAAGAGAGGGGGGGGGGGCGAAGAGAGCATGAAAAAGGAAAAAAAACGGGGGGAGAAAAAGGGAGGGAGGAGAAAAATGGGGAAGTGAGACTGAGGGAGTGAAGAGGGAGGATGAGAGTAAGTGAGTGAACGAGCAGGGGGCAGGGAGCTAGAATTGGCATGTGTAATTCAGCGCAGTCTTTTCATCTTAGAGTAAGATACTCTAGACAGATAAGGGGCCTAATCCTTCTCCTGATCAAAAAAAATCTGCATTTTACCAATTAAAGGCCTGTGCCAGTAGCCAGAAGGGGGGGCTGCCTTCAGATTGCGCCTGCGTTTATCTCCCTTTAACACCGGGGAGGCGAACGGCAGCCGCTTTAACACGGCAGCACATAGGGAAAGCCAGCTCCCCCATCAAGGACATCACAGCGCCACCTATGTAGATGACCTGGAACAGAATGGGAAACTCTGGAGGGTGGAAAAGGCCTGATGAGCTGAGGGAACACACACACAGACCACCAACGCCCTCATAAACAGGCTAGCACATCTTCCAAGACGTCAAATAACGAGAAAAGATCTGAATTCTCAATGTTCGCATTTCTTGAAAGTTATCATGAAGCAACAGAGGCTTTTATCCAAAGCGATGTACATCTGAGAGTAGATACAACACAAGCAAGGATGTAATCAGGAGAAAACGACCTGGATAACAGCCATAGAACAAGTTCAAGTGTGATAATAAGACCTTGGTTCCTACAGGCAGTGCGGACGAATATGAATTTTTTTTTTTTTTTTTTTGCAGTCTGTCGAGTGCAAAGGTGTTCAGTGAAGAGCTGGGTTTTTAGTCTTTCCTTAAAGACTGAGAGGGACTCTGCAGATCGAACAGAGTTTGGGAACTCATTCCAAGAGTCTAGCTATTGACCGGCCCTGTTGTGGTGGTTGTATCAGGCGCCTTTTGTTGGAGGAGGGAGTGTAGACCTGAATGAGAGAGTTAAATAAACTTTAATCCTCTGAACACCAAACCCTGGCAGCAGAGCTGAAAGGCACATTGTCAAAATTACACCATTTTTCAGCGCTGGAAACTGTAAAAACTGCCACTTTCAACCTACTATAGACTATGTCCGTGATATGCCGTTTTGAGCCGAAAACGTAACCAAATCTCAGAGAAAGAAAAAAATGACTTGTTCTACATATCTTATTTAAATTTTTGCTAAAAATAAAGCACATTCTGTAAATAAAAAGCACAAAATGTTGACTGAATAACCTGCGACCAACACAAACACTGCAGGTCTATTCGGCTGAACTGCAGGCTGTGTATACTCAGAGTGGTTAGAAGACAAGCAATGGAAATAAATTAATAATGTAAGTAATACAACAACGTGGGCATTTGGGAAAATGTTGCACATGTTGATTCCTTTTTTTTTTTTAAATTGTAAAATAAATAATCAAAGAAATGCAACTTTTTTCATGCTTTATGGCATTAGAACTTTGAAATACTGCACAAAAGACTTTTTTATTGTTTTCTCTGGTTCTAGCCACAGTTCTGTTGATTCCCATGAAGTGCAGGACTTTATACTAGAGAAGAAAAACACACATGCAGTGAGGAAGAATTTGACTGAAGCAAAAAATAAAAGGGAGATGAAGAGTAAGAAATTATCATCGAACAATTCAACACAAAGAAAACTGTTCTTCATATCTGACTACCTCTAATGTCTCTACTATTATTTAGTCATTCATATGCAATGACTCTCTTCCTAAAACGTCATTGAAACATGGAGAACGACATGGCTTACTGCACATTTTCATAGCATAACAGCAGAATCAGTAATAGATCAATGAGAAAATAATAAAAGATTGTTGAGGAAGGCCATATTAGGGAATTATGGGAGTGTGGGGTTGGCATCTCTGGCGACAAAACCAGAGTGAAAAAAGCCTACTTCAAGAGAGACATTAAAGGAGCCACCAGGCCTTATCTTTAAAAGTACTCCCTCCGAGGGGAAAGAGGGGAGGGAGAGAAAATGAAAGGGAAAATGAGAGAGGGAGAGGTTTACGCTGGGAAAAAAACAAAAACGGGGAAGCAAAAGAATGTGGAGCCGAGCGGAGAGGGAGATGGAGAGGTATAGAGAGTTGAAATGTAATAAATGAAATAAATACAGCAAACTAAAATTGACACCCGCCTCGCTTTTGCTGACTGGGTAGGCCAGATAAGTGAGCCAAATTGCACAGATCTGATGTTTATCTTATCGGCTGCACCGAGAGCGCTTAAACGCAGATGATAAAGGAAACGCCGTGGCATGTCATGGTGAGAGCATGCTTGAGAGTGTAAAAATATGCATCAAGAGCGCGGCAGGAGTGCTTTTGAACAAGGTGGAAAGCGATGAGGGTGGTGTGAAGGCTTAATTCTAAAATTAGGCCAACCACAAAGAAAAAGGGGGATATTTGAATCCGTGCAGGCGTTACTTTTAATACTTCAAAAAGCCGTTTAATTCGTGACACAGACTGTCAACACATTTTTTTTTTTTTTTTTTTTTACAAACTGCTGAATGCATGTATAAACTTTGTGCAAAAGCTAGAAAAAACACAAACCAAAAGGGGTATTTTTTTTCTCGTCGTGTTTTTTTTTCTTCCCCCCCCAGAGCCATTTCAGAAGACAAGTACAGGGGGAAGGGACGCTCCATTGTTTGGTTATATGGAAATCCCCCCCTCCACACAAACCCCCACCCCAAAACCCCTCCCAGTGTGTGAGGAGAGCCACTGTGGTCCAAATACTGTACTTATCCTATTACTGAGGGGGGTGGGGGTGCAGGGGAGATAAGAGCATTTTCTCGTCCGCTCTGCTGAATTAGAGGGCAGGGATTCTGTAGGCGAAGACTTTTATTGGCATCTCTCCGCATATCTGCATGTGCATAGAAAATGAGAAATAAAATATCAGAAAGTCAAATGCCAGAAAAAGAAAGGGGGAGGAAAAAAACAATTCCAAGATGGGAAAAAGCGGGAAAAACTAATAAGGATTTTTGTCGGTGTGAGTGTCTACACGGCAATCTGATGACAGCTCGGCAAGGTTAGGTTGAGGAGTGTATGTGGAGGAATGAGAGGCGACTGCTTTGTTTGGATGGCCACCTGGTGTGACGATACAGTAGGGGGAGCAAAGATTTTTTTTTCCCCCTCTATTAAGAAGCCATCCTCTTCCCTTTCCTCTCCCACCACCTGAAACAGGGGCAAGAAGTTGTCAAGATCCTCAACCTTTGAGCTGAGCCCTTCAAACACGGGAGGCAGCCCATTCCGTGCTGAGGATATCAATTATAGATAGGGGTTACCACCGCAGCTGAGGATTGCCATGTCAAGACGGCAAATAGACAGCTGTGAAGAGCCGAGGATCTTTCTATCAGACGTGCGTGCACATGTGGGTGTGCACGCTTCGCCGTCGCCCGTGTTGGTGTAATTTCATCACTCCCACCAACTTCCCTCTCTGACGGGTTCACGGGCCCGAGCGGCAGAGCTAATAGTGTCGGGGGGGTGACACAGCCGTAATGTGGTTAATATTTAGCTCTACGGTGAACCCTCGGGCCACGAGACGATGAGAGCCGTCCATCTGCCGGGTTGTGTGAGAGTTCTGATAACAGCCAGGAGGGGGTCCGGTCCAGTGTAGCGCACAAAGCTCACATCTGGAAGGCTTAACCCACCCAAATCAGTTAGCGGCATTCAGCTGCGAGATGTGCTCCGCAGCTTTTGAGCCCCATTACCATCGTCCCTGGATCCAATCAGGCATCCGACAGCAGCGGTATCAGTCTGCAGCCTGCAGCTCGGACTCCGCTGCCGGCTGCAGAGGTTGTGGCCTGATAGGAAGCATTGTCCAGAGCAGAGCGGCTTCTGTTGATGCTGCTGGAAGCTGCTGAGCTTGATGGGAGAGAACGGGGAAAACTCGCACAAACACAGTGTAGTTTTGGTTGAGTGTTTTCTGAGCTGAACCTTACAGCGAGACACATCCTGTTGAGTCTTATTGTTTACCTACAAGACAAGCTGGGGTCAAAGCTGAACCTTTCTCTGCAACAGAATCGCAGCGTAGGAGTGAAATCCAAACCATTTGCTAAACAGCAGCGAGCAAGAGCTCAATTCAATTTCGAAACTGACTAAACTACTGAGAAGAAACATTTAGTGACACTTCAGAACAGGATTCCTGGATACTAAGGTGCGGAAAGGGTTGAGGGCAATTTCACATGGACAATCGAATGCTCTCTGATGGAACTGGACTTTCAACATCTAGAAGCTGTGGAGAAACACAACCATTCATTTAGTTGATCTGTGCATCTGACGGGTACAAATTCTGTCTATTTTAGCTCACTTTCTTTAGCTGCTTCTGTAAATGTTTCATCGTGTTCACCTCAAACTGTGTCTGTGTGCCATTTGGTGTTGACCAATGTAGAGTACAGCAGGTTTTTATGGACTTTTTGTGTTGAAATCAGCTGCCTGATAAAACAAAATTAAGTGATAATAGTAAGTGAAAGATTATGTCACATTTAAATTATGTTCAAATTGTGACCTCACACACGATTAATGTTGCTTGTAGATTTAAATATGACCCATTTGTGCACATTACTGCACTCACCACAGTATTGTACTTAACTACATTTTTGAGGTACTTGTACTTTACATGAGTATTTCATTTTATGCAACTTTCTACTTGACTCCACATCATTCCAGAGAGGAATATTGGTCTTTCTACTCCACTGAATTTATCTGTCAGCTTTAGTTTCTTTTAAGATCAAGATTTTACACAGTGGACACAATAACAAGCTTTTAAACCACAACATATTCATTAAAACAGTGGTTTCCAACATTTCTGGCTTCATCAAATAATGATTTTTCCCATGAAACTTCTAATGTGGTTTCATTTCAGCAAAGGTTTAAACGCAATGCAACATTTCACCCAAAAAAAGAAAGAAAAGAAAAAAGCAAGATGAGATAAAAAGTCCAAAACAGATTTGCATATCAGAGGTTTGTTTTTTCCGTCTTTCCTCAGATTTATCTGCTGTCCCTGTATATAAAACTGTATATAAAATAGTTTAAAGTAGTTCCATCTGCAGCAGCTTCTGCACTGCAACCTAAAAGCAACACATAAATTGCAGGACTATTTGGTTGAACTGCAGGCTGTGCATACACAGAGACAAACAATACAAACAAATTAATAAGATTAGCAGCAAAATGGTTATAGCATGTAACATCACACTTTATCAGTATTGGTAACACCTGTGGGCACTTGGAAAAATGTTGGGACCAAACCTGTACTTTTATTTTAATACTTTACCTACATTTTGCAGCTGATACTAAGTAGATTTTTTCTATCAGAACGTTTACTTGTAATGGAGCATTTTTCCATTGCTGTATGGGTACTTTCATACAACATAAAGGATGTGAATACTTCTTTTTTTTGTTTGTGCTGCGGAGTACTCACTTGCACTAGCTGCTCCTGGGTGTCAAACTCGCGGCAGCAGTTCTCCCAGTGGCAGTTCGTCTCATAAACCACCTCCGGCTCCTGTTTGCTCTCATCCTTGTCCCCTTCCTCCTTCACCAGAGTCATCCCATCAGGATGGTCCTGCATAGCGACGGCAAAAGAGAAGTTCCAGCACAACCACCAACACACACCGAGCACAGCGTGAAACTAAAATGTCACTTAATACCAGCATCCATGTGTGAAAGCAAAAAGAACTGCTTCCCCCTTTCCCCAACATCGGCCCAGGTCATAAAAGCCATTTTTCACATGAAAGGGAAATTATTGGTTACAGGTCTCGGCCGCAGCGCCCCCGTGAATCTGGCCCTGTCTGGGCTTGGAAAAGTGTGCAGAGCGGAAATGTAGCACTGAAAGCTCCTCTCTGTATTTGGGGGTTGTTATACGACAGGACTGGGGCGAGTATTTGAGGAATCTAACCCCCTCTTCCTGCTGTAGGTTGCTCTATTAGCCCAGACATATTTCACTGTCACACTTTTAGATGGCTGAGGGAGCTGGTGTGGGCGAATACATGCGAGCTTCCACTGTACACCTCAGATATCGACTCTAATAAAGGTTTTTCCTGCAGATGCAAACACTCACTGTTATCACACTTCTCTTTCATTTTTCCAGCCACTTAAAAATTTTGATTAAACAAAGGCAATTTCCTTCCAGTGTCCCGAAGATCAATGGAGTGTTTCGGGAACAGAAACTGATAAATTCAAGGTGGGAAACTAACGCTGACAAACAGCTAAATGCAGGTAAATAAATAGGCACTGCGGCTGGTAAGCTTGTCTTTTGTTGCAGCCGATGTTGGCAGGTGACCAGCAGTTATATGGGCTTCTTATTCTAGTGGAAAAAAATCTAAAAATAAACATGAATTCTGGGATTCACCAACCAGTGTGCAGTGTGCATTTCTGGCAGGAAGCTAAAGGAAGCCTGTGGAGTTAATCACTGATGATAAATTTCGATATTTTCAAACAATAGACTATCCCCACCTGAACACTCACGGCACCAGGGCTCGGCAACTCTTCCTCCGGTTTCATTTTGGAGCGTTTGTGGTGCATTGGGTCTCCTGTGCTGCTCACAGCGGATTCACTCGTCGGTTTGGTCTGCGGAAAGAGAAAATATTTGAGCGTTTTCATCATATGGAGCCTCGAATGGCAGCGGTGTTGACTATATAGACAATTAAATTTCCTGTTATTCTTGTTTTATCCTTCATAGTGTTATTAAAAATGCATATGTTGCTTATAAGTCAATCAATCATTTACTTAATCAACCAGAAAAAAAAAAACAACCGTGGTTGAACCATAATGACTCCTGCATCCGAGACAAGAGCTTTAACCGAGGGAATGAAAAACTATGTAATTCAGTGTATCACATTAGCTGCCCTAATCATTGCAATTAAAACAAACTCATGAACCAATTCAACCAATGGATGACCTGATTTTGGCCCTGGCTTAAATATGCCCTCGGGGGAGTTTTTGTTACATACCGAGCTTGCTAAAGTAAAAAGGAGTTTTTGAACTTCAGCAGATGCATTTTGTTGGTTTCCTGAAAATATTTCCAACACTTTTTTACCAGGACACATTAGCCCTCATCTTTGATATTCTGCTGTGCCCCCAAAGCAATATTCTGTTTATTCGGGAAAGGGAAAAGGCAATTTTGGTGGCGCTCAATTTGAATGAGGCCTCATTTGTGATCAAATTCAAGGCACGGGAAACAGCAGGGAGGACGGGTAATAAACATTGAATATTTACTTCAAATGTGGGCCCGCACATACGGTAAGGGGTTGAGGAGGGTAGAGAAAAAGCCTGTTTGGATCCATCCATCCATGTCAATATTCCCTCTCTATATCCTTGTTCTCTCTCTAGTGATTAATGGAGTCAGCAGTGGGATTCTATGCTAACAAGCCCCTTGTTGTTTGCTGCAGGCACGTTCTGGGCCTCGGAAAAAACAAGAGACAACACAAGTAGGAGGAAGGTCCCCGGAGAGGAGCGCTCGGAGGGGGGGTCCTGCCTGTACCACGTTCGCTTGCCGCGTTTCGCTCACATGTGGCTGGCATGCGACGCCTGCTATCTATTACCTGCGATGATGAATCGCAGAGGCGCCGGCCGCTCGCTCTCACCTGCGAGGAGTCGTTGCAGAGGGCTGAGCGCTCGCTGGCGCTGAGCCCGGACGGGGGAATGCCGGGAACGGGTCGCTGGGTGGCGAAGGCCGGCGTCGGGTGGATGAGCGGGGGACTGTGGCCGAAGGCGGAGCCCACGATGCCCGGCTGGCGTCCGATCAGCTGCTGGTGCACATGCAGGGCCACCGGGGTTGGAGGGTAGGCGAAGCTCAGCGCCGGGCTGGAGAGGAAAGCAGAAAGAAGACGGGTGAAATAATCCTAAAACTAAAAGACAACTTCAGTGAAACAGGCTCAGGCAATGAGGCAAAACGGGGGGGAAAGATAGTGAGTAAATGGATTGTTCTGGATTGCTCCTCATCCCTGAGGACAATCTGACAGGAGATGGTGTGGTAATGCTGGAACCACGGGACTGTCGGCAAATCCCTGCCAATGAATGTTCAGCTTGTTAACAGAGTGAATTATCATGTGGTCTGTGTAAGGTAGTATGTCATTCTTCCACTGGGCAAATGATACACATGATAAATAATCCCAAGTGTATCTTACAGCCATGTAAATAGAGCTGAAGTTGTTTCCTGTGTAGTTTATTAACCCACAACCTGAGCTAACTTTGTCCATCGTAAAAAAAAAAAAAAAAAAGAAAATCCCATGAAGCCACCGAGGCTCCTCTGGGCTCCGTTTAACCGTGGCTGAACCACCGTATAAACACAGATCTGTGTGGCTCGACGGCAGCGCTCCATTCATCCTGAGCCCTGACGCTTCGCTCTCGCTGCGACCCATATGTCTGCTGATCTTATTACGAGCCGAGTGGAAATCAATGGGCCGAGACACATTTGGGGGCCCATCCGCTTGTCATATCACTCATCAGTCTGTTGGCTCGGGCTATTTGGGCCCTGTCACTTGGACAGTGGCTGAGCGTGCAGCGTGATTGATCAGGCTCTTCTTACAGATTGCTGATCAATGGCTGTGGGTGGGGCGATGGATCTTTTCTTTTCCCTTCTCTACTCTTCTTTTGCTTCCCTTTGCTCGCCCGTGGTACCGGGGCGTGATGTATGTGATGTTTCCATGAGGTGTACCTGGATGACTGACACGAGCCGCCGGGGAGGCCGGCTGACTGGCTGGCTGGGAGATCGTCACCCACATGTGGGTTTGACACACACACGCACACGCACACGCACACGCACACGCACACGCACACACACACACACACACACACACACTTTCTTTAACCTTTTGTCTTAGACATTGATCCAACAGAATATTATGGTGCCGTCCGGAGGGAGACGAGTAGTTTTTTTTCTTTTACTACAAGCGTGCTGCATGAAAAATACCAATCAATGATATTAGAAAATCATTCACAACATTATTCCCTCTGTGGAGATTCTGCAGTTTGATTCATTATCGGCACATGCTAGCTCCCGAATGACCACCTTGAGAGAAACACAGTCACACAAAGCTCAAGACGCCCTGATACGAGGAGAGATTTTCTTTTCAGAACTTTTAATGGTTTGTTCAGTAATTTTGACTCGGACTTTAACTTGGACAGACAGATTACATTTTTAAAAAATGCCAAAATCATAGCATCAAAGACATTTTATGTTTTTTTGTCTTTGCTAAGGCTGAAGACCCTAAAATACTGGATCCTACAATTTAGAGCTCCAATGATAAACTGAATAATAGTGCAGTTGTCATCTATTAAATTATAATGGCCAACTGTTTTGAGGACATTATAATCAACACGTACCAGCAGTTTTCAGAATTTTCTCACAGATTAATTTTTTTGTTTTTAAACTGTCAAAGTCAGAGTAGCAAAGGCCAAGATAACCAGATTTTTAGTCCCTAAAAGCCTAAAGGTCATGCCCCTAAAATCCTGGAAACCACACTTTAGAACTCTGACAATTAACTGATTAGTTGCTAACTATTAAATTATAATGCCCACCTGTTTTGATATTTGGTTAATCAGTTTAATGCAATTGTTTCAAGAAACTAAGTTGAAATCCTCTGATTCCAGCTTTGTAAATCTGAATATTTTCTGGTTTCTTTCCTCCTCTATAACCTAAAGATCTTTCAGTTTTGGACAAAAAAAAAAAAAAAAAAAAAAAAGACATTTGAAGACATCATCTTGGACGCAGCATTTTTCATAATTTTCTGACAGATTAAGTATTTAAAAATGGTCAAAATCAAAGCAGCAAAGGCCAAAGTATCCTTTTTATTTAATCCCTACTAAGAGTCATGTCCAGAAAATCCTGTATCTTATCATTTATACCTGCAGCGATGAAGTGATTAATTGACTAGTGGTCTCATAAACTATAGTGGTCAACCTTTTTTTTTTTGTTGATAGGCACAGTGAGAGACGGACAGGAAATGGGGGAGAAAACATGCAGCAAAGGGCGGCGACCAGGAATCGAACCCAGGCCGCTGCGTCAGAGACCAGCCTCTGTACACGGGTCATCTGCTTAACCTGTTGAGCTATACGGGCACCCATGGTCAACCGTTTTCATATTCGATTAATCAGTTCAGTTCTTAAAGCACACAGGTAAATAAAAATCCTCTAAATCTGGCTTCTTAAGTGAATATTTTCTGTTTTTTTTTGCACTTTTTGACAGTAAGCTGAAGATCTTTGGGTTGTGATGTCATCTTGGACACAAATTATCATTTTCAACCATTTAATAGACCAAACTTTTTGACTGATTAATCAAGAAAATAAACAACAGCTTCATCAACAATGGAAACGGTAGTTACTTGCAGCCCGACCACGATTCCCATAATGCAACTAGAACGTACCTTTTATTGTGGTGAGTCCATTTATCTAATCTTTTTTTTTTTCAAGATTAGCTATTATAAGCAATACCAGTTGATTTCAACACATTATGCGCTGTTTTGTACAAGAAAAAAAACGCAACCCGGCCACATAAGTTGGACAGAATTGTGTGTATGACTGAGTTAATACAACACTAGACAGAATAAACTATGCAGCACTCCAACTTTTGCTATTCTTGAAGTTCGGAGGGTAGGTTAAGTTTTAGGGACTTTCCGTGTTGGATATCCGACTACTTGGGATTTTCCAATTGAAATTTCCTACCGGGAAGTCAAAATTTCCACGTAACCGGTTGGAAATTTCATCCTACTTCACCTCAACCCAGGCCCGTTTTTTTACGACCGCACACACCAACTTTGTAAGACAAGCTTTCCATTCAAAATTGAAATCTCCAACAGTAAAAAACCTGATGACAGCAGCATAAAAAAGTAATAATAATGATCCGGGAGCTTTCAGAGTAATTCATGCAGCCGTCAGTCTTCTACCTGATGGCTCCAGCGGACAGGTGACCGTAGGAGCCGCTGGTGGAGGAGCTGGAGCGGGAGTTGTTGAGCATGGTGACGAGGGAGTTGGGCGAGTTGCGGATCATGGTCTGCAGGTCGAAGCTGTGCTCGGAGAGGGGCGAGATGGGCAGAGGGCGCTTCCTGCTGGGCCGTGATGGGAGCCTCGGGCTGGAGAAACGAGAGCCTGCAGGATGAGGAAAGAGGGGTTAGATTGGAGCAGAAAGGAACGAGTGCCTGCTGTGAAAGCCAAAGGTAAAATGTCATGTAAAACCGTAAATTTGCTCCCTCATTCTGTGATTTTTGGAGAAGAGAAGCGGTTACATTCAGAGAAGTAATCCAAAAAAAAAGGTTTATACGCAAGTTTCTATTTGACTTCTTCCAAACTCTAACCTAATCTAACCCTAACAGATGACACTTTTGTCAATCATCAGACAAAAGGCTCGTCTGAATAAGTGTTCAGCTGTCACTTGATGCACTGCTTGCATTTCATCCATGAGAAAACATGTCTTTTATGTTGGAGAAATGCTCTGACTGTGTATGGTAATATTTAATCAAGTCCAATTTGAGTCGTTATTCAAATGCAATCAGTGTTGACTGGAAATACTAAAAAGGGGGTTTGAAAAGGTAAAAGGCGGAAACGGCACAAGCATTCACTCTGCACATACAATGAGCCACGGGTAGAGATTAAAACATGACTTTTGTTGTCTTTTCACATGGAGATGTCACAAACAAGACAGAGAAAAACAAGGGGAGATGGAAGGAGGGGGAAAAAAAGCGCTGAGGGGATGTCGTGCTTTGTGCGTGAACTGACACAATGACTTTGTGACTCAAGACTTGGAAATAAAACATTTTGAGTTATTTTATAAAAGGCAAACAAAACCAGCTTACGCAGCCCCGATAACCCCCCTCCATATTTACGTCCCCCACAATCCATCCATCTCCCAAACGTAAATGCTCCATCTCGCGTTTGACACATCCAACGATTACAGAGCGCTCCATTCACATGGTAATCAGAGTGTGTGGATGCGAATGTGTGCACATGGATACCGCTGTGGTGGCAGCGGCGGTGTTCTGGCATGCAGAGGCCTGAGTTTCATCTCCAGCATGAAGCCGTACGGAGAGAAATACCCTCTTTACATTGTCATTGTATAGAAAATCTGTCCTTTTTTTTTTTTTAGGAATTCGCATGCATACACGCATGCAAACCCTTGTGCACTGCTGGATACAGTGTAGTTTGTCATTTCTTGGCATGTCTCAAATCATATGTCAAATTGTCCTGCTAAAGAAATCCTCCTGATCTGGACAATTCTAACCTCCTACATCCCAGATTTGACACAAGTTGAATTCCAGTGAATGTGCAGGACAGCCTCCACTTCTGGTGAATTAGGAGAGAGAGGGGGGTTTATTGCTGAGGAGCAGGGCCTGCGTCCCACCACTGCAAAGCCTCATGGGAGTGGTGTTTATTAATGCACAGCCCAAATGATAAATCGGCCAACCGGGGGAGACAGAGAGAGGAGCGTCCTGGCTTGTAGCAGGACTGTCCCTCTAATTTCCTCTTGATTTATGGACGGGACGGCTGGTTACTCGCCGCGTCATTAATTCTCGCGGCCACGGAGGGTTCAGACGGGCCAGACTGACGGCGGTGGAAATAAAAGTTGGCTCTGAAACTGGGGTTGAACCCTCACCGACACACCTAGGGGCCACCGGAGAGGGACGCTATCGCAGGGGAGGGCTGGAGCGTGAATTTAAGACGGCCTGTATTTTATTTTTGCGACATGAAAAACTTGATTTTGGAGATGTAAAAGGAAGAAACTCGAGGAGGAACAAATGGGAGCTCATCCAGGATTTGAACAACTTCTACAACTCCATGTTTGCTAATTTAACTTTAGTTCGGTCTAATTTGGCTCACTTAAGTATACTTTAATTGTAATTTCCGATGTGTCCTCCTTCTGTTGTGACCACTTGAGTCAGAAAAGACACTAAATTATCATTGTCGTCTTGAAAAATGGCTCTAATCTTGCAAACAGAAATGCATTTGAATATAACAATAACACACTGATGAAAAAATACATTTATTTCCTAAAAATACAGTTCAAGAAGTACATTTTTATCATGAATAAGAAGTATAGTAATATTTAATAAACACATTACAACACACTGTAATGCAGTTGTACATAGCTACAGTGTAATCATTTTGTTAAATGTTTATTAATGTGCAACATTTGTCATCTTCTCCTATGAAGACATATTTTATTCGATCAAATCTCATTTTAATCCAAACATTTAGATATTATATATATATAAAAGGCTGCCTCTAAATGCTAAATATGATGTCTTACAGTGAAGTGTTACCACATAATTAATAGCTACAATTAATCAGGTTATATTAAACAGTTGCCGTGTTTTAAATGCTTAAAAGCAAACCTGTTTGTAAGAAAAACAACTTACAATTAGTAGAAATAAAGAGTGAGGAGATTAAAACGAGCTAATAAAGACCACAAATAAAGACTTGAGCGTAGAGTAGACTTTAGTCATAGTGATCTATGAGAGCTATGGTGCTAATTAGGCAGTACGAACGTAGACAATAGCCCATTAAAGCACAAATAGGCAGGACAGGCCCATTGTTTCATTAGCAGAGCTCTCTCTGAAGGTAATTACACTGATCTGAAATGGACTAAAATAGCTGCAGTGTAACATGGTAGCCCAGATTATCAGTGAGAGCCTCTTGATAGACTCTGCTCTTTGTATGTTTTTTTTTCTCTTTCTGAAATCCACCAAAGCTTTAAAGTGTTAATTTTTCCCGGCATAGGAACACACATTGTTGAAACGTGATGAGTTATTACCAGCGATGATCACAGGCGATTTTTAAGTGAGGAGCGCCGCATCTCCACTTAAATTTGGCCCTAATTGTTTTGTTTCAGTCTATTAATCTTAAAAAGTGACACAGAAGAAAGGATTTCCCCAGTGATGAATGGCGGGACATTCCAATTCCCACTTAATAGCAATTAATTTTCTGATACCCGCACAAGTTTGGCTAGTTTTAATTAGTTTGTTCTGAGGAATACGGGGAACTTCACCCCGGATTTCCATGAAAGCAGCGTCTGCCTGACTAAATACATTCTCATCAAAGGGAGCGGGGTGAGGCTGTCCGACCTTTCTAAGATTCACTGTGCATTTAATTTCCTATTTACACTTTAAAATAACTCATTAGCATAAGTCCTCTGCACACAATCCAGAGCCCAACACATTAAGACAATAGCTCATTTAAATGATGTCAAAGCAAAGTTGCAGATACCTCCTCGCTGTTGGTTGAGGTGCAGCTTGATCTATATATAGAAGAGGATATGTGCGCTGAAGAAGTGAAAAAAAAAAAGAGTTGAATTCCCACCGGGGCCACCCATGCTTTAATGTGAAGGTATGCACTCATAATACTTTAAGGTGCAGTCCCAGTAGGCATGGATGTGGTAGGTGTCTTTTCACTCACAGGGCTAAATTCTATTCAAATGTCCAGTATTGGTGGGTTTATATTACCTGAAACTGTTAATGCAACATGATCTATTATGCTGTTAAGTCCTGGCACATATTAGAATACAGTCGCTATGTGTAGCTCAGTAAAAACACCGGCGTTTTCTTCATCTGCAAATCAACTAATCCAGAAAATCAGGCAACAAATGCATAAAGTCGCTGTCCAACGAAAGCTCAAAAGCCTGAAATCTCGAAAATAAAAGGATTTAGTGTTATGTTACTGGTAGAAAATTGATCCTGTTTCTTAAGATAAATAAGCCATTTTGATTCCTTTTGGATTATGTGTAAAATGCTTTGCTATAAAACTGAAAACAGGGTTCATGGGAAGTTGATATTTTGGAGATATGTGGTTTTTAGAGCGACTTTGCCAATCTGGACTCTGTTTATGAATATATGGAGAATAAAAATACTGCTTATAGTCCTTCAAAACACAAAAATACGCCTTGAAAATCATTTAGAAAACCCTACTCTTGAGTGTGGATGAGTTTTGCACCTCATATTATGCATAAATAGGAGTCAGTTGATGAGATCTTACTAGGGGGCTTAGAAGCAGGTTCATGTTTGTCCATATATTGAGTCATCTGTGTGATCGGTGCAGACTTACTGTCCATCGCCTGCAGATACTCCATGTGCAGAGCGCTGGCGCTGCTCGCCCCGGCCGTGGACGCCACAGACGGGAGGAGGTCGGTCGCATAAGGGCTCCGGTGGCCCGCCAGCAGAGCCATCTGGTGGTAATACTCAGCTGTGGTCAGACCTGTGTGAGGGGCTGGAGGGGGAGAAAAGGTCGGGTCAGCAAAAACAACAAAACGAGAGGCGACGAGGAAGGAAACGCTTTAAAAAAAAAAAAAAGTACAGAGGGAGTATTTGGAGAAAAATGACGAGAGAGGAAACAACAGAGGAAAATGATTAGCTCGTGAGGTAAACATGACAGGGACAGCACCTGCGCTGCATTTGCTAGACCTGCATTCATTTACATTAGATGATAATCAGCTCAGCAGAACAGTAATGAGCACATTAGCAACACCATCAAGTTAAGCAAAACAGCTGCACGGGGAGCATCACCTGAAGTGGAGAGCCTCGCTGGGGATTAGTGGATGCTTGCTCAGAGATTACAGTGAGTGTGCATTAGCGTTTGATTGATGCATTCACAGCCGAGAACAGCAGAACTGATCGTCTTACAATACAATTCTTAAACAGCCTTTTCTCCTCCTCTTACAGTTCCTTGATCACTTGGACAGAGAGTATGTACTGTATGTGTGGTAAGAGGACGTGGGCTGGCTTGTCTTTTGCCAAAGACGCTGCTCGTGCGTTGTACACATCAGGGCTGCAGTCTGCAGATATGCAACCTGCTCCTCGACTCTGCTCCTTTTAAACTCTACGGCGAAACAAAAGGCCTAAATCTGCCCGGATAGATCCGCGTGCAGAAAGACACAGCGAACAATTCTGCCTCCACTTCACTTGCTCTCTCTTTTCTGGAAAAGCCTCCCTTTTCCAAGTCATTCCCTTAGTTATAGAGTGCTGTAAGTCCTTGAACCGTAGCCTAAAAATAAACATCTGGCAGTGGGCTTCCGTATGCAAATATTCTAAGAAAGAGAGAAGGAAAAGACTAACACTGTGGTTTTGGATGCAAATATGGAATCGGTTCAGACCACTGAGTGCTGCAGCTTTTTTTTTTCTCTCCCCCAATTGAAGAAATAAAGAGGAAATAAATAAAGAAACACCACATGAGGAGATTTCCTCTTAAGGCTGGCCCGTACGCCTGCAATATGCATCCATGATTGGTTGAATGAATGGAAGAAAAAATTCTAAATTAATTCGATCTGGCTTTTATGTCTTCAGTGGAAGGGGGGAGTTTCTTAATTGTCTCCAGTGTTCCGCCTTAGCTTTGCTTTTACATTCAACCATAATGTGTCCCATTCAGGATCCGTGCACAGAAAAAAAAGAGCTTTGCAGAATTTCTAAATCAGAAACGCTGGCATCCGAGTGTGATCCTGGGGGCAAAAAAAAAAAGAGAAAAAAAGAGGGGAGTAAAAAGGGGGGAGAAGGCTGTCAGTGTGGTACTCGATGTGGAGAAGACAGAGATGTGCCTCAGGACTTGGTGAGCCACCGGGTGCTCCTTCAGCCAACAATAGGATCAGGGGCAAACCTACCTCTGAATCTCTTCTTATATAGAAAAGAGAGAAATATTGAAAGGGGGGGAGCAAAGAAAAAAGCAGCAAATGTGTGGCAGCAAGAGGGTGGCACTAAATCCCACCCACTTTAAATCTCCATTAGATTCTGTTAATTAATTCATCATTATTCAAATGTACTTTTTTTGGTAGAAAAAAAAATCCTTGCATATTGAAGAAGGAGGCTCCCTGTAAGCGTGGTGATATACTAACAACACAAAAGCTGATGGGTTAATTAATCAGAGGAGTAATTAGGTGCCTCATTCACAATTCACCGCATTAGGAAGTGAAAAGGGATCATGTGGTAGGTTGGAGGAACTATTTTGATTTAAAGCAATGTGAGACTGGTGCACATTATGTTGCGGTGACGGAAAATTGGAGGGTAGAGAGTTTGAGCTCATACGCTTCCACGGCGCAAATGCTGGGAGTGCAGCCGTGGAGTTTGAGCGAAGCTGCGAGGAGAGACTCCGGAGCTTTTAACAGATGTGGATGAGAGGAAGTCAAGTGTACCGGTGTAGAGGAAATGCCCCTGCTATCTGCCATCTCAGAAAAGCTCTTCAGCACAAGGCCGGCAGCTAAAGTGGATCTCTGCTGCTCAAGTGCCAAAAGGCTGATGGCTGAGGGTCATTACAGGCTGTTGGGTCATTTCAACACCTACAAGGTGAAGGTGATTTTAAGGCAGGTGTGATGTGGTCAGTTTGGGTGTTTGTTATGTTTGCTGTACTGGTTTTTGCTTCTGGCTGCTACAGATTTGTTTTCCATAACCTTAAAAATTAAAAAAATGAAAATAGGAATGCACGCCACAATTATTTTCAACACTGGTAGTCATTTTTGGGAGATTACACTGTAAAAAAAATTTAGAACAAATTTTCATTTTAATTTTTTGAACAATTATTGGTTTGTTAAATTACAGGTAGTAACTACTGAAGTCACATATTTTAAAAAAAGGTTTCAATTTAGATGTTAACCCAAAAAAACGGCCATCAAAAATGTGTGTTTTTAAAAGTTATTTTATTCTGTTACAGTGCTATTTTTACTGTATCTAATCAGCAAAATAACAATAATAATGTTTTTTCCTGATATTTGCCTTTATCTAAAGGAAAAATTATATATGTTACAAAATGAAAAATGACAAAATCCATTTTAACTGTTACTTTACAGATTTCCTGTTTTGTTAAATTACAGATAATATATAGCAAAATCTAAAAAAAGAAAAAAGTATTAAAATTTACAAATATGGCTTAAAGTGTAAATAATGTTCATGTCAAAAATCTATATTGTTTCAAAGAGTAATTTGTTCTTTAATAATATGTGACCATAAAATCACACCTTTTTATTGTATTCAAATCATCTAAAAATATAATCATTTTACAGATTTTTAGATTACAGTTGTTTTTACAGTGTCTCACCAGTATTTTAAAAAATTGTGCAATTCTTTTTTACAGTGTAACTAAATATTTATTTAATCTATAAAAGCTGTGAAATTCAAATTTTACAGCGAATATGTCAGGTTTTCCTGAAATATCAGATCTATTTTCTCATCATAATTATTAAATCTGCTGGTCAATTTTTTAAAGCTTATTTCTCAATCAAAATACTAAAATCACATAATTTAAGTACAATCAATTCACTATCTTTCACCGCCTGCGATGGGAACTACACATCAGTGGCACTCAGTTCTAAGCTTACGAAATTGTGATATTTCATCCAAACAACTTTCTTCTACATGCCATTTGGAAATTTGCCAAGATAAACTGTTTGCTTTAGCCAGGAAAAAATCCAAAAATTCAGTGCTCCTCGGCGCAACTGTGAAGCCATTAGTGACTCAGCTGCAAGCAACGGTCATGTGATAAAAATTCAAGAACTTGGCTGAACTGTGTTGAACTGCAGGCTGTGTTTACAGTGAGCAGATTAAAGACAAGCACAGACACGAATGTGAAATCACTTTTTTCACCCCAGTGTCAGTAACAATGTGAAAAAATGTTGTCCGTGTTGGTTCCAGGATTTTTATAAATTTGTGAAAAAAATTATCCAAAAAATGTTTTTTTTTTTTTTTTACAATTTATGACAGAACTACAATCACACTGCACAAAAGATGTTTCTGAGTTCTCTCTACTTTTAGCCATGGTTGTGCAGCTTAAAATGAGGTGCAAGACTTTATTTAGCAGTGAAAAATGTGCACAAAAATGTAAAAACGCCCAGAAACTGCCCAGGGTTCAAAAAGTTGATATATTTACTGAATGTAGGTTTTCCTTACTGATGTTCTGTGAATTTCTTACAATTAAACTGGTTCAGGAAGTCTGTTTTTTGATTGATTTGCCAGTCAAAGCAAATTTTAGGATCTCAGAAAGCAAATGCTCTCCGACGCCCCGACAACCGACCCTCCCTGCTCCCAAAAACCCTGAACTTGAATCCAGCCTTCCCTCGCTGTGGAACTGTATGTGACCCTGCCGCTCACTGATGCATCCTCAAGAGGTCCTCTGACATGACTCACAGATCAAAAGGATTAGCCTCCCTCCAAACCTGAGCCCCCACCCACACGGATGGCGCTGCACTCATAATACTCCCATCCACCAGCTCCCCCACTCGGATAACATCTCAGCAACCCCTGGCTCTTAATAGAGATGGATCTGGTTGCCTCTCACCTGACCTCAAACAGGAATTAAACTGATACAGAGAGCTGAGATTCCTCCTAATAGCAATCGAACCTCGCTAATCAATTTCAACAATTATTTTTAAGGGTCTACTGAGGTGCTGTGGCCCTGTTCTGCTCCGCTGGGGTTCTGTATTGTGAGTGTGTCGGTGCATGTTTCACTTTATTCACCATCTGCAGGGCTGAGGCCCCGGGTGGCCGACAGAACGGAGATGGAGGGGCTGCTGTGGAGCGAGCGGATGTAGTCCATGTATGGGTTGATGTAGGGATGTGGAGGGTGGAAGGGCGACTCGGCCCCCACGGATGGGTTCCGCTGGGGCGAGATCCGAATGAGGGAGATGTCGGAGAAAGCTGGACTGCCCGCCAGCGCTGGAGGCCTGCAGAGACAGAGGAGAAAATATAGAAAGGGCATGACATATGTGCTTCAGACTCAAAATAAAACTGAGATCAATCACACGCATTTACCGAGAAGAACACGTGATCATTCCAAAGTACGAGCCAAAGTTGAACCCGGTGTGAGCATTCCTGCCTTTTGACTCCCACTGTATGACTCTCGTTTATTCCAATTAATGTGTACGAGTGACATCTTTTGATTCCTCTGAGCTTTTCTGTCACCAATTTTCTGTAAACAAAACATAAATAATCCAATTTCTCCACCAATCTAAGGGATCATGTTCATTTCATTAGGCCAGAACATCCATGTTTTACTAGCACTGACGTACTGGCAGTGGCCCTACCAGACAAATAGACTGTGACACTATCTCTCCCCCTCCATCTGCGAGGCAGCGAGGAGAGTGCTGCATTCCAACTGCTCCCTACGCAGACATTTCCTCAGATCAAAGGCAGCTTTCACCACTGCGTCTTAATCAGAGGGAAACGTTAGACCGAGCTCACCGCTGGCCAGAGCCAGACAAGCAACGCTACACCGCAACGCCACATCGCTCGGGTGAATTTGAGCCGAAACCGTGTACAGGATTGCACATGACGGATGTTGTACAAAAACCCATAAGCGAGCCTCGTCAGAATCTCTTCCTTTAAATAAATATACAGAGCCGCTATCGGGCTCCTCTTTATCACAAACCTTGGCTGTGGATTGTCTCTTTTGTACGAGATGTGAAGTAAAGTTGAGAACAATCAGGCAAAACTTCTTAGGAGCCAAGTTTGAGATGAACTAATTTGTCTCCCCTCCTTATAATTGGTTAGGAGGGCCTGGAAACTTCATAATGATGGCCTTCACCACAAAGGCCTTCCCCCGAGGATGTGAAGAAATCCACATATCAGCCAGACATTAACAGGCTAAAAGATTAGACTGAATTAGCCCCTCCGCTTCACTGTGGCTCCCCGGTGGACCAGTCTGCTGTGACAAAAGACCCCAGAAGAAGGGGAGGATGAGTGAAAGAAGGGGGGAAAAAGTGTGGGTTTAAGAGGAAGAGATGGAAAGGGGAGGAAAAAAGAGAGAGAGACCTGGCCCACCGTTTGTCTGGCAGTGACCTTGAGCGAGGCCGGGGGGAGCGGAACAGCCCAATTACGACCTCCGCCCCGTCCCCTGATCCCCTACCGGCCCCTTCGTCCCTCCGCTTCACAGCCCCCCTAATGAAAGAGCTCAGGCCGGGGTCAATAATGAGCACCGAGGAGCGGAAACAACACACACAGACATATGTGTGCACAACTTTGTCTCGTGGAGCCTTTTCTGTAATTAGCCCAAAGGGGGCGACAGGACGATTTTTAAAGGCTTTCACCATGTTCGAGAGTGTGACAACGTGTCTCGTGATGAAGAAGAAAACGCCGCTCTGGACGAAAATCTCTTTCAGGATCACACCTGACTTTACAGCAGGGTTTGTTTTTTTTTGTTCACCTCTGTTTGATTAGTGACTTTTTGCACGTAGGCTGACAAGAAAACTCATGATACAGTTTTTTTTTTTTTTACTTCCTCAGGCCGAGATAAGGGCAACTCCAAAACAGGTGTGTGTGTCCAAAAGTGTGTTTACAATGAGCAAGTCAGGTGCCCTCATGCAACCATTCCACGCCTCATTTGCAGAGATCACAACACAGCTTTGGAGTGACGTTGGCTTTGTTGTCACATGGTTAACCTTGCACCATGCACACGCACACACAGAAGCATTCAAAAAACCTGCTTTGTCGCTGATTACCGAGTAATCGAAATCACATCCTGCAGCTGAATTTTGCACAAAGTCAAGACTTACAAGGGTTTATTTAATGGCAAAATATGTGGAATTAATATTTCTGTGCCCAAATTGGTTGCATATGATGGTTTTCTATATAGAAATAAGAACCTAAGAGGAAGGGCTCAAGAATTTCATGGCTTTTTTCCTGTTCGAATGGAGCCAGACATCCACTCCGGCTGCCATGATGCTGATTAACCCTGTCATGTGTTGGCTGCATCTCCCCAAACTGACACTAAAAGCTACATGCCTCTGTTTGTCTAGTTTTTCCAGCTAACTCCGAGTCCTACGTTCGGGCCAGGGGTGCTAAGAGAGGAAGACGAAAAAAAGAAGTGACCAGAATACAAAAGGAAAGAGAGTTGGAGGACGGTGACACACGGAAGAGGGAGATTTTCAGCCTGTCGAAAGGTGAAAAAAAGTTTGAGGAGAACAGCAGGAGGGGAGGGAGGTGTGGAGAGAGGGAGGAAAGACAGTTCAGCATTAACAGTAGTCGGGAGGAGGGGGCATGTGAAGATATGAACTATAAATTGGGGAGGGAAGGTTGGACGGAGAAGGCAAAGAAGAAAAAAGAAAGATATCTCAAGGGGTGCAGAGCCAGGTGTGAGGGGATTTGAGGAGGACAGCCGAGAGATGGATAGTTCGGAGGAGTGTGGTGTGTCTTTGAAAAGAAAACGCTGGCGAGAGTGGCCGCCGCTCTCTGTAGGGCCATGATCACCTTAGCATCTGCCAGTGTGCATTAATCAACATGACGAAAGGAAGTAATTTGACAACGCGCTGTGTGTCTGCGCAGGAATGTGTGTGTGTGTGTGTGTGTGAGAGAAGTAGCGCCTTAGATACACCTGATATGAGATTTACATCAAAGCTCGTACCGCAGGGTTTGCAAGCTTCTTCTTCTTCTGCCCGGAGAGAGAACTTCACTCCTCTGCTTTCCTTCGTAGGTTTACAATTCCTATTAACCCTCAAAGAAGACATCCTGCAAGCAGGGGCATGAGGAAAGCCCGAGCTGCTGACATATGGAAGCCATTTCCTTTCACGTGGCCTTGCTTAAACCAGCCAGCGCCTCTTTAAGACATCGCATGTTTACACGGGGCGGTCTGTGGATTTTAAACTGTCGTCTTATTTCACCGGATGAGCGTACACTTGCCAAGTGTAAATATGCCCCCAAAAGGTTTTGAGGTTTCATGGAGCGGTGTGTGTTCATGTGCACAGGCCTTGAATCTTTGTTTGGAACAAGGTTATATCAACACTAATAATTTTTTTTCTCGAAGGAACACACAGTTGCGGTGAAGGCTGATGACTTCACTTCGGCGCAGAAGGCATCATTGTGGCGCGGCAGTCAGACCTGGTGGTATTGACACAGCGGTCGGCTAAAATAGGAAGCGCGCTTTTGCAAAATACTTTTAGCTCAAGCATGAAATGGTCGCGCATATAATAAGATGAAAATTTCGTGATGTGTGCTTCGCCGAAGGAGTACAGGAAATTGGCGAGTCCAAATCCAATAATCCAACAACTGAGACTGTTCATGAAACCATCATATTTCCATCCGCAGCTGCTAGACTGGCCCAAAGCAAGGAGTGGAGAAAGAAAACAACATCAAGGCCAATGACCCTACCAGCTCCAGTAGACTAAAACCAGTACTTAGGCTGAAACAGTTCTGTGTGTGTGCTGGGAAATGTGGGATATGTGGCTTTAATTTTGGGAAAGACTAAGTGTACAATCTGCTTGACATAAGAGGTCAACAGTTGCTTTGACTTGATGTCTCATTTATAGGGAAACCCACAGATGTGAGGTGGCATAGCCGGGTCATAAACACAATATTTCTATGTTTTACCATCAACTTTTTAACCCTCTGAGCCCAAAAATCCACCACTGGGTTTGAAAGATGTATTATCCTTTCATAATCGTCAAAATTACACCATTAAGACAGTCCTTAAATGACTTATCATGCTATTTTGCACTGAAAACATAACCACATCTAATGTTAAAATTCTGCTATTTTATTAAAAATCACTTTTTAAATAAAAATCTAAATGTCTCATTTAAAAATCAAAAATAAATCCCTAAAAATAAGCAATGTGCACCAAACAGATTATGTAAAAAAAAAAATATATATATATTTTGTGCTCCTTGTTGCAATCATGGAGCTATTGGTGACTCAGCTGCCTGCAAAGGTCATGTGACAAAAATTCAGAAATTTTATGGCTGGACTGGGTTTAACAGCTGGCAGTGTTTTTAGATTTGAGACAAGTATGGAAAGAAACTAAAAACGTAAGTAGCAAATTATCTGTAGTAGGTAGAAGTTTCCCCAGTATCAGTAACACCTGCTGTGTACTATAGGCATCATTATCACTGACAAAAACAAACACTGACAGACAAAAAAAGATTAAAGTTCATAGCTTTGTTACGTAAAAATAAATATGCAAGTTGAAATAGTTTTATTACTTTTCAGAGAATGTGTATTTATAAAGCACTGTGTTTTATGTCTTCATCTGCCAGTGGGGCCATCGCTATAAGTAACCAAAGTTCTATGTTAATTCCACTACAGAAGAGACATCATGCTTGCCGCTATTAGATGGAAAAAATACGTGTATATATATCAGTATGGGCATCGGCACTGCCAAAAACAATTGGAAAATATTGGCATATCAGATATTGACAAAAATCCAATATAGTGCGGCCCTAATCATGACAACTTCAGAAGAACTGCAGCACTCACGCTATAAAATTATATCATATCAAAACCTGAGCCAGTTTTTTGGCACCACTACTGGAGAGGTTTGGTGCTACAGTCAGTCTGAATGTGGCCAAACACGTCACAAAGGTCCTCAGGGTTCTATCATTTTCTCTGTTTGACACAAAAACAAGTCCCAACTGTGAACGGAAACTTCCATTCGCTACATTTTCAATTTTTAACATGCCTCCGTTTCACTATAATATGCAAGTGAAAGTTTTTGCTGATAAAATTGCCAAGTTGGACTACATTTCAATGTGATGATTTTGTAACAGAAGGATGCACAGCACTTTGAAAATGGCTTTTTCACATGAATGAAATACAGAGAAGGAGTAGAGTGCACATGCTACATCTGTGGCCACAAGGGGCTGAGTGAGGTGGGAACTGGGAGTTTTGGAGGGAATTGGGATCAGTAAGGTGTCAGGCCCTCTCCTGACTGATGCTGACAGCATCATACGCCCACCCCACCCCAGCCTCACCTCAGTCTCACCACCTCACAGAAACCTACGCCTCCCCACCCACTCCCAACCCCCTAACCCACCCAGCCACAGCCGCAACGCTGCCACCGCTCTGAAAGCCTAAACCAGAGAGGAGGAAGAGAGGGGCTCCTGACAGCGGAAACAGAAGCACTTTAAAGCTCCAAACCCTTTCACTGAGATCAAAGGGCCACAGGAACAGAGCCAGCTGAGACCCAAGGAGAGAGGTAAGGGAGCTGAGACAAGGGGAGAGAGAAGACAAGACCGAGACTGAGAGACACAAACAGGGGAAGGTGGATATATTTGGGGTTCTTAATGATTCAATGGGGAAGACTTCATTAAAGTCCCTTTTTGGTTGTTGATTTAAGCCCTAAAACTCGTCTCTGTGTTTGAAATTTACACATTTAGAAGCCATATGAACAAAAATAAACCCTTCATACCTTTAAAATGCTTAGCTTTAACTCTAAACTGTTGCTTCCTCCACAATGCATGACTCTACATAGTATTGCCTCCCTCTCCACTCAACCCTCTCCAGTCATGGCAGCTCGAGCACACCAGCTCACCTCTGCTCAAACACTGTAAAACTACGTCATGCTACACAATAGAAAGTTGTAACACTGGATTAACTCAATCACACATACACACCATAGAAAACTAATGATACAAAAAAACCCAACCTCGCAAGTTGACAGTAGTAGTTCTGATGTGCGTCCATCATCGCTTTAGCTACAAAATGCACTCACATATGTGAAGAGCGATACAGTGGCTACATGTTTAGGCTTTGTAACCACTTAATGCACCACTATGAAGTTGAAGGTTTCCTGTATGTCTTTCTAGATGGTCAACATATCTTTAGCAAACATTTAAACAGGCGAGGTCTGTTTGTGGATAGACCAGAGAGGACATCAGTGTGGAAACAAAGATCAAGAGTAGCATAGAGCCAGGTGCCCATATAGCTAAACAGGTTAAGTGGGTGACCCATGTACAGGGGCTGGTCCCCGACGCAGTGGCCCGGGTTCGATTCCCGCTCACGGCCCTTTGCTGCGTGTCTTCCCCTGTCTCTCTCTCACTGCATCTTTCGAATAAAAGGCCAAAAAATAACTTTTAAAAAAAAAGAGTAGAGTAGGGCCTCAAAACAGCAGTAGACTCTCACACACTGAGGTGAAATGCGCTCACCATATCCCGGCATTTAAGGTGACTATCGGTTTATCAATGAGGGTAGAGCCAACAGTTTCAAAGGAAGGGACTCACATGCACTAACATGCATGCACAACCAGAGCAGTTACCAAAACAGAGAACAGACAAACTCCAATTACAACATGCACAGAAGCATGTGTAAATTTATTTTCTGCTGAGGACGCATTTACTCCACTAAATCTACTATGTCTTTACATCGCAGATAGTCACTAGTTGCTATGTTAATCCTATATTTATGTTCAAAATCTTGCATATCTGCACCTTTAAAGGCAAAGGAGAAAAGACTATTGGCCTATTTTGCCTTGGCACATTACTCTCGGCACTACTTTAATTAGTATATTTCAGTAGTAAATGAAATCCAGGAACTTGTCTTTTGGCCTTTTCTGGGAACTTTATACAGTCCATGTAATCTGAATTTCCTCCTTTGCATACTAGAAGCAGTTTCTGATTTAAGCTTTTTTCTGCCTGGACAGTGCAGGTTGTGGAGCTGGCAGGATCTGGTGAGCTTGCCTGGCTTTCGGGATAACTACCGGTTTATCAGTGTGGGTAGAGCCAACAGTTTCAAAGGGAGGGACCCACATTCACTTACATGCATGCATGACCAGACCAGGTACCAAAACAGAGAAAATAAAAATAATTTGGATTACAACACACACAGATGGAACTGTAAATTCAGTTTCTGCAAAGGACGCATTTGCTCCACTAAGTCCACTATATCTTTACATTGCAGATAGCTGCAGCTATGTCAATGCTATATTTATGTTTAAAATCTTGCATACTTGCACTTTTAAAGGTAAAGGAGAAAAGACTATAAGCTTTTCTTGCCTTGGTACATCACTCTAGGTACTTTATTGAGTGTATTTCAGTAGTAAATGAAAGCCAGGAACTTGTGTTTTGGCCTTTTCTTGGAACTTTAATAGTTATACAGTCCATGTAATCTGAATTTCCTCCTTTGCTCACCAGCAGCAGTCTCTGCTTTAAGCTTTTCTTCTGCCTGGGCAGTGCAGGCCGTGGAGCTGGCAGGGTATGGTGAGGTTGCCAGGCGTTCAGGGTAAGTATGTACCCCCAGAGCTGCGAAGGCTCTGTGTGACCCCCTGACATCAAAGGCCGGGGTGGGTCCGGGGAGTGGGGAAAGCTTTTCTATTCATGGTCACATCAAGCAGGATTCCCTCTCTGTGGGATACTTCTGGAGGCGTGCCAGACATTCCCATATACTGCACAGTCAGTTCACACACCCTGGCTGTCCAGTTGAATACCCAGACATTCTCCTTCTCCATCTCCTCCCCCTGAGTGTCTCCATCACACTCACATTGTCTACATATAAGCAGCACAAGGAACACGCATACACACTCGTTCTGTCACAGCCATGTACAGTACATCCCCGCAGGCACGTATCACTTCCACGCTACTGGAGTGATAACATATGCTTATCAACGGGAGTCAGTGAGTGTGACAGGCTCAAGTCATAACAAACGGGTCCAGGTGTCAGAGGCTCCGGTTAGTTGTAACCGCCGCCTCTGTGAACTCCAGAGGAGTCACGAACCCACTGAAGTTGTGTCACACATGAGAAACGCTGCTTGTTTTAGATCAAGGCGCCACTTCAACAAAGTCAGGCAGGGATTACGTTTTATCAAAAAAGACAGAGTCACATCTTCTCACCACTTGTGCCGGTTCCAAATTATGACTGCAAACAGTCGTCGTTTCTGAAAAGTTTATGTTTGGCTTTGCCACGCAGCAGGGTATTTTTTTTCTCTCTCTCTCTCGCAAGCCTGTTTTGAAAAGCATTTTTCCACACTGCAATTAAATGTAATTTCAGCCATCGAGATAAGAATGTCTACCAAAACGAATCAACAAGAGTGTATAGCAAGAAAATGAAAACATAAAAGTGAAATTGCACAAAATGAGCCGGGCCTTTTTTCCTGTAATTTCAAGGCGGGTGGAATCAGGGAACAAACATGAGACTTTAAAAAAAAAAAAAAAAAAAAAAAAAGGTTTTCTTGTTCCTTTTTGGTCCTCTCCCATGCTTGATTCTACAAATAGAGCGATCACATTAATGCAACATTCCACCTTCATCTCCGCTCGCTGCAAATTACGTGCTTGATTGCTGTTTTTCTCTTCTATTTTTTCAAAGCAACAGAGTGTAAGCACAGGTGGAATTAGCTCTCAGTCAGTGTTTTGAGATCCTCTGGCATGCCTCGGGCTAGAGAGAAGACAGGCGGGGACTCCTGGGTGTTAAAGTGTTAAACTTCTGAAAACAGGGAGGAAGCGCATCTAGCTTTCTTTTTCCTCTCAAGTAGTGTCTCGATGGCCCCGATGCCTTTACACAAAAACTCAGCTGATGCCTGCAGCTAAACAGGGTTCAGGTTCCACACCCCATCGCCTTCACTACCCGCCAAGTCAGGTAATGAGCATGCATGTCAGTGTTTGCGTGTTTGTGTGTGCGTGCACAGCCTACAGGTGAGGGGCGTCGAGGAGAACGAGTGTGGCCCAGGGGCTGCGAGGATCGGCGTGGATCCGTGAGACGGCTCCACATGATCCCCCCTCTTCAATTCACCACGTCACACTGGGCTGCCGAAATGAGCAGCCGCACGGATGGGCCTGAGCAAATCACAAACAATACACAGCGCTACAAGACAGCAGAGACACACTGCTGGAGATGGTTAATCCGTCAGACAGAGATCTGAGGTAGAACAACAGAAAAAAAAACGGGGGGGGGGGTCGGGAGGAAGAGGAGGAGGAGGAGGGAGAGCTGAGACACAGAGGGAGCAGAACAGGAGCATCAGGTACAAGACACAGAAATATATGTTTCCTTCTCTGCAACTGAAAATCTACTTTTCAGAACGAAATCCATCACGTTTTCCTAATACATACTTCTTGCAGAGGAGGGGAAGGGAAAGAAAAGCCGGACAGAAGAAAGGCAAGCGCTGGTGGGAAAGTGAACAGACACAGCCTACTTTATTCTGGCCATTTCATCCATCTTGTTGGGCTAATAAAATGTCAAGTGGAGTTCCTTGATATTTAATCATGAAGGGGCTGAAAGCGTGGTGGTGCCATGCTCAGGCTTGATGAAGCTTTGGGAGGCTTAAACATAGACTCGTGGAAATTTTGGATATACCCAAAGGAGGATGTTACACAAACCTGCTAGACAAGTGAAACAAAACTGATATGAATAGGGGGGAGAATTCTTAATAAGCCTGCTTTGGGATTTTTTTTGGCTCTAGAAACAAGTTCCCCAGCTTTATTCACTCCTTTTAAATAAACATTCATTCCTAATTAAGTGAAATCACTCACACACAGAGAGGTCAAACAAATGACGGGCACGCAACAAAAACTTCGCTGCAGCTGCGCGCATGACTCTGCATATTTGTGCAGCTCCCACTGAACAACTTCACAAGCTGACGCCCTCTCAGAGACGAAAAAAAGTAAGATGGGAGGCAGAAACAGCGAAAGGGGGCTTCATTTTGGCCCAAACAGATGAATTATTAGATGAAACCAGCCTCAATCGTGCTATCAGATGTAATGGACGCCACATCTGATAAGGGAGATAACAGAGGGCTGAGAGAAAGGAATCGCTTTATGTGATATGAATTAATTTTCATTGGTGAGGAGAGAATAAAAGGAGTGAAATTCTTCTGCGATTCTGAAGATAAACAAATAGAAAAAAAAGGGAGGCGACGAGGTGCAGACGGAGTAATGAACTCATTTCTTCTCCCATTAAAACTGGCAGTGGAAGCTCAGCTCGACTAAAAGCATTTTATAACCAACATGTGGTCATATTTGTTTAGATTCCCTTCAATCATTTATTGAAGGCTCCGGCTAGGAGGGATGCAGGAGAGAGAGGGAGGAAAAGGAAAGGGAGGGACGGGGAGAGAGAGGATGGAAAATGAGGAGAGTTGGAGAGGATTTATGACCCTGTTCCCCTGGTCTCGTTACTTGCTATAACTGGCCCCCAGAGTGGGATCGCAGGGTCTGGAGCCCAGAGATCAGAGTAATGGAAATTCCACATTTCTACACGGCTACAGCATGACGTCTGTAGGGCACAGGTTGAGTGAAAAAAAAAAAAAAGCTGAAAACCGACTCTTTAAAGTAAAATTGACTCAAACATCCTTCACTAGGTAAAGAAGCAACCGCTCTGAAAATCATGCATTCTTCTAATTTGCGGAGAACAACGTCTAAGTGATGGCTTTTTAAAAACCACCACATGTGAGACGTCAGGACAGCGGCAGCCTGAGGCGGTGGAGACGACGTGAGGCGGCGTGCTGTTCTATCTAATAGGTCCTCACCAATGAGAGGAGGGTCTTTTACAAAACCAATTAAGAGGCAGGAAGGCTCATAAAAGTGACAGTCTGACACACCCGTCAAATAAGTTACCAGTGAAACCACTAAAAGCTGCTTTTACCTGTGTGCTCCTTAGGAAAGTAATATATCATATGAAGTCAATGTTATTTAAGGTTTACATAGTGCTTCTATTAGGCACATTTTGAGCAATATAGCAGAGGATTAATCAATTAATTAATTAGTTGATTGACATAATGTGATTTTTTAGCCTAAAATCTCTAAAATAATCTGCTTCTGCCTTCTCCAAAGTGAGAATTTGGTGTTTTAACGTAACTACATATGAGTGCATATTTTTTGTGAGTGGCCTTTTTCCACTGCTTATATTTATTATATAAAAAAATAGGAACCGATACTAAATACACAGTCATCACTGGTTGCAGCCGTGCTTTAATGCATATGCAAAATATTTAAATGCTTCAGTAAACGGCTTATTTTGCAAACTATAAATTATTAAATGTCTAAGATGAAAAAAATGTAGTCTGAATTGTGAGAGGGTGAGCAGCAAATGCCTTAAAAAACAGGGGAATAAATGTGTATTTACACATATTTAGCATATTTCATATTTAAGAGGAAAATAAAAGGTGAAGAATTACACACAAAAAAATAACAAATGTCAGTGAAATCATCCTAAAAAAGTAAAATTATTTCTAAATGTGTGTGTGTGTGTGTGTGTGTGTGTGTGTAAGCATGGCTGCACAAGCACACACACACACACACACACTCTCACTCGCACACATTAGCGCAGAGCTTTTGGCACCTGCCTGTTATCTCTTCCCCTCAGACCTGGTTTTCCATTGTGCTCCTTGGGAGAGCTACAAATTGAGATCTCAAAACATGAAGAGGGGGCAAATGACTTGTGCATAGAAAAGCCAAATCCACTAATGTGTTACATGTGCAAATTCACAGGCCTCGTATTAGAGATTAATGTATTCCCCTTTTATCGAAAATGTACCTTTTTTGAATGCTAGTTTTTAATGGAGCCTTAAATTAAATTCAACCGACGCTGACGAAATGATAATGAAAGGGGAAATATTTGTTAAACGAATAATCAGACGGGATTTGATTTGCATGAGTAAAATGGAAGAAATCAGATTGGAAATACTATGAATTCTTTTCTTTTGCCGACGATTTAAGATGGATTAAATCAGTCATAAACCATTGAAAAAACATCAAAAATGCACTTAATATCTAGGGAGAAATACAAATACACACAGCAGCCTCAGTCGACGGTAATCCTAGCCTGGTAAGTAGAGTTTTGGAGCATGTCTTAACAGATCTCCACAGGTAATGACTCAACCCTAAAACCTTTACAGGCCTTGTCAAATATCTGCTGTGCCAACCTCGTATTTTTTTTTTCCCCCTCTCTCTTTTTTTTCTCTCAACCTGCTGGATCCATCATTCTCAAAATACACAGGTGCTTTCAAAATATCACGGTCCTGTGCACAGGCTGAGGAGAAAAAAAAGACTACACTGCCCATTTGGGGTTCTGAAACTGGTGTATTACAAAAAAATAGATATACTGTAACTTCAATCTGCCCACATTTCTGCTTAGGCATTTATCTCCTTTCTCTCTAAATCCTGAAATTGCCTCAGAAAAAAAAGGAGGAGGGGGGGAAGAGAGATACTTCCCCTCCTCGCACATTTTCACAGAGTGGCGCACAACTTTCTTTCTTCCCTTTTTTTTGCCTCTTTTTTTCTCCTGTGAAAATTGAAGAGGCTTTATGTCAAATACGGCTAAAGCCAGCCTCTCCATATCAAACAACGCAGCGCGAAAATTACTGTGGCGATGATAAGGCTGCCAGATAGAGAGGGAGAGGAGAGCAAGGGGGGGAGAAAAACTGAAAGGAAGTGACTCTACTCAATTATACTGCAAAATTGGTATGACTGAATATTTTTCATTCAGGTGACTGATAGTATCAGTGAAACTGCAATGCAGATAAATAAAGGAGCCTTCTGTCAAGAATAAACACCATTAATCATGAAGCCAGCTACTGCGTGACCGCCTGTCCCCCCGACTTACTCCATAGAGAAAGTATTAAAGAAGGGGGGAGGCTGGGGGGAGGAGACGAGGGAGGGAGGATGGAGGGGAAACCAGCGACTGCACCAGAGAGGGGTGACCTATGAAGTCACACAGAATGGGTTTTGGACAGTTTGAGAGGAAGATGAAAAAGTGGCCTTCGTCTTCCTGCCCCTGGTTTTTTTGGTGACAGCAGCCGTATCTGGACAGAGATTATCAGACGCGATTGTGGGCTAATCATTAATTCCTAATGTAATTTATAGCTTCACTTCACATTCTAGTTTAGTCTAGACAATATTCAAATGTGAGCGTTAAGGGCAAATTTTCAAACAGGCGATTTTGCATCCGGTTTACTGCAGAAAATCTGAAAAAAAGAGAAAATTGTTGGGAAATGTTACAAAAATTAAGTTGCAAAATATTCCAATATCATATTTTATGAAGGCAAAAATTAGAAAATGAGATATAAATTATCAAAAGAGGCCTTTACACAGCGCAAATAGCCACAGATGAGACTGTAACTAACAAAACCTTTATCCTCCTGCACCTACTAAAGCTACACCAGGTCCTGCTTCCTTTCTGTTGTTTTCCAGTATATATATAAAACTGTGTGTAGTTGTGTACTTGTGTGTGTCAGTACTGCACTGCTCGGCCTCGTCCCATCTGGAAGGAGGTGTTGAGATAAGACTATAGTCTTTATGCTAAGCAACATGCCGCTCCTCCATGCGCAGATTGGGCGCTCTGACAACAGTTTATGTAAATAACAAAAGAACTCGGCGCACAGCGAAACAGCAAACAGCCTCGGTGAGGACACTGAGGGGGAAGCGTGTAAGAGTCGATGCAGCCGAACGGCGCGAGCGTCTCCGATGCTTGGAATTAGAGGGTAACAAGGTGGTTCGGTCACGTTTAGTGCCATATTGCGCTCTTTATGCAAAGCAAAGCTTCTGAAGCAACAGCTCACGCAGCCTTTAAGTCAATTAACTCCTTGCTGGTTCCTCGTTTTAGGAGCTGAGGTTGCGCTGCGATGACAGAGTCGAGCCGCAGATCTCCCCTGGTACCTTCAGAATACCTTCCAGTCAGTGGAGGCCTGCAGCTGAACAAACATGCTGCTGAATGAAATAACCACACAGCCTGGGAACACGGAAACACACCCTGAGAGCCCCCACCTGCACTGGGCCTCCACTGACAGAAAATAAAAACCCATGACTTTATTCATGAGTCACACTGACAAGTTTTCTTTTCTTCAAAATGCTACTTTTTTTTTTTTTTTTTTTAAGCCATTTGGAGCCTCAGATTGTTGTATTTCAAAAAAAAAAAACTTAATGCATTTTTGACACTGAAAAGGAAAAAGGGACAATATGTAAACAAATTTATTTTATTTCACCTTTAAGAAAAGTAAAGCAATGTTAAGCATTTGTTTTCAAACTGCAATCCTTCAACAAATGCTACATTTTAAGAAAAATCTCCTGCTGTCTACAGAAGTTTCCTCATACATCCATAATTAAAATGAAAGAAGTCAGAGCTCAGAGCACTCTTTTTGTTTTACAACTTTATAGACTCTTAAATTGACTCTGTCAGTTTGACTTAATTCTTTTTTTAAATTCACATTGTGTGTAAAGGGTTGTGAGTCAATTGCTTATCCCGTAAGAATGTTTTGGTTTTTTTAGTGGCCTCATTCACAGCACGAGGGCCTGGGACTCCAGAGTAAACTCCGATGCTGATAATTGACTTGTGACGAATACCTCTGTTTGTTCTGAGCGGTCTCCGGGTGACTGAGAGCCGGCGTCGAGCCGCATGAGAGGGCTGTTTTGTTTTGCTGTGTACCGTGGTCAGGCAATAAAGCCCGAATGAAAGGAGCGGTCTCTTCTCTTGGCCCCGGCCTCCCCCCCTCACCCGAAAACTCCCATTAAGCCAGTCCCGCACAATGGTGGTGGCAGAGGGGACCAGAGCTCCCATGGAGAGCCTGCTCTTCACTAGTCAATGTGTTTATTTAAGCAGGAAGCATCTTCTCCAGGAGGAGGAGAGGCTCTTTTCTGTCTTTGGTGAGGCTGGAGGTAAAAGGTTTCTAGACTTGGGAAAAAGACAGACTTTGAGACAGAGAAAAAACTCTTCCTGGTTTTGGATTAGTGTACTCAGAATGTAAGAAAAACTGTGAAGAAGCTTGTTGCTGGGATTAGTTTCAGCTCGAACAGAAACTCCTCTTAAGTGCTGTTCTTTCACGAGAATATACAAGTTTCCCAGTAAAAGCAGGCAGCCACATAAGGGACCCCCACCCCCTCCTCTGACCCCGAGGCTTTAATATTGAATGGCACATTGGTACCTTCCCCACAAGAATTCATAAACTAAACGATTAGCCTCTGTCTGTAATTGCACTCTCCCTTGCCTAATAGGGGAGGTGAGGTAAAGAGGGAAAAAAACAAAGGACAGTTAATTTGTGATTTCCTCTGCTCATTTGAAGGCAAATTAAGTGTCAAACAGCTAATACAGAGCATATTTCATTTTATGAGCTTTTAATTTAATTCCACCGCCTCATATCGCTGGAGCCCGTTAGCCGTGCTGCTAACGCCCGCTCCTCGGCTGAAAACGAGGGCCATAAATAAACATGTTTCAATTAGGCCCTTCACAGTAATAGGATATGATCCTGTTCATTTGCCACGTACGGATGGTGGATGTGTCATTGTGGCGGGGAGGAAACAAGCTGCTGGGCGTTCGCCGGTGTTTTTCTCCGGCCACGGATGCCCGGTGGTGGCTGGGCTTGTGTGCGTGCGTGGCGGGGGGAAGCCGGCTGGATTGATGGAACTGCCGCAGGGCCAACCCAACTGTAATTACAGGCCGTAATGAGAGGTTGCATGGGGAAGTACTGCAATAATAGTCCCTGTGTACTTAGGCATATCTTTGAGAGGGCTAATAACGATTAATTCTGCGCACCGAGGAGAACTTGTCTTAAAACAATTCAATATTTCTCCATAAGCCGCCTCCTGTCCTCCATTTCCCTGAAGCGACAGCTATACGTCGACTGCCTCTATTTGCTCGGGCCGGCTACAAGCAGCATTACCGAGGAGGAGAATGCATCGCTTAAACCCTGGCAGAGATTTTTTTTTTTTTGGGCTGCAGTTTCACGCTTGTAAAGTTTCGCCACAGCTAAAACTTGCACAAACCTGGGAGTGCAATTAACTCCAATTTGCCATCAGGTGGTTGGACGCAGCTGTAATACCACGAGTGATGAGGGCTTCTTCTCGCTGAGGAATTCGAAGCTGCTTTTTTAATCAAGCGGCAAGGCAATATTGCTGTGTGAAGTAGTTGCGGGGATGATTTCTGCATGAAACCCACGTAAGCTCATAGATAACGCGCATGACAGTGAGTTCACAGACTTGATTTGAATAAGGCCGGCCACTCAACAGCTGTCTTATAATCATGACAAATAGTTTCCCTCAACATAGTGTGTCATATTAAACAGCTCTATGCTTAATGGTTTGGATAAATAGGCCTTAAGTAGCGTGGCAGAGCGCGGCCATGTCTCCGCTGACAGCAAACCAAGCGCATAGATAACTCCTGTCTGGACAGAGTGACTGAAGACACCGGCGCTGCGTAACTTCTCCCCTTAATTCAATTCCCTGGCTCTGTTCCGTGTTGCCCCACTCCCTTCCTTCCTCATTTTTCTCCCACCTCCCTCCTAACCTGCGCTCCACATCGCACCAAAGCGCTCCTGACGGATAACAAGCCCGGCTGTTTGCTTGAGCCTGTGTTGCCTGCGCGTGTTCGCCCCATTATCTTCGCATAAGCTAAATACTAAATTATATTTGCCATTTTGTTTGCAGTGACACGGGGCATCAATCACCTCCCTTTTTTTATTTCCTCGCCTCTCTCTCTCTCTCTCTCCCCTACTTTCTCCCTCTGCTGCTGCAGCTCCCCCTGAGCAAGGAGACGAGGGGGTTGAGAGGTGGGGTGGGCCGGAGGTGGAGGGGACATAAAAAATTCATTACGCTTAGTGGCACATCAGCAAGGGAGAGATATGACTCCTGAGGAGGAGAAAGGGGGGAGTTGATAATGATGAAGAATATCAAACATAATGCGGCCCAAGTAGCTGCCCCATCCAATTTGTCCCCGTCGCGCCATGATCGCTTCCTTCGTGTCTGCGGTTAGGAAACAAGCACCGCAAGGACGATGAAGCACCTCCTTGCACTGTTTGGATGCAAAAAATACAAATGATAGAGAGTGAAGGAGGGAGACTGGAGACAAGGAGAAATAATTTGTACATGCAAGGGAGTGCTTTGAAGTTCTCGGCTGACCTGGCCAGCACCATCAGAGGAACTCCAGGGAAATGTGTAATAAGCCTGCTTTTAATAACTCCTTCTTTCGAGGCATGACGCCATGTTTTTACCTGACTTCATGTTTGAGAGAATGTACATGTATAGTCTGAGGCGGTGTACAGTTCATATGTCAGGAGCCCATCTTTGTCTGTCAGAGATGGGTGGATGTCAGCGGAGGCACTGCTTCCTTCTCTTGACAGGACTTGATCACTGCTCTTATGAGAATTGCGCGCTCCCAGGCTTCCCTCGCCCTGCTCTCATTTCCATGTCTCTGACACATGTTCATTTGCGTGTCTCTGACATGCGGATCATGTTGCGCACGTACAGGGCCGTGGCCTTTGATCCTGAAAGGCAAAGAGAGGCGCCCCGGCACCCATGAGGAGGACTGCTCCACGCCCACGGGCCGGAAGGAAGTTTTGGGAGCTCGATTTGTATCGGCGTTAATAGCGGAGGGGGAAGCTAGATGGTGACGTGCATGATGCAGCTGAATCGAACGTGTTCTCCGCAAGATTTCAGAGTGTGTTTGGGACTTACACATGGAGAGGGGGCACGGGGGAAGGCTCGTAGATGTAACGTCCCTGGGCATGTCTGTCGTCGATGGGCACTGGAGGGTGGAAGGTTGGGAAGAACTGTGGAGTAGCTGTATGGAAGAGAAAAGAGAGGGAACGTTATTCTTTACACTTTGCAATACCCGCAGTTCTTCTAAAATCATATTGTCATGTGAATCCAGTCCCTCCTCGGTTAATCTAAACAGCAGCCATAATGAAAGGCAGTGGTTGATGGCTATCTTTCAGCTGACCCACCCAAATGAGACCTCATTAAATGCACAGAGCTACAAGCTGCACTGTTCCAAACTGTTTCGCCGAGGAAGTCTTTGTAAATGTCTCGAGGCTGATAGAATTCAAAATAAACAGTGATAAATAACCGTAAGAGAAGCAGCCAAATGGCACATTTCTCATCGTGCCAAGCATAATATGGTTTTGTACAAAGAATAACATTTAAGTACAACCAATGAGACGTACAAAAAACATCCTTTTCCATTTCAGTGTTTTGTCACAGAGAATCCGGAGGCTTCTTTTTTTTTTCCCCCCACCCTCCACATAAAACATTAAAACATTTGCATAATACGAGCTTCCAAGCCTTTCTCTATTTTTACCCCCGAAACTGAAACTGTTGAGCTGCCACCAGACTGAATATGCATGCACCCATCTTCGAACCTTAACTGAACTCGATGGCATACACTTAAAAAGTAAAGCTGGAACTGTGTCACAACTGTGGATCCACTGTGAGACGAGTCGTAACAAGCAAACCAAGAGTGGGGATTTTAGCACAGATGCTGCCTTCTTGAGAGCCTAAATGAGTTAAAACTTGCACAGAAAGACAAACAGCTCACGACTTTTCACACACAAATGAATCACATCATCGCTCACTTCATTCATTTAGTATGAACACGTCTCGCAGTTCCAACACGTGTCACTTTATTGCCTGTTAGGGAGCCCGTTGCCAAGTTGCGTATCACCACCCCGAGGCAAAGCATGTGTCAACATCTGCATAACTTCACGCAGCAAGTCTCTGAGGCTGCTAGCTATGAGTTTTTTCTCTCTCAATTTTTTTTTTTTTTTTTTTTTGCTTGTAAACATTTAGAAGCGTGAGCCAAGAGGGCAGATGGCCAAACGGTGGGGTGCCCAACAGCTCTACAAGTGTTGGGCCATGACAAATGCAGCTGCATGGCAGAGCAGCACAGCAGGTGTTGATCCCTGAGCACGTCTCAGGTCCGCTTACCTCATTGCTCATTCATTCATTGGGATGATAATTGCCGGCTTGGGCCAAAACGGCTAGAATTAAGAGGTGATCCATTTGGTGGTGTTGTAATCCTGTTGCATTAGAATTTTAATGAAGGTCTCCCATAAAGGTCCATAAAAATTAGGTGGCTCGCAAGAAACAAATTAAAAACAGACTTATCCATACTTTTAATAATGGATGCACCAAAAATATTGGACCTTATACTTTCGTATCTGACCCTCTACAGGACCCTCAATTAAACGGATGTCCAAGTGATGCAACTGGAGTGTTTTTGGAAGCTCTTTCCAGAATGACAGACAAAATAATTCAGATGTAGGATGCCCCGTGTGTATTCATCTGACATGATAGATTGCCGTAGTACCTTTCTCAGCTTACATGACACATATGACACACACACTGTTTTCTGCACTGAATCCTGTTGATGCATCAGACAACTGCTTGCCTTCTGAGGTCTTTTAAAGGGAGACTGCAGTAGAAAAAGTCCAGAGGCTTGGATGTGCAAACAACTCTTAAATCAAGGTCCCAAGTTCAAACAACTGCCTCTAGCTCCGATGTTGATTATCGTTTCCCTGAAATACCACTCAGAGCAACATAAAGGTTTGCTTAAAAACTTAGGCAAACTTCTCAAAGCCGTGCAAGTTTTCACAATAGCAGAGATAAGTGGTGAAAGCCTCCTCCATCCAGCTCTGGCAAGTATCCGACCACTTCGTCTCTGTCTGTTTGATAGTTCTCTCTTGATGACTCAGTTTTGGCCCGGCTCACCTCGGCCGACTCCAGAGCTGCTGAGGGAGGGAGGGATGAGGGGATGCTGGGAAGGAGGGGATGGGCTTCTGGTAGACAAGGGCTGGATCTGCTTTGTTTACTCTCCACAGCTCCAGCTCCCGGGCTGTCGGCCCTCGGCTGTCAGACTCGGAAATGAACCTTCAGGTTTAGCAGGGTCTGTGCGCGGTGCAGCAGCTCGATGGGAGTAAAAGCTTCATGTTCTCCAGTCTTACTCATCCCTGCCCACGTAGCAGGAACTTTATACTAACCTCTGTCATGTCGGGCGGTGGGGGATAACTATAGAGATTACAAGCTGTGAAATCACTTTAAACACTCCACCCCTTCACCCCTGCAACATACACCTTCATTCCCACATCCGCCACTCCTCATTGAATTACCCAGATCCCCCTTTTTGTTTATGTCTCTGGAGCTACTCACTCAGCGAAGCCCTGTGCCTCGACTGGATCCTTTTTCTTACTCCTTCATCACTCTTTCCCCTCCCTCCTCCTGCCCATGACTTTGTCGCATGGCAAACCGTTCCGCTGAGGTTTATTTAAATCCAACCCAGAAGTTTACTTTACCATGGCCCTATCTAAATAGAGCCTGCCACCTCTTTTACACCAGCACAGCTCTCCATTAGCAAGGCAAACAGCCCCCGTGTCACTAGAGGGAATGTATACAGTCACAAAGAACAGAGAGCAAAAGGAAAGAGGGAGAAAGGCTCCATCCTGCAATCCATCTCCAGTGTTTCCTGTAGGGACTCCTTACTGTTTACTCTGGGACTAAATTGCCCCTGCTCTTCTGGATATTCGGGGGTATTCTCTAATACAGAATACAGCTGGAAGGCACACAGGAAGCCAAAAAAACACACGTCACAGTTTTTACCTTCCCATTGCGGCCACACAACCACCAAGCATTCCTAAAGAAAGTGTAATCACCAGCGTTTTGTCCCCATTGCATATGGTAAACCACTGAGCCGGATTAAATAAATCATCTCAAGCAATCAAATACTGAAAGTCAGGAATGTTGAAGACTTTTCTTTTGCATCTTTTGAAACACAGAACGGGTAACATTTTCCATAGTTTTCAACCGATTCATCGGCTCTTTAGAACATTTTAATGACCTCAGTACAACTTCTCAGAGCAGCAGTATTCATTTTTTTTGGTTTATTTTTTCCTTTCTTTTTCAGTCTTTTAGGAGACGGGATGGAAGTCATTAAGACATGATTACAAATGGGTCTTCATGAAAGGGCAACTAGAAGCAAACTTTGACCAAGCTCATTAATTCTAATTCATCACAAACTCACCGTGCTCAGGACCAAAAGCCAGCTTCCCCTTCATTAAAGAGAGGATGGTAATTGCCTTGTCCTTTATTGGACACTTGAATCATTTCAAAAAGAAGGAGGAGGACAAGGGGAGATAAAGCCTGAAGCACATCATCTGCAACATCCTCATTGGTTAATTTCTTTTAATAATGGACGTTTTGCCACTGCAGATCTTCACTGTGCTTTGGGATGTATTTGATGTGATACTTGCAGAGAATTTGAGCTGTCACTTTCTGGTCTGATTCGGGGTTTTGATAACGCAAACAATTTCTCATCTCCCTTTTTTGTTGTCAACTCAGCATTGTGAGTTTATTGTCTTGACGGATAAACCGGAGCTCGAGCTCTCCTCTGGCGAGGGTTCACTGACTCTGCTCTAACAGAGTGTCACCTGCAGCCGAGGACGAAACACTCCTCCATAAACACCACACTTCTCATCGACGCTCGGCTGCGAGAGCACAAAGAGCCAGTGACAGATTGTCATAAGCGACTAAGGCGGAGTGAGAAAAGGGCTGCTGGGGCCTGCTCCAGAGGTTTGTGAATTGCTAATGTGGAACATATGAAGCCTGTGCCGGGGCTGTGACTGCCAGATTTCATTATGCCACCTCTCTCCCCGCTCATGATCTCACTGTTCAGGCACGCTCGTCTGCAGCGAGGCCTGCAGTTACGCCACAACTCTGCAGCACTTTGCAGAGAGCGTGAAAGATGCTCGACACTGTTAGCACGCTTCAAAGTGCATGTATGTGCAGCTCTTGTTGTTCTGGAAGTGATACAAGCGCATGTACATGACTTCAATATGCAAAACAGGCACATTTGGGTGCACTACTTTACTTGTGCAATTTAGTGATTCTTGCTGATGTCACCTTGAGATACTTGGAGCAGAGGTTACCAACATTTTTACACTATAAACTCTTAAAATTAAGAAACTGAGTGTTTATTTGAACCACTTCAGAAGCCTGGGGATGTGAACAAATCTAATAAGACTTGATTAGGTTTGTAGTCAATAAAAGAAAATTGAGTGATGTAGGTTTACTGGAGTTGGTATTGATGATCAATAATTGGTTATCAAGGCTACCAAAAATGTATATTGACAGTAAAAATCTAAATTTAGAATAACACAAGCTCATGCCTTCATTTATTTATAATTGGCCTATGTTTAATTAAAAGAGACCTTTTCAGCATTTTTCCTTCAGTCTTTATAAGCTGTTACTCGTGATGTGTAACCAATCAGATAGTGCTGTGGGCGTTAAATTGCTGAAGAACATCAAGTGGTGTCTGCAGATAGGGAAATCCGGCTGTATCAAAACAAAAGAAGCACCCCAAAATAACTTATTTTATTGGAAAAAGTTTTTTTCTTATTAAAAAATGATGATAATTTGAAAAGTGTTAAATATCAGATCTGATCACTCAAACACTTACTCTTCAATCAATCCACTGGTCACCATTAAATGATTAATAGACCCAACATTCTGAAAAATGCTAGTTTTGACATATTCAAATTAAAAGCCTCCAAGGCGGGTGCCCGTATAGCTCAATGCGTTAAGTGGGCGACCCCATGTACAGAGGCTGGTCCCCGACGTAGCGGCCCGGGTTCGATTCCCACTTGTGGCTCTTTGCTGCATGTCTTCCCCCAACTCTTTTCCCCTGTTTCCTGTCTCTCTCTCACTGTGCCTAAAAAAAAGCCAAAAAAAGGCCAAAAAAATAACTTCAAAAAAAAAAAAAAAGCCTTCAAACATTAAATGCAAAAGTGAGTGGAAGATCGCAACAAAGACAAGTTAGCCAGCCGTTTTTAGATTACAGGCCATGTTGGTTGTTGTGTCAGAGGAAATTTCCCTCCTCGTGACACATCTGCAGACAAGCACGACTGCCAGTATTCACTGTGAGCCTGAACAATATGACTTAGTGTGCTTGACACTTTTGATCCCACTTTCCAGCAGAAATGTGACACTGAGCCTCTCATCACTATCAGGCCTGGCATGAGATGGAGATGCAGAAAACCCTCGACATACTATCAGCGGGAGTAGTTTAGGAGCTGCCTCTCTTGCGATGGCAAATTCCCCCTCTGATCAATCCCTTCACACCCCGCCTCTCATCATGTTTGCTTACACTGAGACCTCAAGCTGTTTGGACATGTAAATAACACTTTCAGAGACTGTTTAGCTAAGCTCAATGGGAGTTGCTGTTGACTTTTGGAGCGCTTTGCTTAATTACAGGTCCCAGATTGTTTCAGGTCTAATGGCCTAATTACCGCTGTATAAATTAGCCTAATGTTCTTGCTGTGCAGAGCCCTCTCTACTGTATGCAATGCTTGGGCACTGGAATACAGAAAGATAAAAAACAAGCCTTTATCCAGCAAAGAGAAAAAGTGAGAATGAGGGAGAAGAAAGCAAGCAGAGAGGTTAAATAACAGAAGAATGTTAAGCGTTGGCTTGCCAGTCTCTCTGCCATTCATCTTTTACGCAAGGCTGGCAGATCACACACTGCCCTTCCTCTGTAAATCAATAGATTTTTTTTGCTTTTCCGCTGTGTTCTCTGCTGTTTTTGCCTTCTCTGTCTCTCTCTTGCTCAGTTGCTCTCACACCCTTAAAACACAAGCAGGCTTTCTGCGGATAAAAGCAATTAACATGGTAGAAAAGAAAAACAGAGCCGAGTGGAGAAAGTGAGTGGTAGAAAGAGAAACGTCTGCACGATAACAGGCTTTCTGTTCGAGTATACATTCCATCGCTGTCAGAACTAATTTGTTTGTCTAGACTGAACAAGTCAGTCGGTGCCCATTCTTTCTCTTCGTGGTGCTACAAGTCTATGCATATTTGCTCTGGGACTTAATGTTCAAGCAGGTTATCGCTTTGTGCCAATATTTACAAAGTTAAGTACAGGCTAATTTTTCTTTCCTCCAAGGGCTCAGGGGTTTTTTTGTCTTTTTTTAATTTATTTTTTGCTCTTACATCATCTGCAGGATATGCAACAATTCCCTGCCAAACTTTATCTAAAATTTGCACAATTTCTAAAGGTTTTGCAGATGAGTTTTCTCAGTAAAAAATGCAGGAAACTCAGCTATGAGTATTAATGGAAGTCCAGCATCTGCAAGACATTTACGAAGTCGATCCTAACAAATTGCGGTGCGAGGACCCTTTTCTTGCTGGAAAGTGAAGCTAAGCACTCACACGGCTCTTCCAGGGGCCCCCCAGCACCATGCAACCCCAGTTATACCCTGTTTTTCTTCTCTTCCCCTCCTATCCCAGTATGGATCAGGGAGTGAAGGTTATTTCACGAGGCCTCTGCGGAGCGCCAATCTATCTCCTGCATTTGCCGAATTTCTCCAGATTGGGATGAGCTGGGGAGCAGAACAAAGAGCTATGCGTTGGCCCTTCTCCCCTCACTCCTGCACCCGTTCTGCCCTACACCCCCCCAAAGCCTCCTCTCCACCCACCCAGCTGGGGAAAGACACGGCGGTTTAGTAGCTGAAACACCGCTGAAACACTCTCCTCCCCACCTCCCTCCTCTTTATCTCTTACATCTGTCTATCTCCTTCACTCCAAACAATGATAACTCTCAGTAGAGGAGGGAGATGATTTAAACCTCGGGTTAACTCACCAGGACTTTGCTACATTTATTTTGCTCCGACTACCCCTGTGTGATTTATTCTACTCAAACATAAAGCCACTTCAGGGTTTGATCTTTTTTTGAAATCTTTATTTAGAAACTGGGGTCACTGAAAAAAACAAAAACAAAAAAAATGCATTTTTTTACCCCACAGTGTCTGTTTTTACATTAAATGATTTGGATTCAGTGCAACATGTTTATATGAGTCTGGGTCATATCAGTGACATTGTTTGTGATTGCCACAGCTGCATCAGGCCGCTATGACAGACTGACCCTCCTTCGGCCTCTATGCAGGTGATACTAAAGCTGCATGTGGCTGTGTGATAGCGACTGTGAGGCTAATACACCTGCATTCTAGCACCACACGGACCGGACAGCGCTTGGGGAAAGTGGACAGCTCCTCAATTTTGAACCATGCAGAGAGGTCACTGACCACAGCCGGCTATTTTAATGTAATTTTGTTTACCAAATTACATTTCCAGGTAGGCGCTGTTTATTTCCATGTGCTATGAATGTCGACTTGCAGGGACTTCCTAATCTTGATTAAAAGAGGTAATCCATCACAGTGAGCATTTTGTCACCTTTAGTATTTTTTCATAAAAATTATGTATTATCGCTTGGTAATGTGGGTGAAAGAAGGGGGTGGTTTAAAAATTCTCCTCTGTGGTGCATTCAAGGGCAGTCTGACTTTGAAGACCTAAACAGCAGAACAGCAACACATTATTAAATCCTAAAATTCAACGGGTGCTAAAAGGATGGCATGTCTCTCATCTATTACATTGCTTTTGCTGATAAATTCATCACAATAAAATGATACATTTCATTGTCAATAATTTCATGTAATTCTTGATCATGTTGATTACTTATTTTTGATTAAAAAAGACAAGGTAAAAACAGGGTTGTTTTGAAGTTAATCGCTTTTTTCAAGGTGCACAGGTAAAAATTTAAAGGAAAAAACAGAAATAAATACATTTATACACATAAATGAAATAATAAATAAATGAATGAGCTCCATTCGACGCAAAATATTTAAAGAAAGCGAGTTAAAACTGGAGGCACATGGAGGACAACCAAGGCAAGGTTGCCTCACCTTGTGGTTAAGATTCAGAGGGGCTGGACCGGGTATCAACCGACAGTGACCCTGCACATTAAGTCCATCAGCCCTCGAAGCAGGCCACAAGGAGTAAACCTCTTACATGAAGGTGGATTTATAACCTGCAAAGCCCATCTTTCAAGGAAAACCACCACACACAACCTCCAGGGAAGGTCTGCAGACATGGACAAAGGCGACAAGAGGCCCAGATGGCTGCAGACTAGCATGCCTCGGAAGACCTGCACTGAAGCCAATGGGGTGATTGACGGATTTAAGAGGTTCAAGTATCAATGGAGGCTATTATAATTCTGGTATGATGTAGCGAGGGAGCATGCTTCAAGTAAAAACCCAACTTTGTGTTTTCATTGTGGTTCACATCCAATGAATTTAACTATCAAACTTTAAACCGACCATTTTTCTCATTAATGCTAATGAAGTGTTGCTTGCCGGTACATATCAGTATCATTTTATTGCCCAGACCTTGGTTGCAGTTTGAAAAGTAGCTCTGGAGTCTCAATCTTCAACAGTGAAGTTCATAATTGGCAACATAATGGACTGAGTCATTTCTCTTCAGCAAGTTATAAGTATCTAAAAGCTGATTTTCATTCCGTGGTAAAATGGAAACCAGTGGCTGCCTGGAAGATGAAAAATAAATCTAAAAAGGTATATTGCAATCTTTGGAAAAACATCATGCATACATGATTATAAGTTTATAAACTCAAGCATTTAAACCCATCGGTCCTGTCACTTAATGTGTTTTACAATCATATGGTATTTCCCCTTGTGCTGTAAGTCTATTCCTGTATTTTCCACTGTAGCCATGCAGACGCTGGATAGAGTCTGTTCAAGCCTCTAGAGGTATGTGCCCATTACTTGGGCTAACGAAGGAAACTGTATGTCACAGAGTAAAGACAAAGCCCAGTGTCACAGCAATCAGACAAATGGCTGCTGGGCTCTACAAGGCCAGACAGGGTTTGACGCCTCTGGACCAATTAGGTCTTATGAGTACAACATCTGGAACACTGGTTCTCTTTCTTTTTCACTCTCTGCAGTATGTGCATTGCTGTCACCTTAACCTCTCTTTCACCCTCTTTCTCAGTCTTGCATCGTCTTCCTAATTCTTTTGGTTAATCCCGCTCTCGGTCTATCTCTTTTTCTTTGCCTCTCTCATTATTCAAAGCGCATCCTCCTGATCTCTCCCCTTTCCCTCTGCACAGCATCCCAAAACAAGGACAAACTTGTAATCCATTTACTGCACCCCTGTCAACAGATTCCACCCAAATAATCCTAAAAGACTTACAACCAGGCCTAGGTACTATCAAGGGAAGGGGAGGAAAGAAGAGGCAGAATGCACAAGGGAAGGCAAGTGAGAGCCATGGAAAAAGAGGGAAGAGTGAGGAGAACATACAAGGGGAGTGGAGCAGTATAGACGGAGGGAACTTGTGTCACAGTGATTTGAGTCTTTGTCACGCAGGTGGTGCCCAGGGGTTCCCTCAGCCTGGGCAGAGAGACAAACTGGGGCCCATGTAAACCTTAAAGAGGATTAACCCTGCCGGAGCGCTTTAATGAGACCTGAAAGTGCCGGGCACCGGAGAGCCCCGCTGATTGAGCCGCGGTCGAGTCGGATCCCAACGGTCCGCTGGCCCAGTGGCCCAGCAGCGCTGCTGCAGCCCCGTGGCCTACAGCTGCCCGCTCACACTGAGCCACATCAAAGCAGCCCGTCTGGGAGAACCTCGAGATGGGAGGAAGGGGGAGGTGGGGTGGGCATGAGGGAGGTGTGAGTGCAGGAGAGGTGGGAGGAGGGTGCCTGGATGGAGGAATCCCTTATCTCCTCCTGAGAGGATGCTTCTCTGTGGTGCGAGATTGTCTGGAGCTGCCACCTGTCCCAGGCATCTTTGAAGGCAACACTAAAGCCTGTGATGGGCCTGACCTCCTTGAGCTCCCATTCTTTTATGTCTCTCTTCATTTTCTGCTTTGTTACACCCCCTCCTCCTTCCTCTCCACTCTCTCTGGCTCCTCTCTCTTCTTCTTACCCCTCTGTCTCACTTAGACCCTCATACTCAGCCTTGACTCCCTTCCTCTTGCTCTTTTCTCCAGTGATATCTTACATTTCAGCAGGCTGCTGGAAACATTTTAATTATACTGTGTTCATCAGCCTCTTCTTCGTGTAAAACAATGTATACTTGTGACCCTTCAGAGACAAGAGCAAGATACGGGTTGTTGGCTGACGGGATAAGGGTGCTTATCTTTGCCACTATGTGAGAGGAATGCAAATAGAAAAATGGAGCGATGAGATTTGGATATACGGGAAGCAAACATGTAGAAAGGCAAGAAAAACTCTTGATTCTCCCACAGCACACAGAGGTGATTATCCTACTGGAGACCGCAGGGTAACTTAAAGAAAAAGCTCAAGATATTGTGGCTTTAACCAGATAACTGAGGAGAAGTCCCCATGAGCATTTAGTCTTCTTGTTTTTATAATATAGTGCTTAATGATGTTGTAGCCAGTGGGGCTTGCTGCAGTTTATTCTCCTTTTGGATGGACAAGATACAATAAATCTTCATTTAAAGCCTTTCCATCAACAAAGTGCTTTTGTTCCTACTTGCCTCTGTGACTTGACTGATTAACCAATGACGTTTGAAAAGAATTTACACATGCTGACAGATGTTGCTGCAATGATACTAAGAAATGCTGAGTATTCTTCTTTGAGCATCTTCAGTTCTCTGAAAATTCTTCTTAATTCTTCTTAGCCCCTTCACATTTAATCTTGTCATTGTTAATAAGAACTGCCATTATTCTGAGATATTCAGTTCAGCTTTGTGGTAAGAGCAGCACATGACCTTAAGATGGTATGAAAGTGCATTCTCGAAGCACTTCAAACTCTGCTTAACCCTCTTAAATCATCAAGCACTACAAAGGGACACATGCATGTGAGAATATTGCCTATCTTACAGCATGAGATGCCTCTAATAAGCTGTATAAAAGGGGATCATCTGATTATCCCTGGTGCGCTGGACCAAGGGGCCACAGCAGAGCACAGGCCCATGTTGTTCTTTCTTGATGAAAGGAGGTGGATGGAAGGGATCCCTCTCCATTGCCTGCAGTGTGCCCCAGGCTTCTCTGTGCCGGCACACCGCTGGGGGACTACACCGTGCCACCACGCTCAAAAAGCCAATATTGAAACAATCACAAAGACAAACACTTACCCTTGAAACAGGCACGTGTCCTCTCACCCCAGGCTCTCCTCTGTACTCCCCAGTTCTTTGGGGGAGGATGTTTGAACCTGTATCCCAGCCAGTTGCCACATTTAAACCAACAAGAGACCAGAGAGCTTGTTCTTTGAATGCAGTTTCACAACAGCTCTCTGTTTAAAACTTTTTCCTTCTCATACACACACACGCTTTGTGATTGCTTTTTTCTTGCTCTTTTTGCAAGACATAAAGGAAAGGGCCTCTGCAGTCCATATGAACTGAGTGACCAAGCGTTTTAATTAACTGTACAGAGTCCGGGGCTATTGTTGTGTGGATCACGTTCAGTTTGATGACAGCTAGCTCACTCAGTTCAGTGGTCAGCTGCATTTTGATATAGAGGCAGACAGAATGACGCCAGGGCAGCGGCTGGCGTGCTACGGCCGAGTAGACCTGAGATCAGCTCAGCGCAGCAGTTTAGAGTTTAACCTCTGTGACTGGACACCCACCACCCCCACTACACCATAAAACCCTGGGACAGGTTTCACGCCACGGCTCAGTGTTCCCGGCAGCTTTCCCAGAACACGGGGCCTTCATGATCCATGCTGCGGCCACTTTTGGCCAGGCTCAGACAGCAGGGTTACCGTGATGCATGTGAAGGAATCCTTCGGCCAAAGGATCCATACCTCCACGGCCTCTAGCTTAGCTGGGTTGGTCTCTGAGATCAGTCAAGGACAGCAAGGCTTTGGTGTGGGGATTAGGCCCTGGAAGCAAGATCTGGGCTAGATTTTTTTTAAGGAGCTGAATAAAAGGCTGTTGAACCGATAGGCAGCAATCGCAGCTTGAAGACACTTAATGTGTCTGTTCTGCCCCCTTCAATGACCCACTCCATCGGAGATACAGAACAGACGCAAAAGTTATGTCACTTCGGCGCCAAAACACTTAAGCGTTGTCTCTAAAGCTTGCCAAATTTACTTTCCTCTAGCTGCCTCCCTTTCATTAAACATTCTCGGGTGTTTCAGTGCAGTTTTAACATTTGCAAGAAAGCCATTGAAAAGGATGTGCCTTAAGTCCCTCCACGGATGTGTTTAGTCTGGCAAAGAAGAGCGAAGAGGAGACACTTTAAAGAAGAGGATTCCCTTAGAGGAAGCAGAGACGTCTCGCCAGCAAGTGGGCTCACTGTTGCTGCAGGACCACTGACCGGCTAATCAGCGCACAATGTAAACAGATGTCAGCGCCGTGCATCCTATTCACACTTCCACACAATTAAGATTTTAAAAAAAAGACTCCTCCCTCATTAATCCTCATCTCAATCCTTTCTTCTTATCCCACAGCAAAGCCTCATGTATTAGCATCCTGGTAAGAAGGATATGGACTCTTATCCAGTGTTTGCCCAAGAAAAGCGGCTAAGACTCAGGCATCACCACGATTAGCTAATGCTAACAATAGGAGCCATGTTTCCTTGGTGCTTCCTCTTTTCTGCAGTGAAGTGGGTGTGAAAAACCAGAGTAAACAGAGTCTTAGGCCAAGGACATAAGAGGAGTGGGAGAAGGCGAGTCTGGGTGAATAGCAGAGATTTACCCAGACCCCTGAAGATAAACCCCCCTTTTGCTCTCTTCTCGTTGCTCAACTCCCACACCTCCCAGAGCTTCGCCACCACGGTAACGACCCAGCGGCCAGGTGTGGGGAGGCTGCAGGTGCCATCGCATTTAGGCACATTAAGCACTGACACACACCAGCGCTAAGAGTAATCGGATTTACCTGGCTGTCTGCTGCATGGCGTGGCGCGCTGTGCAAACACAGCACAAAGGCTTAGAGACCCCTCTCCATCACACACACGCACACACCTGGGATGAATTTAGGAGGTGACAAAGCCCTCATAGAGAGGGGGCTACCGCTGGTGGAGCAACAGCCACGAGTGTGTGTGTCAAAAGTGTGTGCTTGATTGTGTATGGAACCAGAAACCAGAACAGGAGCCAGTGGCTTTTTTACACCTTGTGGTGCAGGAGTGGCGACAGATGCTACAGGCTTCAAAGCGGCTGAGGGAGGGGGGGCGAAGCCGAGGTTTAAGGGGACCCCTTTCGTTTTGCTGACCCTCAGACCGCCGAAGCTCATGGGGATTGAGCTCTGGTACTGGGTTCAATCAGACAGAATGGGACCGCCGCCTTTAGGGACACCCCATGTCCTCAACACCTGGGGCCAGGAGGAGGTGTTTTACACAGCAATGCTCTCATCTCAGATCATAAGTCTTCCTGAGAACAGGCGAGATCAGAGAATTGACGAAGAAACATCAATGAAAAATGGCAGAAGTTATTCAGACCTTTGGTTTTTAAGTAAAAAACTTGGCTATTTCTCATCTTTACTGTTGTTATTTCTCTTTATAGCACCGGTAATCAATTGTATATTTTAGTGTAATTCCTATACACAATTACTATAAAAAGTATTCACCGTCATTGGAAGCTTTTCCTTTTAGTAACTTTTTGGCATTGAATCACGGCCAATATAATTTTGGTTTTTTGACAAGAATTTAACCCCAAAAAATGTATTTGTGTCAAAGTGCAAACAGCTTTCTACAAAGTGATATCAAGGAATTAAAAATATAAAATGTAAAATAAGTGTTCCAACTATTCACCCCCTCTAATTCACTATTTAGTAGCTCTTTGTTAGATTTCAACCAAGTCAACAACAAGTTCTCAATTGGATTAAAATGAACTGAAAATGAATTAATGTGGAAAAGCAAGAAAAAGGGAAAATTTCCAAAGGGGTGAATACTTTTTACAAGCACTCCCACTACTGTTATTGACATTATGCAACTCCAACTTATTTTACTGTTCTGTTCAACTGTTTAGGTTGATATATCGATCATTCTTTGATGCCAGTCGCAATTTTTGGATTGATTTTGGGACATGATCTAACTGCGATTTTTCTTATAGATACAACCACTTGATGTGCTTTATGTAAGTCAATTTATTAGCATATACGATACCACCAAAAGTGTCACTTCTACACAATGATTTGTAAATAAAATGAACACTAAAGTTTAAATTTTGGGTCAGAGACACTGTTTAAAGTCTATCCTAAATTACAGCTATTGCAATTTGCTTTTTGCATTGTGTTAAACTGCATTTTCAAGCACTGAGATGACACATTGAAGTTGCTTGTTCTGTCTGGACAAGAACTGAAAACTTGAAGATATTAAATTCAAAGTTAGATCAAGAAAAAGGGAGCAGAATGTTCTATTTAAGAAGCTGAAACTTGTAAATGTCTAGCACTTTTGCTGCAGAAGGAGAATAAAATCTATGCATCGTGCCTATAGCTTCCCAGCAAGCATCCCTCGCATCACGTTGCTCTCCTCTACGCTGCTTCATATGATTGCAGTCTTCCAGCCTCTTGATTCCCGGCGCACAAAGAAAGCCTCTTGAAGCTCTACGGCCCTTTTGACTTTTCCTGCTGCTTTTGAACTCTCCATTTCAGACGGTGACTTTTCCACATGACCTCAAGCCTCGCGAGTGACCCCCTCCTCCTCCACCTCCCACTCGTCTCCCCCCCAACCTCACTCTCACCCCAAAGGCTTCAGTGGTCTGGAACCACCAGAGCTACTTCACACACATACCCACACACACACATAAAACGAGAAGTGGCAGTGTTGCTGAGTTAGGTCAGGATGTAATGGGCAGTAATGTTCTGCCCTCGAGGGTCCTGTCCACGGCACCATTGCCTGCTTTTAAGTAACCTTTCCCTTAAAGAGGCACCTTGGTGATTCTCAGGCACCCAAGCACGAGGGAGAGGTGGCTAATGAAGTGGCTGAATAAATAGAGTTACAGTAGAAGGTTGGGGTCCACTGGACTTTTCATTACTGCCACCGGATTACAATCCTTTTGTCCCACTCTGTCTGCCCCAATTCAGTGCCAATATAACCAAACTAAACAAGCTATCACATCAAATCTTTGTCTGCAGGCAAAGTCCTGGCTACAGTGGCCGTCAAATTAACCTCCTAATCAGCCTCTTACTCCCCAAACATCTATCTCCTGTCCCCTCTTTCTGCATACAGCCCCACTTTCATCTAACTACCACTGTCTATGAGATCTTTTGTTTCGAATTATCTTCACTATCTCACTCAAGCCACAGCTCTTCCTTCACCTCAATCTCTTGGGCTTCGTCTCTGGTAGTCTCTCTCTCTTTCTGTCTTTCTCTCACACTGTCTCCGAGTCCCAGAGAGAGAAAGAGAGGCAGAGTAGGGGGTGGTGAGGTTTGACTCGGCACTGCTTTGGGGCTTTGAAGTGTGTGCTGATGAGAGAAAGCGGAGTACTGTGTTCAGACAGGCCCCTAATGAGGGAATTAAGAAGCCGCGCTGGCCGTTCCCCATACTAACTTCCCAGGCACAAAACAAGACAAGCGTGCGTGCATGTGTTCACAAGTGTGTGTCTGCATGTGTGCGTAAGAGAAGGGCTAATCTGTCAGACTTAATCAGGCATCTGGCAGTGCTGCCTCTCACCTACAGTAAAGAGGCAAACTTGAACCTCAGCATTTAGGGGTGGTACAAATATGTCCTTGAGATACGCAGTTTCTCAACTCTAGAAGTATTTTGTGGCTTGCGGACTCACGATTAGGGATAGACTGATTATCTGCCTGGCCGATTATCATGGCCGATATTTGGCATTTTTATGATTACCGGTATCTGTATTTTTATTGACCAATTATAGGCAAATTACTAAATACAAATTGTGCTACTTCAGGTCTTATGCAGCCACCTCTCTGTTTGTAGTCACTCTGCAGTCTCATAAATGTCTCTCAAGCACAGACTGCAAATCTGAACAGGAAACACACAGTGACTAAGGCCAAGCTAATGGCTAGTGGCTAAGTTAGAAAGCAGCCACAGATTACCCTGAAACAGAGTTCGGATAATTAATAATGCTTTAAGATATGGACCTTAGGGAGCAATAAATGTGATAAAACAGTTAAGAAAATAGAAAAGCAGAAGACAAACTGACCAATCTCAGTTGAGCGCATCCAAATCTAATCATTCCTATTTCTATTTACATATTCACTTGTAGTCACCCTTTTTAAAGAAGAAGCCTACTTGTGAATGACAGGTTCCTGCTATCACATGCTGTTAAAACAACATTTAACGTGCATCAGTTCCAAATATCGGTTATTTCTTGATTACCAATAACTGGCATCGCTATTGGCCCTAAAAAACCCATCTCTACTTACGATAATGTGAGTCTAGGTAGCCATTGCGGGGGTCCATGGCGAACAGCGTGCCTCGGTACGGCAACGCATGGTCGGTCAGGTGGGGCAGGGAACCGTGCAGCTCCTTCTTGAGCAGGGAAGGCCGCTCCTCCGTGGAGGTGGAAGGCTCCTCGTTCACGCTCCTGTCGGGGGCGCCGGGCGCCGGGGCCTGGGAGCTGATGGCATTGCGCCTCTCGCGGTGGTAAGGCGTGCCTGAACTCTCGTCCTCTGCCGGGATAAAGACACAGAAATGAGATGTTAAAACAATAAGCTGCAGATATTTTGAGTTTTTAGCTGCGAGCAGGTGCATTGGTGAGGAAGTCTGTTCACGTAGAGGGAAGCAGGTAGAGGGAGGAGCAGGAGATCAGCTCTGCACAACTAAAACATACTGGGCATTATGGGTGTAAATCTGCCTTCAGCGGCACCAGTTCAGAAGCAGAAAGTGCATGAGGAAACAGGCATCGTGGATGAAAATATCCCAACCTCTTAATTTCATAAAGCTGAGGAAACGTATGTTCTTAAATTCAGCTCTGTCTGTTCTTTTTTAGACAGAAATGGATTCCCATGGAGGAGGCAACACAGGCTTTCTGCCCACATTCCAAGCTGCCCATTAACAAGCGGCATGGGCTGTATCAACCCCACCCTCCTTCATTCTCCTTTTCTTTTTGCCCCCCACCCCAACCCCTCACTCTCTGTGTTCTCAAACTAAATCTTTTTCTCTTTCTCTGTCTGAGGGGAAAATTAGGAGGAGCGGGGTCTCGGGAGAAAAAAAGCTTCTTGGCGTGCTGTGTACAGGGGATAAATGTGGAGTTGAGTTCAAGGGCTGAGCTCCAGCAGAAAGACATGACCTCTGACCTCTTGGCCTGACCTCTGAACCGATGTGTATAAGGGTCACCTCGCCTTCTGACCTGGTATTAGTCTCTGCTGTAGTATGACACCATATAGACTCAGAAAGTGGCACAGCGGGTCTGGGATTCAGTTTCATTTTTTCATTTTCAAATATCAACAAGATAAATAATAAAGTGTTTCATTTTCTGCAACCAGATGGATTTCATTTTGTAGAGAGAAAGATATAAATGGGATACTTATGTTGACTGCACTGTTTGTCACAGTGGACACTTCTGTAAATGGATTGCTAACATGGTACTTGCATTTGCAGATCACTGTGTAGTTAGCGCCATGTTATGTTTGTAGCTTCAGACAACATTTTTACTTTCATATACAGAGTGATATTTCATACCTGGTGCACTCTGGAAAGCATCATTTGAGCTGAGTTAATTCCAGATGACCTACTTCAATATCAGCAGATAATCACTTGATTTTGGCCACCTGAGTACCTTCAAACTGAGAATTATTGTTTGCCTCAACACAAACTGATTGCATCTATATAAATAAAAAGATTTGGTACTTTGTCAAATGCAACACCTGACTTTTTCACCAGGAGCCACATTCTTCAGTTCCAATTTTCTGTGCCTGGTCGCCTTATTCAGCTCTGGTTTATATGCAATTACTATTATTATGATTTCACCATTAAGGTTGCTGGTCATCACCACACTCCACTGTTCTTTCCTGCATTAATGTCGCTCACTGAGAACCTGGCAAAGTGCCGTTGCGCCGGCGCCAGAGGTTCTGTAGTATTAGCAGCCTGGCGGTGTGAGCGGCTCCCCCACTACGCTCTGCAACCCAACAGCATCCAACTGCCAATTAGGAACAGAGGAGAGGGCCAGATTAAAGAGCACTACCTTAAGCGCCGAAGAGGGCCGCCATAGTGCTGCACCACTTCACAGAAGAAGAGGAGCGATCAGAAAGGAGGAGGTTAAGAGAGACAGAAACAGAAAGAGAGAATGAGATTGAGAGAAGGCGAGGGGAGAGCAACCCGAGGGTCCCGCTTTTATTCCCCTCACTCTCCCACATCCATTACCTGCGTTCGGGCCAGCCGTGCCCGAGTGCAGCACTGGCAGCGGATTCAAGGATTCTTAACGCGGAACTGACAGCCAGAGAGGCAAGTCGCTCTCATCCGCAGGAAATGACAGTGTCAGTTATGATATAAGTATTTAATCCTATACTGCACAGCCAGTGATCTTATTAAGGGAATAATGCAACTTATACGGTTAAAGCTGGATTAATAGGTCTGCGCTTGCAAAGCGCAATATTAACATAAAGGGATTTTGGAATTGGGTTCATCTCCTGACATGGATTGAGGAAGACTGTAAACTATGCAGGGAGCAAGAACAGCTAAGGGTAAAGCATGTAGCTGTGTGTAGCACAGGCTCCCACTGTGTACGCTCAGTTCCTTCACATGCAGAAAATCTAGCATTACATCTGGGGAGGAAAAAACTGTACATATTTATGAGCTCATTTTCTTACTTTCATACAGATACTTGATGTTTCATAAATAGATTCATCACTGGGGCTTTAGAAAGGATAGCTTCAACTTGTGAAAAACTACAAGTCTGAACTGCTTACTTTTATGAAAAAAATATACTCCACGTTGCTGTTTGTTGGCTTTTTCAATTTGTCCTGTTCACTCTGTCTCCCCATCTTTCTTGTTTTTCTTTCTGAGTGACCCCCACTGCTATTCAGATATGTCTCTCTGCTCCAAGGGAGGTCAAGCGACTAATAGTTCAATCACGGCACTGTCACACTCCCACCATCCCCCTCCAGTCACCCTGGAAATCCCAGAGGGGGGGGTTCATCATTCTACCATATACCACCTTAAGGGGCTTCATTACATCAGTTCATAGGACCTTAAACAAACACTCTGCAGCACAAGGGTCAATTGACTCCTTGACTTCTCAATAGAAGAGAGCGAGCTTTAAGTTTTTCTTGTGTGCTGCTCGTACCTGCTGCTGAAAACTTTCCTGTATCCTTATAACATGTTGAGTATCTGTCAAAAAATGGACTAATGAAGACAGAGCAGACGCAGGTAAACACATGCAGCTTTGAAGAAGTTCAACTCTCCTCCAGCTCTGACCATCCGCCCAACAGACCCTTTCCCTTTTTCCCTCCCTCATTTTTCATTCCTCTTTTATTTCCCCCTCTTTTCCCATGGTTGCCGCATCCAGTCCTCTACCAGTTTGCAGGTCTATTCAGCCCAACACAAAAGCAGCAGGCCGGTCCTCTGTGGACCAGAGGAAAGCATGCCTCTCAAAAAAACAGAAAAAAGAACTATCCCGCTCTCTCTCTATGGTGATTGAATTTCTTAACATCTTTTCAAAAAGCGCTTAAATGCCTGGAGGCGAGAGGAAGAAACAAGCTAATGGTGGATGGGGAGCACTGAACAAATTTCAGAGCCCTTTCCTGCTCGCGTTTGAGGTTGAAAGCGAGCTCCTGCCTTTCAAGTTTCAAAGTCCTCCTTCCTCCCGCAGTGTCACTGAAGGATTTGAAAAGAAGGTAATTGTGCTCACTGCCGTCCTGATCAGAGCACACGCCCCAGCTCTAGTATTTCAGGAGCTTTCTCTGCCACTATAATGGTACCTGGTGCTCCATTCCAGCATTCTTCCTCCCTTACTACTCTTTCTCCTCTCTCTCTGACCCTCGACAAATGCATTCTCTATTGCTCTCTCTCTCACTTGGTTTCTATCCTTCTTTCACCCCCAGCAAGCCACTCATTAAATCCTAAAACCCAGGTTTCTCCCTCTTTTTTTTCTGCTTGTCTGGGGTCTCTATTGTAAGATTCCGCTTCAAATACCTTTGGAGAAAACCCCTATGCATGGCCTTTAATATGGCGGTATAAAAGAGAGCGTGGATGCAATGACAAAATGAAATTTTGAAAGAGATAATGAGATATGGAGTGGGGCCAACACCTCTGAGAGCTGGGCGCCGGGACAAGGGAGGGGGGCTAAAGTTAAGGGTGCCCAGCCAATTCAAAGAGATGGAAAGTGAAACAAAACCCTTGGCTTGTTGTTTTTGAAGGCATTTTCTAGAGGTTAAGAACGAGGATTGTTGTTCCTCCGCATGCCAATCTGTCCTTGACTCTCAAGCATCTGATTTGCCTTCCAGCCTGAACTCAGAGTCTCCAAAAGCTGGGACATGCAGGGGTGCACAAAGGGCCATTGCACACTGCAGTTCTTCCAGCCTCTGTTTTCTAAAAAAAAAGAAGAAAAAAATCAGAGGAGGTGTTGTTGCACCTCTAAGCCGGAGCCAGACATATGCTGTATTCCACCTTCTAACTTCTCAAAGCACTGTTGTCAGTGGCACAAACAGGTTTTGGCTGGGGAGCACATGGAGAGTGAACAAGGAGGAGAGGAGTGGAGGATATACGGTGAAATCACAAAACACTTCTTCAAAGCTCCTCTCCTCCTGTGCAATAATCTCTTGCTCCTTTTTTCTTTCTCTTGCAAATCAACTCCCGTGAAAGACTCAAGACTCCCCAATTAACAATGAGAGGGGGAAGAAAAATTCCAGCAGCTGGCTAGAGTTTAATAAGAGCACCTCTCCAAGCGGCTTAGGCTTATGTACCTGATTCACCGGCCCTGGCATTGGCGCTAAAGACAGAAGGAATCATTCACGATTAGCGCAGGCTGAAATACGAGTGAGAGAGAGACCGCTCAAACTCAACAACAGGAGCACGGGGGATTACTGCAATTGTGTGAGGTATTTTTCTGATCAACTTCTTAGCTAATAGGCTCAGTGCCACAAGGAGCTTGGTGCCTTCCTCACAACGGAGTTCAGTTATGCATTATGTGAAGGTTACTGAGTCCTAATGGAGCCTCCTGCACCTGTCTAAACAGGGTGACTTTGGAGCATCTTCCTGACAAATAAATCTAAATGTCAAAAGGCAGAATGAGGTCATTACTGTGATATCTGAGGGCAGGGTAGTTTGCATTCTCCAGTCAAAGTATCCATCAGGGCTCTGGAGAGTTTCAGCAAATATAAAGTTCACTCCCTCCAACTTTGCACTCATGTTTGATTCTGTCTCTGCAGAGTGAATCCGTGGTGGTGTATTATTTAACCATCAGCGTGTGATGGATGTTTGGACGAATTGCAGAGAGAGGTCAGGATGTTCCCTCTCCTGGTTAGCAGTCTATTGTCAGCTGCTGATTTCCCACACAGCGCCCGCAAATGCCCCCTTCAATATTCATCTAGGCAAATTCGACGACTCCCACATCTCAATTTGGCTCTCGGCAGCCTGAGCCCCAACCCCCTGCTCCACAACCTGCAGTCCCAGCCTGCTCTCTCTGCCGCCGGGGGTCTGCTGGGACGCACCCAGCGCTCAGCATCTCTCAGTCCCAGTCTCCAGGCCCCGGGGCTGGGGAGGGGCAAATCAAAGCCTGCTTGGCTCCTTCCTCCTTCCCCGCGCTCACCTCAAATCAGCCTCACAGCAGGGTTGTGTCGTGCCAAGCCTCCGCCTGCCCCCAGCTACCCCTTATTCACCCATTAAGGGCACAGCCCCACCATAGAGCAGTCCGAAACCCCACTACCATTTCATCAGGGCCACATTGTGAGGATGCAATGAGCATTGCAGTGAGAGAGCTGAAAGCCCTGACTCTAAAATGCACACTGATGCGTTTTTGACCATGGATAGTAATAGCTTTTAAGGTTTTTCACTCAGAGGGCATCTTGGCCTGCATTCTTTGAGGAATCAAACGCCAAGAGATGCATTTGATCAAGGCTTCAAAGCAAAAGATGCCATTTAGCGGTCTGATTGGCTTATAGAGTGTATTAGCATCACTTCTGACAGTCACAAGCCTGCTATCATCAGCCATAACCTGTTAGTCACTTATAATGTCGACTGTAACAATGTAAAATGATTGTGTGCTAGGGCAGACTAGGGCAGAATTATGTCCGTGTAGGATAGTGGTTCTTCTAGGGTGAATCTGGGCACGCTGCCCACCAGACCAGAGTGGGCCAGCTTTCCACTGGGCCTCAACACTGGAATCCCACTTCTGACACCAGAGTGATCCGGACCAAGTCTGTGGCACTCAGATTAGGAACGGCTCGCCAAGAGAAATGGATATCCAGCCAAAGCAAAGAAACACAGAGCCAACAGTTGGGATAAAATAGAAAAAATAATACAGCAATTTCAAGCACATCAAATTTGATCCAAAATGCCACTGTGGATGTTTCCTACCTTTCACTGCAGAATGAAATTCAACTTTTAATAGGTCAAACTTAACGTCCGTGCTGCATCTGTGCTCTGAATATCCCTGTTTCAACTTTAAATGGACACTCACACATTGGGCTGCGTGTGTTTAAGAGCATTCTTGTGCACCACATTGAGACATGGGCCCTCCATTAGGATAGTTTGCAGCTCTAACTAGGAGTTGGATAATTAGACACTTCAAAGGCACCTGCCCGCCGTCCCCAGGGAGGCAGGAATCACCGCCCCACGCCCCGTTTAAAAGCATGTTAACTCGTATCTGAGGCTAGCAGGCTAATTTAACTTTTGACATTTGATATCTAAGGAATGAGAGGGATCAGCCATTTAGCTGGAACAGGATTACCCCCCCGCACAGCCCCCTCCTCCTCCCCTTCAACCCCCAAAACCTCCCCCCTCCACCAGTCAGGCCGGATTCATTAATTTTCCTGCTGCTAAGCACTTTATCAATGACTGGTGAACGTCTAAGTCCAGAGTGGACTCTCTCTCTCCCTCTCTTCCATGGTGATTAAGCCTGTGGATGTTCAGATCTGTCCGTCTAATTCACTGCCTGCTCTGTTGCTGCCGATCGCTGCTCACACCTGCTCAGCAGCAGCTCAGTAAACAGAGGAGAAACTTAGTCAAGAGTTCAAGAGTCACTCAGGCCGAATCCACACTGAGCAAGCTAATTTTGAAAATGACGTTAAAGTGCAAGAACTACAACTAGGGAAAAACATTTGCAGGTCATTTTAGCTTCTATTTTATTCTATTTTAGTTGGTAAAGAACAAAAGTCAGTATCGAAACCAACCAACACCTTTTAAGGGGCAGAAAGTGGTCAAACTCCTCTTATAGTCTATGGTCTTATGGTCTCCATCATTTGCCACAGCTACAATTTAGCCATCACAGTTTCATATTTTTATGTGTTTGTTGACTGATAACTGGCAGCGTAAACTTGAATTTGGTTCTTTACTGTCCAAACCCCCCCGTCTTTTGCTCCTGTCACATTTTTATCATGGGCTCATTTTTGACTGCAGTTTAAACTTTTGCTCCTATATGGAAACAACACAACCATAACTAGGAGTAGAGACAACTCACAAATGTCTTCAGTGCAGTGTGGCAAAGTTCTATTGCCATAAATCATAAAAAATACACAAAGTTGGCCTGCACGGATTATCTATTCTCCAAAAATTAAAAAACATGGAATCATACATGCACAACATTTTTTTTCAAGTGGTGTTACCAATACTGTAAGAAAATGGTGACAGTACATGTTGCAGATATTTTACTATTTACATTTTTAAGCCGTCTCCATACCTGTTTCCCAGCTGCTCTGTGTACACAGCCTGCAGTTCAGTCCAGTTCAGTTGGAAAGTTTCAGAATTTTTGTCACATGATTGTTGGTGGCAGCTAAGGAAATGAGGGTTTTTTGGTTGCATTGAGGAGTGTAGAATATTTAGTTTTTCAGAGAATCTGGATAATGCAAAGGGATTATTATTGGTGAATTTTTTAAAGAATAATGTAGAATAAAACGCGATTGATAAAATATTAGATGACAGAACTGCACGTCATACATTATTAGTTCAAGAAGCACAGAAAACTTGGAAATCTGAAGATTTTTTCTGTTTTAACAGTTAGTGTCATTGTTGTCATTTGGGCAATTTTTAAAGCTAGTGTACCTTCCTAACCTACCAGCAGGTTTTCGGGTTAACGGGTTAAACTACCTGTTAGCTGAACAGGGAACCAAGACTGAACTAAATCTTCATTGAGGAATAGCAGGTTACATTTTCACCATGTAAATTTGTATTAATTTCCAACAGCACTTCAGCCAAACATATTCAAATATAGTCAGCGATCTCTGACATTCCCCAGGTAGAGAGGTGTTGGGAGTTAATTTGCATCTATAAATCTACATTAGTCTCAGTCTAATGCATTCTGCTGAATGTCTACATTACAGGTTGAATCGGGGGCTACACATGAGTGTGACGGATCTGGGTTAAATGAACAGCGTGCCTGGAGCTTTGATGCTGCAGCTGGTAATGCTTACAGTTTCTAACCCGTCACATTTGGACAGAAGGCCTTTTTACCAGAGAGCATGACAATCAGAATTCCAAACTACAAGCCAAATGCCATAAAAATAACACAACCCAACTGACTCCTGCAGCCTGCTCCCACAATGAGGGGCTGTTCTGAGCACGTATTAGGTCTCACTGTGTCAAAAAACCTGCAGCGCTGATTGAATCAACTTTTTACCTTTGCAACTCAACATGTTAATTAAGTAAAACAGCACTAGTTCATTTTCTGCTGACTTTTATCAAGTACCCAAAAGGTGCCGGTTTAGCTCATAAAGAAAACTTCATTATGTTGTCATCTAGACGTGTCTGCAACAAAATTCTACACCTGACCCTCACCTTAACCTAGTGTGTGATTGCCCACTTAATAAACAGGGTGTAGCTCACCCCTCTCCACCTCAAAATACAGGTGAGTCGCTGACCACTTCATTATAGTGTCTGCAGCGGGCAGAGAAAGCCCAGCAGATTAGAGGATCTGCCATGTTGGCCCAACGGACTTATACACTGTCTGCTGGGAAGGGGCTGGAGGTTGGAGGTGAGAGAGGGGATGAAAAAGCACAAGGTCTTCTATGTGATTCGATAAATACCTTTGTAATGCGACAGAAAGCGCAATGCAGGGCAAAAGTTGCAGGTCTGGACAATATATGGGACAAGTGGCTGGAACAGTTGTCTTAAATGTTAGAGGTTAGATCAGATTGTAAGCATCAAGGGTTGAATGCTTTTGTGGCTGAGGGATCTCTTTATTTTATTTCATCACCTCCTCATGCAATTTTCCCACCTTGCCATTTCTGAGTCACTGTAGATAAAGACTGTCTTATGGTAGTTTGGTTGAATACCCTCTGTATTTGTGTTTGTGTGTGAATGTGTTTGTGTGGTGTATTGTATTGTGTTGTTATATTGCTGTATTGTTGACTGTCCGGACCCCCTTGAAAACGAGGTGACACACCTCAAGGGGTTATTCCAAATAAATAAATTTCACCAAGTGTCACTGAGCTGCTACATGCAGAGGGAATAGATATCGAGGACTCCAGAGATAAAAGTTTGGTGAATTTTCAGTTCTTTGCAAAACAGCAGAAACAGTGCATTATCTCAAAGGGTAACTAGGGCATAAAACATCCAATCAATGAGCTTAAAATTATGTTTTTCGCACCACTGGTGTGGAGCTGAAGCTTCAAGTTGCATTTTGAAGGATTGTTTAACAGAGTTTCAACACTACAACAATATTAACTTTGCTACAGGTCTGATTTGCAACATTCACGGGACACAAACAGCAGCCACCTGTGGGTACACTAGTATTCACTGCAATTTATCATATCAAACAGAATGACAAAAAAGGCTTCTTAGGTGCAAAGTTATAATATTAATAAACAATCAAACAACCATTTATCATAGAGTGCCTTGAGGTTTTACTAGGGGGGTATTAATATAAGAAAGTTTCAAACTGGGGCTGCATGATGTTGGAAAAAAATGACCTCACAATATTTCGTTTTTCTCTGATTTTCTAGTTTATTTCAGTATGGAAAAATAAGGGACCAGATGGCTTGAATTAACTGAAAGAAAAAACTGTTGTAGGGGAGGTCATCTGCATAGAGTTAATAAATACGATTTTTTTTTTTTTTTTTTAAACTGATAAACAATTTTTTATTGTGAAGACTTCTTTGGCTGCAAAATTTGTGGGATCTTCTTTATATAGTGCAAAACTGGTAAAAGCATTGAAAATAACATTCACATCTGACTTCGCCGTCGTCATGCAGGACTTTGCGGTGCAGATATTGTCAAACAAGTTGCATTGCTTCATGTGATAGCAACAATTGCAAGAAACTGTGGACAGAGTACCTGTTTTTGGTCAGTGTCTCGTCTTTTGCGTGTGTGTTTGCGAGCTAACCCTTTTTTTTCCTGTGTTTCTCTCCTGTTCCTCTCTAATTTTGCTGTGCACATGTGGAGGCAGCATGTCAACAAATTGTGTCTTGTAAATAAAAGGAAAAAAGAAACCGAGTAAACACTGTTCTGTCTGACAGACTTCTCTTGCAGATTAATCTTGGAAAATGAGAGCTATGCAGAGTTTTCTTTTCCGTCAATCAGCAAAAAAAGCTGGAGCATGATGTGTTTGCGTTAATTTGCATTACTTCACATTGCACTTCATGCAGTTTTACAAATTTATATCAGGAATAAGCATCTTTGACCACGTAGTTACTTCATGAGAATAAAAGTTTTAATGAATATTAGGGGTTTATAATTAAAAAATGACCAGAGCAGAAGGACAATAGATAGTATTGAGTGTTAGTTTTATGAATCAAGTGCAGACATTTCTTCTTTAACATTCCATACGTGAGACACATTCCTCTATCCGACCTCATGTAATGCACCAGATCATTTTCTTAACCTTTTCAACCCTCAATTCTCCCTCATCGTACCTCCTGCTTCAACATGCTGTCCATTTTCCTCACTCACTTTTTTCCCCTCCCGTTGCTGTCCCCCCCTCAGTAATAAGCTCCCCTCATGTATGACCTCTCTTGTCACTCCCACCAGTGGAATCCTCCACTCTCGCCTCCTGCTCTAATCTCTGCTTTACTTTTCCATTAATCCCACATTCGGCACGAGGACGGCCGCCGCGGCTCAGCTGACATGTTGCCTTCATAATCTGGTGTTTTTATAGGAATAAATCAGAGGGCTGGAAGGGGAGCAGTGTTTAAAATTCATTCAAGCAAAAAAAAAAAAAAAAAAAAAAACCTGGATGCTAACTTTGGTATTCACCTGCAGCCTGTTGCATTCCTTTCAGTCAGCATCCTTCCTTCTCCACCTCCTGCATCTCATTTCTTCACGCTCCCGGCTTCCTCTTCACACCCCTCGCTCTCCGAGGTCTTCTCCCAGTTCCCATGTCTTTCCCAAATCTCCTCAATCTCTCCTCATCCCTTTTCCCGCACATTCCCTCCCTCACTCTCTCTCTCTCCATCCCCTACCTCCCTACATCCATCCTCCCTCCCTCCCTCCCTCCCCCCCAAAAACTTTGAGCCGCAGTGGGACTGTTGGACTCATGCAGCCCCATGCTGAGCCGCTCCAGAGCCAAGCCAGAACAAAGAGCCCATTGAGCCGAGCAGAGACATAATGTGGGCCGCCTCTGACAGCACCGAAGATGAAGTCATGAGGTCGCCAAACAGTTAATAACGCTGGCCCATCCTCCAGCTGCACCGACAGTGTGTGTGTGTGTGTGTACAGTTTGGTTGGGGGGAAGAAAAAAAAAGTGAGTGTCTGCACGCATGCATGTATGACGGGAGAATCTGCAGTGTGCAACGCGTGTGTACATATCTTACAGCATGTGGATGGATAAAAAGCTTTTAAGAGCGTAATGAGATACTCCATGACACTCAAAAATGCGTTCAATCACTTTGTAAATACCACAGAGGAAAAACAAAACCTTCAGAGAATTGCACTTTTAGTTTTGGCTCTGCTCCAGCTGCGATGAAGAACACCCACCCCACCCTGCCGCCACCCCCTTCTTTTTTTTCCTTTTCCTTATTGGAGTCTGTCTGGCGCAAAGTCTGACATGAGACACATCTCCGCAGGACTGGAGCTGTCGCTGCGAGGCCCACACTCCAAACATCATTAGACTCACAGCTCCAGGTGAGGTGTGTGTGTTTGTGTGCAAAAAAAAAAAAAAAGCGTGCACGTGGGAGATCTGGTTCGTGCATTAATCTCGCTGCCACTGAATGGCCACGGCCTATTAAAATGCCTTTACTGGACCACTTGCTTGTCAAGAGGCCTCCAGGCTGAGCAGTGCATGGGACAGGGGGGAGGAGGAGGATGAGGAGGAGGAGGATGAGGAGGGGAGGGAACGGTGAAAGACAACTATGCAATTGATTAACATTAGAAGGACTTACTCAAGTTCAAATTGTACGGCCTCTCTGCTGTAAGCTACAGACATTTGTTTCCCCGCAAGTAGAATGTTTCTTTCAAACCCTGTCTCTGCTACACATCTGAGTTCAATTCTCCGCATGCCCTCGCTCTGAAAATCAATTCCTCCTCCTCTCCTCTGCTCTTTTCCTCCAGCTCTGCGAACAGACCAGGGCGAGGGGATTACACTGTCCCTCCCCAGATCCAAGCAAGACAACAAATGGTTCTTATCAACTGACACCCCCCTGCCATCCAGGAGGAAGAAGAAGAGGCAGAAAAACCGGCCAAGCCGCGTCGGCACGGATGTGTTTCTGGGCTCCGTCTGCCAATCGTGGCAACTCTTTTTCACACTTAAAGCCTGAGCTATTTACGAGAGCCCTGGGAGAATACGTGCACAGTACCGGAGGGTGGGAAGAACGGAGGGGAGAGAGTTGCTGCTTCTCAACCTCTGCTTCTAATCAATCACCAGAAATCACTGCCATGGTTTATGGCCTTTGATCCTGGCTCCTCTTTCGCACTGCGAGGGAGAGAGTCGGGGCGGTGCGAGGGGAGGGGAGGGGGAGTGAAGGGGAGAGGGGTGAGAGTCAAGGCCCAGGGGGTGTGGAGGTCAGGGGAGAGAGATTAGGGGGTATAGGGGCCTATTGCTCTCTCAAATCTGAAAGCATGTCTTGATTCAATCCAGCGAGTTTTTTTGGGAGCAGAGAGCAGTAACTGGCCTGAAATATACAACCTGCTCCAGACTAAAAACATAAATTTCAAACTCAAAGCAGCGATTCTAATACATTCAAATAGTTCTGGATGTTTTAACTGGACATCAGCCTACATTCAGGAAGGCACTTTTATGGGATTGTAGTGCAGCATACTAAGTTTGCTGTCTCTTTAAAACTACAATGGCAAGTTTTTTTTATGCTGTCTATTTTTTTATCCTACCTTCTTTACAAATGATTTAAGCAGCAGATGTCAATGCATGTCAGAAAGAAAAATGTGCTTCTAATTCTGTACAGTCTTTATACCGCATTTAAAGCACTTCTTTGATTCTGTTGTGTTGCTTTATTCTAATGATACACATGATTAGGCAAATTTTTGTCTTTTTTTGCTTTTTAGGCAAAAAAAAAGAACCAAAATTCGGAATTTATTCACAAACCAGAGTGCACATTGTGTCATTTACTGCATATTCATGACAATTAAGGAACTAATGAAACAGCTGTAAATGCTTCAATACATACAGTGTCTATCTTTATGCAAATGAAGTTGCGTAAAGAATCCAAAAGAGAAAGAAGCCCCGTTGAAGAATGTGTCTTTCTACATGCCATTCCTTCATAAAATCCAACCCCGGTGGTTCGGCCACTAGTTGCTACTTCATCCTCTAAGTCGCATTCAGCAAGAGCCCAACTGTGGTGAGGAGGAGAGCGCGAGCAAACAAAACAGGGAGGACGCGGAGAAGAACACACCACAATAAATCCTCCTGGCAGGGTCAGGACACTCCTGCTTTGTTCCTCCTGGCAGGAGGGAGGCCACTGATGCCTACCGACAAATGGACAGAATGGTAGAATAATCAACTGCGGTTTCCCCACTTTATTGGTTTATGAGTTTATGGGGCCCTCGGTCGCCCCTGAGCCTCCGTCTCTGAGGGAGAGGAGTAGATCCAGCATGCAGGGTGAGGCTGGTCGATGAGCAGCTCCCATCCTCTCTGTCACTGCGAGCTGATTTGTCCTTAAGAGGCCGGTCAGTGCTTCAGAGACTAGTCCGTGACCTGGGTGACCTCTGACTCCGAGGCCTTTCTGGTTCTCAGCGTGTCAGTGAGAATGACCTCAGGTTCCTTTAAGGAGCCTTTGTGATGGTCAGCGTGAACTCTCACAACCTATTAGAATTAAAAATCTATGACTGAGATGTCAACTTTAAGACCAGAACCTATACGAATGCATAACATGAGGACCGACCCTTTGTATTAGAATCCAACAAGGGAATTGATTATACAGGTTTTGGACATTTTTGGACATATTTTTTACTGCAATATAAAGTCCTGCATCTCTATGGAAAAAGTAGAGAAAACTCAAAAATGTCCTCTGTGTGGTATCACACTGCTTCAATGCCAGAAATCATAAAAAGAGAAAAAGAGAAAACTGAATTGTTTCATTACTTTTGAAGAAAAAATGGATACAACCTTAAATCAAACATTTTCCAACTGTCCACAAGTATTACCAATACCGGATTAAAGACATGGTGGCTCTATAGACATTGTACTACTTTGTATTTTTAATTGGCTTCCATGGTTTTGTCCTACCTGTAGTAACAGCCTGCAGTTCTGCCCAGTTCAGTCAAAAATCCCTGAATTTTGGTCATGTGACTGTCTGTCACAGTTGAATCCCTAATGGCCTCATGGTGTCACCGACGCATGCAGAATTTTTATGTTTTGCAGAATCTGATTACAGAAAACTGTTTAATTTTGGTCTATTTTTTAATGAGACATATAATAAAGTGATTTTCATTAAATACTACTATATTAAGCTTAGAAGTGGTGAATTTTTGTAACAGACCGGTATGTCACAGATGACTAGTTCAAGGACTGTTATAATGCCGAAAACCTGACAATTCTTCTGGTTTTTACAGTTTTAAACTCTGCTAAATTGTGTGACTTTGGTGTTATGTTGAAACATAATATGCATTTCAAACCTGTCAGCAGGTCTTATGGTTCAGAGGGACCAAACAAACCTTCAAGTTATCAAATTCACTTTGAAGAAGTAATGAAAGTGGGTGGCAAACTCATTACCAGAACATCTGACACAGTTTACAGCCTGTTTGTTATTTAGTTCTAATCTGATGTACCACACTATAGATGTGCATCCACTCAGTCCTCCTGTGTAATAAATGACATTACTGACACTTCAGTTGGTCTAAATAACTCAGTTAAACTATTGGCTTACTTGTACTTAGAACCTCTTCCACTGGCCAGCTGCTTCTGTTTTATGTCCTTTCTGGTGTCATTTTGTGTTTCCAGGTCTCTCCAATTGCAATTGTGAGTACAATATTACCCTAACAGTTGGTCAGCTGCTTTAGGGTGCAAACCAAATGGACACAAATGGTGAGCATTAAGTTACCAGATGCGCAGTTGTCTTCTCCTATGACTGGGTCTCTCCACTAACTGCCATTAAAGACATAAAACTGCCCAAAAATGAACATTTAATAAGCATAAACAAAAAAGTTGATTATAAAATAAAATATCGTGATCATTTACTTTGACCTGCATTGTAAGACACAGGAATTTAGTTTGAGCCACCAGTTCTGAAGTTTTCATTGAGGTCTAAAGTTGCAACACTTGCTACAACAAGTAGGATGAGCACTAACCGGAAAAAAAAAAAAAAAACAAGATGCAATTCCACTACAGCTAAATTCTGGCTGCATCTCCACAGACTGGCAGAAGTCTTGAGGCAGTGGCTTATATGCATCTTCCAGCAGTGGATGAGCAGCGGGGCCCCAGCAGGCAGATCTGGGCAGGCGGAAGTCTGCCAGACAAGAGAGGCCAGGCAGGGCTGCAGTGGGCCGGGCAGCTGAGGTTCCCCTCCGCCCTGAGTAGCAGCGAGGCTAAGCTAATCCTGCGCCTCAGGCCCCCGTGAGGTGGCTCTGCCAAAGTCTGTCCCCCTGCTGCTGCAGGAAATTGCCTTCAGTGCAGAGGTCCATGAAATGGCTATGGCTCACCAGTAAAGGAGAGGAACATCCACTGTGTGTGCACATTTACTAATCTACAGGTAGCTTCTATATTTGACACCTCTAGTCTACATCTCATCATGAAAACAGGCACAAAGCGGTTAAATTTGCATGGTCTTTTATATATTTCGTCTGACATAACAAGTTTTTATGTATTTCTATGTATTATGTATGTACCATACAGAGGTCTTTTGACACTAAAAGCCAGTTTTCCTGTGTGGGGTTGTGTGTCAGGCTCTATAACGCCGCCTCCATTGTGCTGTTTGACCCATGGGCCAGCCAGCGCTCCCATGAGGTCCCTTATCCCTCCATCAGTTCTCTCTCATTAGCCCCCACAGGCAGAGCCCAGAGCGGGGTAACATGAAGGGGGCCCCTGCTTCCCCTCTCTGGTCCCCGTGAAATACATACAGCACTGCACAAATACAGATGACACAGATCACCTATGAGCAAAAGTGATCCACAAACAACTCGTGCAAGTAGTAAAAAAAAAAAAAAAAAAAGAAAAAAAGAGCAGGTATATTCTTGACATTTTCCCATCAGATCTCTGGCATTTATAGTCAGGTGGCGGGTGCTCGTATTAATTTTAGGCATTTATTAATCATTTTTCTGTCGTAATGTGGTTCGTTATTTGAAGTGGGGGGGGGGTAAAAAAAAAAGTGGAAAGCAGAGGTGGCAGCATGAGGAGGGAGGAGGAGGCGGAGGAGGAGATGGGGCAGGACACAGTGGAGAAACAGTTGATTATGAGTCCCATCAAGTGATCAATGATTTCATTAATAAGACGGATCATGCGGCTGTCATAGCTGTGACACGGGCTGAGGGATGATCTGCTCCCAACGCTCCATTTCCCCCCCAACCCTCCCTCCTTCCCTTCCTCTCTTCTCTCCCTCCCTGTCCTTCCGATATTGCCAACGACAAGGGAACGCCAAGGAAAAAAAGGGTGGGTGTGTGGGGGGAGGATGGAGCAGGGTGTCGGTGTGGATGGAGGAGAGGGGAGGGAGGGGGGGTTTAGTCATGAGGGAGGGAGGTGAATGGAGGAGAGGAGGGGTGGGGGGGGAGAGGAGGGAGGAAGAAAAGTGAAAATCCATTTTGAAACCCATTTTCAATTAGGGGTCCACAAGCTGTTATCACAGGTGTCCCAGAATGGGGGCCCGTAAGTGAAAATGTCTCCTATCCGTTTCTGAAATGAAACCTTATCTGGGAGGCACAAAGATGGCGGGGACAGCGTATCTGTAAATTACTTTCCATCCCCGCTGTTAACGGGAACTTTATTTCTGTCAGATGACATTCCCCTCTATTTACTGTTGATCATTTAAATGGCTGCCTAAAAAGAAGGTGGCCCCTCACTCCTGCCCTCTATCTCCCCCTACCTCCCTCCCTCCCTCCCTCCCTCTGTATCATTCCTCCTTCTCTTCCCCATCAGAAGATTATTTTTCAGTGTAGTCAAGTGCTCTTTTTCTTCTTTTAAACACTTTAGCCACGCTCTCCATTTGCGTAGGGATTTCTCTGGTAACCTACACGAAAGCCGTGCATTTGTTGCCCTTTAAGGCTTAACTTGTTCGCCTCAGAGACCCTTCCTCTTGCCCTTTTAAGCATGACCATTAAAAAAGGTCCCAACTCGCACTTTGTAATTTACTTTCCCTTTGTTAAAGCCGCATCCCGTGACAATTTTCTGACCCGAGTCCAGTTTTTTTTCCACCTCATCTCTATACTTTCCCCAAATCATCCAGAAACTTTTACTCTTTTATCGCTCTTCTGCAAATAACCAGGGTGTTTTTTTTTTTTTTATTTTATTAGGAAAAAAATCACATGACGACAGGATTTATTCAACCAAGAAGCATGGACATCTTTTTTTTTTTTTTTTTTTTTTAAATCGCAGGACCCAACAAAAGAATCAGGGGACTTTGTGGTCCACCTGCCTGCCGAATGATGAGGACTGGAGGGGAGAGAAACCCCACCTCCCCTCCCACCAAACCCCTCCTAAAGAGCACCAATCACAGCATTGTTGTGGCACAGTCGGCCCTTTTGAGCTGTCACTGTGAGAGGAGGGGGGCACGGAGATGAATGGCACACAGGATGAAGCCACCATTTAGCCAACCATGTGGGAACGCTCTACCGGGGACTCAATAATTACTGCGTGGCCTGTTCAACTTGGACAACTTCGGGACAAGAAGGAAGAAAGGGGAAAGTTGAGAGCAGCTACGATATCTGAAAAGATCAATACCTGCTCGCAAAGCCGATCCCAAGCCACAGAAAACGTCTGGTAGCAGAGCTTACTTTGGAAAGACCCAAGCCAAACATCCACCTCGTCCACTCTTCCCGCCCCCTCCTAATTATTTTCCACTTTTCACAACTTATCATAGCACGCTATTGCCGGGCGCGCAACGGGGTTTCCGCTGTGCTGAGATCAGGGGCCGCTGCTCTCCTTGACGGGGGGAAATATTTCGCCGGGGCCTTTTCCTAAGAAGAACCAGTCGCCGGGGTTCCACAGCTGCTCACAATTACCTTTTGTTTGCATGGAGGCAGCGGGGCAGGGGCTACGAGGGTTAAAGTTGAGGCGAGTGTAGGGTTACACCTGATAAGAGGTTATGAGTTCTGGGGGCGAATTGGGAATGCGCTGTAATTATAACCACACAAAGAATGTGTAAGCTATCTTATGATTCCAAGAGAGCGATTCGGGATCTAAAGGGGACCTTTTTCTCTGCAGATGAGTATCATCCTTCCCATCGTCCAGTGAATTATGAGACTACTGTACTTTGAGGGACTTTGCATGTCGTCTGACGTGGCGCAGAACAAACCTCGGCAAGGTTTCCGAGACAAACCTCGTGCTGCTCAGAGCTGTAATTAGCAGCACATTACTAAGAAAAATCCACAATCACAGCACCAGATTACATCCATGCTTTTTCCACAACAAACTTTCCTTCCTTGCCGTCCCTCTAATGAATCGAACAGTGCCGGCCATCTGGGAATGAGTAAGAGTGAGAGCGTTCCCAAGATGCTTCAGGATGCATTACCTTACCCGCTTCCTGTGATAACTCCCATATGGAAGAACAAGCCACAGCGACTTATTCACCCTTTCGTGATCGTGTCTGACACCAGCAGGAGTCGAGAGCTGGGTGTCAGAAAACGCTATCAGGCCACCAGCTCCAGCTCTTACAGCTCCGCATCCAAAAAACCCTCCAAATCCTCTCACTGCTAATGAGCACAGCTGCAGCTTAGGCCGTGGTGATCTCAACTCTGGGTTTGTTATGACTTTAGCTCGATGCTCCAAGGCTTTCCAGTCACACACAAAAAAAATCGCCGTCTAATATTTCTGATTCCGTCCCTAGAATTGAGAATGAAAGGCCAGATGACGACAAGCTTAATGAACTGCAAGCTCTGCGGCGCTTTTAATAGCATGTGTTGAAGACATTGCTATGTAAACATGCCAAGGTTGTTACCAGTGAGAGTTGTACGTGAACCATGAGAAGAGAGGCAAAGGGAAACGGTCATGTGCAAGAATCGGTGCGTGTCTAAATCTTTTAATCATGTTTTGGTGAGTTGGTCAACTTCATCATTAAATAATGAGAACATAAGCACAGGGAAAGTTCCTCGGTTCCCAGTAAATCAGGGACTCTAGGGTTTAGATATGTTGAGTGATGGATGGTGACATATTGTAGCCCAACCTTGACTCCCAAAAATTACATTCCTACACAACTAAACTGCATTCTCATTTGCATCTTGAAAGGAACGTGTTTTCCCTCCAAAAGGTAAGACTGTGATCATCAAAAGACCAGTTTCAAAGAGCCACAAACAGTCCACATAAGAAGGTAGAATTGCTGCATAAGTCAGCCTTACATTAGGTTTCATTTTAACTCATTGTTTACTTTTGGTTTTCACTCACTGTTTAATCAGGTTTAGACACCAAAACTATGTTGTGAGTTCAAGGATAATATAATGGTTTGGTTGACACTTTCACAACATTTACTACTTGTTAGAAACTTGGCAAAGTTCAGGTACCAAAACTACTTGGTTAGGTTTAGGAAAATAGCAATGGTTTGAGTTAAATTATGACTTTTTCACAACTTGTTTGAAGGTTCTCCTCAAGTGATGAGTCTCGTCCTACTTAATGTATGATTGGTGGGCTGAAAAGGAGGTACACTTAACCAGTAAAATAAACAGCAAAGATATGTTGATTAGAAACATATTGGTGATGTGTCACAAACAAAGTTAATCTGGCAAAAAGTAAGTTGCCCTCAAAACGTATCTGAGAGTACAGTTCAGTTAGAATTAGAAGCTTTATTGTTGTTATAATGCAGTGCAAGACTGCAATACAAAAAAATTCCACATAAAATGTGTGCAAAACTAAATAAAGCATCTATAAAGACCTTGCAAAAAGTTTAAAAAAAAAATCTACAAAACGACACTGCAGAAACTTTATGAAAAGACATTCTCAAAAAGTTAACAAGAAGACATAGTTTTATAGGAACAGAAATTTTGGGACGCAGGGCAAAGTAGCAACATGTACATCTCAAGCTGACAGAGATTTGGAAATCTGATCAAAAATCTTACAATACAAATTTTGCTAGCCTTTGTGACTTCAGAGAACAGATGAGTAAAAATGTGATTTGGTGGTATCAGATGTGATGAACCTGAACCGCAATGACTGAATTTTATTTTTACAGCTAAGGTAACATACAATTTGAAACTGTATAATCATGTACTAGGTTTATTTCTGAAGTTTTTTACCTTGTTATCATGTCCATATGGTGTTTTTTATCTGCTCAAAGACATATCATGTGCTAAACAAGCTACTGTTGAGCATGTCCACCTTGAAACTGACCCAGCTTGCAGGGAGGAGTTTCCTGTATTGTCATTCTTCTTTATAATTGATTTCTGGTTCCAACATGTACGGCTGAACTACTTTAATATTACAACTTCAAATTGTGAGTTTTGAGCAGTTTTACAGTAGAGCGGGTGAGCTGTTGTGCTCGAGCTGTCATGACTAGAAATGGGTATGTGGAGAGAGGCAGAGAAGAATAGATTCCAGAGGAAGCAACAATGCAGAGTTACATCTGAGTCATTTTAGGGTATTTTCATGGGGGAAAAAAGTTACAAATATGTGACCTCAAAAAACAAAAGTTCGGTTTCAGGGGTTAAATCAACCAAAGAAGGGCTTAAACATCAACTGTGTAGTGGTGGCATCCGATTCACTGAGCTTTGGACTCTTATTGTTCAACAAATAAGCCAGATGATGGACCAATTTCTTCAAATCTGACTATAGAATGACATTGACAGTGCAGTTCAGTGTGCAGTTGGAGAGAACTTGTACCGTTTGAGGTGGTGCTGGAGGCCACCGCCTTCTCGCTGATGTCACTGCGTGCTGATGAGCCCTTGGTAGCCACAATGGTCTCCACCCTCTTCTTCTTCTCAGCTGCTGAACTGGCCTGGGACTGGGTTTCCATGGCAATTGTTCATTCCTCAAGACCTCATGGAGACGGGATGACTGGTTGGAGAAGAAGAAGGTGGATAAAAGATGAAGTGCACATCATAAGATGAATCAAACAGCACTAACTTTTTTTGCTAGAAGTGCATGAGAAGCAAATATATCATACAGTTTGATTAGTGCACCAAGTTTTATTATGCTGATTTATGTAGAAGAAAAAAAGACTTCAGCACTTGTAAGGAAAACTTTAGATCTAATGTTCCCTTTTCATGATGCTCAGAGCAAACCACGGGTCAATCCATCAGCTCTGATCTGCCTTTCAGAGGCCTCATCTCCTCCTCCGCTCACTGTGGTTAAGTATCCCAAACCAAAATTGAGTCTACCTTATTTTCAACTACGCCACACTAAACTTCTGACTTCTTGTCAAAAAAAAACCCCAACAACTCCATAAACAGAGTAAGGCAGGACATCCTGATGAGGTTTTATATCTCAGAATAGAAGTAAAGGCAGCTTGTGGATATACTGATAATCCTGCTCTAGCAGTCTTTCCAGAGAGAAAGGAGAAACCTTAAGGGGATACCACAGAGAGAGAAACATTCACAGTCCTGAAAAAACAAGGGTTGTTTGAAGGCCCTTTTGGGAATATCATGGTGCCGGGCAATTTTTCTTTCAAAGAATAAAGGTGGTTCAAGTTAATACTGTCTGTGGGTTTAGAAGGGGTTCAGCCAACAGTCTAGCAGACATGCTGCTCAGTTCAGCACCTCAGAGGCCGTCTACAAGCTCAACTCTATCTAGGTCATGGAGGTCTCTGATTATGGAGACAACATGGTGATGCATCACAACCATTCATTTACACAAAGTACAGGACGGTTCCATTCGGTCCAATACAAAGCCTTTAGTTAGACTCCATAATTCACGGATAATTACTGGAAATATTTAGGCTGACAAACATTTTCTTTACAATAAAGACCAGCTAATTACCTGACTGTGCTATTTAATCGTCCTCCACTCTATAAACATGCACAGATACAAAGGCAGTAAAGTCAGCTGTAATGCAACAAGAGTGCTGCTGCTGAAACTAGAAGAAGGGGTGGGGAGGGCTGATTTTTTACCAACTCCCCAAGGAAGGAAGGCAAGGGGGAAGTGGTGAGGGGTAAACTTCAGACAAACACTGCGAGCTTTGTTTGTTTTTTTTCCCAACCCCCTGAAAAACCAGAGTCTGTCATCCATTCTGACCCGACAACAACATCTGTAAGCAATTGCTGGCTTACGAAAAAAAAATGAGAAGGGAAAAAAAATAACACAATGCAATTACTCCCCTACCAATCAAAACAGAATTAAACAAGAGCTTGTCCTCTAATCACTCCCACATGAATACATGTGTAGCCGTCATCCCCTACCAAAGACATTTTTGTCCTACTTGCACAGATATCATCTCAAATCACTGCTGCGTGTTTGATAGAGTGGATGCTTTCATTTCTGGGGGGCTTTTTTTGTGAGTTAATCACTAGAATATGTGCGTCTGTGCATGCATATTTGGACGTTATGATGACTGATCATAGGTGCCACTCAACGACTTCTTTGAAACTGTCATTACATCATTCTAATGACTGAACTCGAGTAAAAGCAGCGAAGGACTGGAGAAAGAACAAGGCGAGAACCTGCTTTACAGCTGTTACTGAAGAGCTCCCAACATGCTTTGTGTGCGCAGCGTGCATACATGTATGTGTGTGTCTTATCGCCCCCAGGTGAGTCAGAGCAGAGCCAAAAAAGAGCTGAAAGTGAAGTAAATTTGAGGGTCAGGATTGGGGGGTTTGTATAGGAGTGTGAGGAGAAAGCGGAGCATTCCACTGGTCGGGCAAATATTCACAAGTCCAAGCCACTGAAGCGTGTCTGACGGGCCTTTTGTGTTCCACAAGGCAGGCCACAGTTCCAAAGCAGCAATTAAAAGCAGGACCTTTTCACCCATAATCCCTCTGACCTGGACGCCCACACCCAATCCTGCAGATGTTCCTGTCTCTGCCTTTCGTGTTGCTCATTTTTGCCCCGTCCAAGTCTCCAAAAACCCTCCACGCAACACTGTGTTTATACGAAGACATCATTATGAGGAAGGAACGCTTCTGGATGTGAGAAACTTTCGCATAAAATGTTCAAGTAAGGACAGAGATCGGTGCTCCCTGTGCCAGCAAGCACAAACCTACCTACGAGTCTGATATCATATTTTGATGTGCATTTACATGTGGCAGCTGAGATATAATCATCTTTATGAGAACTACCTTACATAGCCTGCATCAGCAGTGTGTCACAGAGGCCTGGCATAAAAAAGCGACTTACAAGCAGGCATCGGATGCTGTTGTTACCCAGAATAAATGTTAATTTCATATTAATGTCTTTCCCATGAAATATCTGTCCTACACCCAATTAGAGGAGAGAGAAAGAGGGTGTATCTTTATTTGTGTTCAACTGTAATCCTTCCACACAGAAAGGGAGGCGATTAAACAGGTTTAAAATACCACAATTCAGACTGTTCCCTCAGAAAAAAAAAAAAAAATCTTATTTTATAAGCACATTAAGCAAATCAATTTAACATAAATTATACGCCTTGGTGACAAAGGCACCGAGTTGAAAGTCATCTGCAAATTGTACACATCAAAGTGAAACACTAAAATAAACTTTTGCCTTTGATAGAAAAAAAGCAGTTTTTCTTTCTTCATGCAAGCTTAAACAAGTACTAATGGTATCAAAAAATCACTGCCTTTTGTTATTTAAAGGCGACGTCTTTGCAAGCTTAATTTTATGAAACTGCTTAAGGTGTACTTCTAATTTGGCTGCATTCTGCCATCAGGAACACATTTTACAAATGCATGCACACACAGAGAAAGTGGGGGACATTTATATATAAACTCTTGAAGTGTCTTCTTAGATTTGGCTACCCCCCCTCACAGACGGTGTACTGTATTTGTGTTCATTTCATTAGGGCGACTGTTCAGTGTCGAGGGCCCCCTGAGGGGGAGACTGGCAGCACCGCAGCATTCATCATCATTACATCAGCGACCACCGAGATCTGCTATCTTAGGCTTATCAACACTGCACAAACGCACCGCAGCACAGCGAGTTAGAGGGGAGGGGAGAGATGGGAGATGGAGACGATTGAGGGAGATTGTGAGCAAAAAAGTGGGATAAGGGAGAAAATGAATGGGGTGAGGTGGCGGGGGGGGAGCGTGAGACAGAGTGTGTGTGCGTTTAAGTGTGTGTTCATGTATGCATGCATGCATCTGTGTGCACCTCACTGTGCCCCTGCATGCCTGCACATGTTTTCCTGCATGTACAGTGTGCGTTTTGCACGTTTCGCAGGTATGCCAACAATATTAAGGGCTCCTTCACAGCTGGAATAACTGAAACACCGAGGGGCGAATAAGTAGAAGGAGGAGGAGTCAGAGCCCTTGAGCAAGATTAGCTGAATCTAGCAATAAAACAGAATGTGCTGGCTATGGGCTGCATGTGTTTGCATTGGATGGGGTCAGAGTGAGGGGGTGAGACCCCCTTAAGGAGACAGTGGAAGTGCTCGCTTGTGGTTAGAGGGCCTGTCATGGCTTCAAAATCCCGTACTCGATAGCTCTTTGAGGAAACCACATACTTGGGTTTCCATGTTGCGTTCCACACTGCACTTATGGCTTGCCCTTGGCCCTGGAAGGCAAAGGAGACGGAGGGGGGGGATTTGGGATTTGGTGGCTGTGGCTTCCATTCACCAGTTAAAACTTAACATTGTGCCCAGATGGCACTAAGTCTGGCCTACAGCTGATGGGGACCAGCCCCTCAAGTAAGGGCCATTTAGCAGGAATTAGTCGCACCCTGCCACACACACATCAAATCCCAGAAATGCACATGCAAACTGGTTTAGTGTGCGATCTTCTCACCCTTTTGTGTACTGTGACACGGCTGAGCTGTTCAGATTCCACGTCATTTACATGTTTCTATATTATCCTGTGACGATATGCGAGTAAAACTTTTTATTGTAAAGCTTTAAGTTGAGACCTCTCCTTGGTTCTGTAAACTTATGAATGCTGCATGGAGAAATTAAATATATTTTAAGCTTTTTCTGCATTAAGATTGTACAGATCTACTTGTCTTGAATTGATTTTACAGGTGCATCATGTTAATAGCATCAGCAAACAATCAGGGCCGCTTTTACAAGTGCACTACACAATTTCAAAATAAAAGGTTCGCTCACATGAGGAATGTTTTGGATGTGTTTGTTTTTTTTTCAAGGACAAACAGAGCAACAACACAGCTCATCAGTATAGCTTTCAGCACAGCTAATAAGATTATCCTCGCATGCGTCTTGCTCCCTCAGACCTCTCCACTTACGATGCTTTGGAGAGGCTGGTGAGGGACCCGGCGTGTTGCACAGCAGAATGAGCCGAGCGCATCTTACATTCCTGGGTAACAAACCCACACGATGTAATCAGAACGCTTACACGATGCCTCTTTTGCGCTCGCTACCCAGTAGATAAGGGCCAAATAAAGCGTGCGCCACAATGGAAGTCTTGCTCCTTTTCCCCACGGCCCCCTGCTTATTAGACTGTTTATTTATATATTTTGACTTTGCATTTGTTCGTGAACCACTTGTTTCAGGGCAAGTGGGGCTGCGACGACTGAGACAATGGATAATGCAGGCAGCTTTGTTGTCGTGGTGGCCCAGTTATGCGGTATTGGTTTTCCCCCCTCTGCTCCCACTTTGTTCATTTTCTTCCCATGCTAGAGCCTTTGTTTGATTCGGACACTTTTCCTGATTCTTGAGAAGAAGGAAAAGATGCTTGTTCAGCCATTTACTGAAGGCAGAAGCAAACAATGCAAGCTATTACTTCAGCAGAATATCATGAAGGTCTTTGAGAGGATGAGAAAATCTTTCACTTCTATATGCGGAAGTTTCCAAGGTTTCCGTACTGTATCTTAAGAGTGACTTGAAATTCAGTTTTCAGAATAATTACTGCCAATTGCAGCAGCCCCAGTGCACTCTTAGCTAAGTTTTCCATTCAAGTGGCCCCTGCACATGGCACATACTGTAAAGCACAGGAGAATGGGACCTGTATCCTGTCAGTGGGCCTCTCAACTCCAGTGAAAACAGTTCTGTGTTTGCGGAGGCATTCTTCATACAGAAGGCGCTCTGCACGATGCCACAACCAGAGCACGACATCCTCTGCCGTGCTTTCGCAGCAAAAAAGAGTAACGTCGCACCGTTGGCTGCGTCGCTCGGAAAGCACGGCTCCTATATAACGCGTGTGTGCAAACATGGCACAGGAGACGTTTGCGTTTGAGAGCCGGTGTGTTCAGGAGTAGGTGCAACAGCTGCTCTGTACGCCTTTCAGTATGCAAGTGGAATCACTGCACGCAGAACATAAGTGAGCGAGTGGGACCCCAAGGGAGGGGATGAGTGGAGGAAGAGAAATTCCTGCACTGATGAAAACCTCAGACACATCTCTCTCTGCCTGCTCTTCACACGTGCACTCGGATCAAGCAGATAGATGGTCCTGTGTAAACGCAGTGGCAGCAGGTACGGCTGTGACAGAAGGTCTTCCTGCTTAGCTCAAGAGACTGAAGAAACACACTCTCCTCATCCTCAGACTGAAGTATATCACAAAGAGCAGGGCTATTTGAGGTAATCCAGAGGCAGCACAGCTATTGTGAAACTGTCCTGCCCACTTGGGCTTGAAGTTCCTTTTCTCTTCCGTTCACTTGTCCGCCTTACTTATGTTGCACATACTGTCGTTTCCCTCCTCCTTTCTATCTCTCTTTCCTTTCCTTCATTCCACTGTGTCATTGGAATAAGTGTTGGAGTGGAATGAGTCAGTGCCGCTATGTGATTAATGACGGGCTCTGGCGTCTCTGGGGCCGAACACTAACAACAGCCAGGGGGCAGTGCGATAATGCACAATAATAAAGCCAGCAGACAATCAGCCAGGCAAAGCAAGGCCTATTAGCTAGCCCCATCAGGACGGCTAAGTGAGAAATTAGCCCTTCCCAAGCTCCGCCACAATTCATCAAGTGCTGCCCCTGAATCCCCCCTCAAGAAGTCATAATGTTTACTTAAAGACTGGCCTCGATGCCCCAGCGGCGAGCTTTATTGGCTCTTATTAATTCCCGTCCTGGCCCTCGCAGCCATGCCATTTAAACCGAATTAAAGGGGTGAAAATTGGATGAGATGAAGTTGTCTTGCTGTTTGGCTGCTCGCGTGATAAAGACGGACCTAAACAGAGGGAGACTTGGAAAAATGAGGCGGGAGGGCAAACAAATCGGGATGTAAAGGAATGCTGAATGAAGCTGTCCTGAAATGCGCCACAGTCAGTCAAAGGAATGCAGGGAGAGAGAGAGAGAGAGAGAGAGAGAGAGAGGAGGGGGGTTAAAGGAAGAGAAAAATGAAGAGTATGGCTTTAATGCTATGCTTCCTGTGTGGATGGGAGCAGATTCAAAAGGGAAGCAGTGGGTCACACATTCCACAGATGGAGATATGGATGATTTTGTTGTATCTTTGCATTTCCCTTATCTTAAATCAGACGGCATGAAAACTCCCTTAAAATAAGGTCATTGTATGAGCACTTGAATCAACATGGCAGTGATGGACAGGAGGAAAGATGTGGGGAAGGAGTGCACTAACATATACATAACTAGACACTGAAATTATGGATTATTCGCAGCGAGGCATGTTTTCTTGTTCACATTAGAAATTTCTGGTTCTGGCTTCTTCACAGTTTCTGTTTGGTTTGTATCAAAGTATCTTTAAGGAGTCATCTTGGGTCCTAGAAACTTTTCCAAACCTTAAAGGTTCCCGAAACAATTCAACAGATGAATAAATACTGTGATGATCAGTGTTTGTAGCCACTTAGAGTCATTATTTGACATTTTCACCTCCAAGAATGTTTAAGTAGAGCTTCACACTGCGCGGCATGGATGCAATGAACCCTGTGCTGGTCTGTAAAGTGGAGCATACAAGTTAAAAGTCTCATCTATGTGAACAGTGAGTCTGTGTTGCAGGATTGGCGGCAGGTGAGTGTGTTCTATAGAGTAAGATGGAGTATACCGCGGCAGAGGTACGAGATCAAAGACAGCTGAAGCTCAGAGGGAGTCCCAGAGACTTGGAGCTCCCTGACGGCTCTCCCCCACGGCAGCACAGGGAGACAACTCTCTCCCTTCACTTTCATATCAGCCACAGAGCCCCCCCATCCCTCTGCACTGGCTCGTAGGCTCCACACACACTCAGGCAAGGCGGTCTCAGAGGATTTCATCGTGCTGCCAAAGCCACCTACAACAACACTCATGGATACACGCGCACACTGTTGCTCATCAGAATATTTTGGCTTTCGAAAAGGGCTGATTTGGGGAGAAACACGCAGCCAGATGAAAAACGAGTCACGCAAGACGGTATCACACGCAGCACAACACTGGAATGAGATGCCATAAACTTAACGGCACTGCAGAGCGTTCGGCACGAAGAAAAAACTTCCCATAAACTCCAAACAGCACAGTCACAAAATGGCCCCCTGAAAAATCCCCAGCATAAAGAGCTAGGAACAAGACTGTCATTAGACCGGCAGCACCCTCAGGCCTGCCGACTTGATTGTGAGGAAGCCAAACATCTGGCTGTATTTACTTGTTTCAGCTGTTAGCAAACCGCACCTCAAATGAATCTAGGAGCCGTAACGCCATCGCTTAGGACAGCTCCTAAACAAACACCGGCTCGCTCACTCACCTCCTGCGAGCTCCTCAGCCGGAGCCGGGCCGAGGCGGAACGCAGGCAAATAAATTCGTGAGAAGGAGGAGGAGGAGGCCTTAATTGGAGCGTTTGACGGGTGCCTGGGGTTAATTGGGAAGCATGGAGAGCAGCTGGCTCGGCGCTGGAAGTTGAGACAGGGATAATAAGTTCACCCTTTGCAGGAGAGACAGTTAGTGATGAATCAGATCAGAGGAACGGTGTACTGTAATCATCCTCACATCTCCCCTCCTCCACCTCCTGACAAGCAGAGACAACCTGGCTTCCAGCTACGCAATCTGGCTCCTATCACACAGGACTGGCAGTCACAGGGAGGAGATCACCCAGCGCCGGTTCACACACACTCTTGAGTTCATTCAGCTAATCACTCACACACACAATAATTCTTACCTCTAGGACACGGAACCTAGTTTATCAGTTCGCCGGTCGATGTATGTAAATCTCTCCAACAATGTGTGTACTAATGGCTTATTACCCTCCGTTAGCTGGTTTGCATTGATCTCTATGCCAGAGGGAGATGGGGGAAACTGGAGCAGTTCGCTGCTCATATGTACCGAGCAGGACTATAATCACATTCCAGCTTGTTTCAATAAAAGACAAACATTAACATAAACCATCTCAAACACACTAAAACCTTCACCCCCGCTCGGTCCGTGCAAGAAAAAGGAGGGAAAAAAAACTTTCCTGGATTACAGGGTAATCAGGGCCATATGGGATGGGTCTGTATAACTTTGCGTGTCTCTCTAAAGTGCATAGATTGTCTCCACAGATTACGGGGTTTTTTTTCTTCCGAAGGAGAAAATGTTTCACCAAAGAGAAAAGAAGTGATTCCAGCAGCAGTAAAGGGTTTAGATATAACACCAAACTCTGTTCCTTCTGCTGGGAGGGTGTCTGAGGGAGCATTTGGGGGCTGAAGGAAGCCCAGGTAGAGTCATAGGCAGTAATGGGAGGAGACAGGGACTTAGGGCGCCACACAAAAGCCAGGCTTTATAAATAATTCCAAAAGCTAACAGGATCCCTTGTATGTGTGAATCTGTGAAATACATTCACACATGAATGCACACACACCCGCAGACTCACACACACACAGAAACCCCTGCCACCAGGGGGAATAAGGGTTATTCACACACTGCTCCACTGGGGCTGTTGTGAATCTGACCTGCTAAATTTGGGTGAATATCTTTCTTGCATAGATGATGCAAAAAAAAAAAAAAAAAAAAAAAGTCTTGGACAATAAACAACAGAAATGTCCTTTTTTTTGCACACACACACACACACACACACACATTTAGATGCTCACACACTCACTCACTCATAATGCAGGGCAGCAAAGCACACCGGAGACCTGTCTTGTAAATCTCTTTGTGAAAGCAGCTTTGGGGGGTAGACAGGGGCTTACATACTGAGCCCTGAGGTAGAGCTACAGACTCCACTCCCTCTAACCCCCCCATGGTCTTTCTGCCTCTCCCACACACATACTCGGCGCTCTCATGTTCCCTCTCTTCCTCACTTTCCCTCTACCCCACATTTCCTCCTCTTTTCTTGCCCTTCTTTCACCTTTTTTCACTCCCTCCCACCATTCTTCCCTCTCGCCTCTCTCCTCCCCTTTTTCGTCCGACTCAGGGCTCCAGAGCGCCGGTCCTTAGCCCCCGCAGGCTCCCGTGGCGTTGCGGTGACTAATGTCCTGCCTTTGCTCAGACAATGAGTTTGAGACTGAGCCGGGAAAGTGTTGAGGAGGGAAAAAGACTCTAGCACCTTTTGACAAATGGAACCCTTCGCGCTCCCATGCCCGCTGAGGGAGGCTTTACAATGTTGCGCTCCACGGTCCACGTCCTCCGAGGGACGGCTGCAACCCGCAAAGCCGCATCCGAGGAGGGGTGGGAGGGGGGATATAATGAATTCTTTGGGAAGTCTAACCTGGCTTTCTTCATGAATAAGATATATTTCCAAAGCATGTCGACCCCTCTTAATAAAAACAGCAGTCTGGCAGGAATAGCCGAAGCCGTTTTAGGGCCATGTACACGTTAATATTTCTGTTTCTCTATAAATTTTCGGAGGCCCACTTCTTTCCAGGCCTGTCACTGCAAGGCCAGGCCTACAATTTCCTAGCGTGGATGGCAGAAGAGGAGCCACGATGACAAACTTGTCATTAAAAGCGGCCTGAGTCGCTCTCTTTCAAGGAACTCCAACTCTTGGATGCTCCCTCCTCTTCCCCACGCACCCTACCCCCCATGCAACCCCCTGAAAGGAACTGGGCTTTGTCTGAAGGAGCAAAGGAGAGAGAGAGGAATCCCCCCCCCATCCACCCACCACCACCTCCACACCCCTCCAACCCTACCCCCCCACCAACCATCCCACCACCCTCCCCAAAAACCCTGTTCCTCACTCCCTGCGGAGTATTGTTAAAACACAGCCCCCTCTCTTTTCCGTGGCCCGGGCTCTTAAAACAGCGTGCTTTGCATGAGAAAAAACGATTAGTCTTCAAATGCTGCGCTGTCAAAGGAGGGCTCTTTCAGGTCGGAGAAGAAATTTGCTCAGATAGTGGAGTTCCCCCTTTTGTTTTTTTTCCAAGATGAGGCATTATTAGAGCCGGGGTCTGTTAGCATTCATTACTGAAAAGAACACACTAAAGGGGTTTATATGGGATACCCCTCCTTTTCCAACTTGCCCCAAGTCCACGGCAAGACGGAAATGAAGCGGCAGAGTGGGGGAAGAGGTACTCATCTAAACGTGTTTGGAGAGCAGAGAGAATGTCTGGGCCTGCGCTTCTTTCAGGTATTAACCTTGGGATTTACATTTGACATTCAAACAATAGGCGCCTCCTTGACCTCCACTCCGGGATGCAGCAAGACTTTGGGGATAACTCCCACCAAAGACAACTGCAAGCAGCATGGGATTGCAAACACATGGGGTTCACATCGTGCATGACAACACATAACTTAATTACCGGTTAGAGGACAGGAGTTTTGTTTAGAAGATGCACATTTTTTTCAGTTTAAATAATTTTGGTGAAAAAAAAAAAAAAAAAAAAAAAAAACAAGCAACCCAGTTTCACACATCAAGAAGCAGGGGTACATGACAGATCATTGTTCACAGCAAGCGGCCAGTTCATCTGTCTCCCAATCGCCACACTGGACAAGAAAGAGCAGACCCCCTCACAGATGCCACAACCGGCTCCCATCAAAGCTGACACAATGCCACATCTGCAATAACAGCCCCGGCCCCGGGAAAGTGTCTCTTTAGGCGCTCAACTTCTTCTTTTTTTTCTTTTACGCACACACACAGCCCGCAAGCAAATGGGCCTCAAACCGAAGCACTTCACCTCTTGCTGCTATACTTCACACCGCAGACTTAAAGACATTTTTACTGCAGCTACAGCAAACAGAGGAGGGGATGAGTGGCGGCCACATGCAGACGCGATCTGTCCTGCTTCTCCTCAAGTGTGCGAGGAAAGAAAACGCAGGCAGTAGCTGGCACACTCTGCATTCTTACACACAAACCTGCGCATTTGCAATAAAATTCACCTACAACGGGCCCTGTGTTAAGCTGTCAAACACACATTCACATCACTTGATTCAAATTCATGCGACTGTTTTTCTTCTTCTTTTTTTTTTTAATCACCGTCTTCTGTGTCTCACTCCGGGAGAGCAGAGGCTAATTGTCAGGTCCAGTTGGAGTTTCCAAAAGGCAAAAGCCATGGAAAAAAAAAAAAAAACATATATATATTATTATTATTATTATGTATATATATATATATATATATATATATATATATATATATATATATATATATATATATATATATACACATATATATATATATATATATATATATATATACACATATATATATATATATTTAAAAAATAGAAACAATGCTGTCTTAGCTCCACTAAGGCAACTTGAGCTCCCACTTTTTCTTATTATTTTCTTTATTCAAACACAAAAAAGTTGCATGCAAGTGAGACAAAAAAGACAAATAAAATTTAAAAAAAAAACAACTTAGAAACCAAGTGTGTGAATGAGCAGCGGGCTGCATGTATGTCTAGTGTGATGAATGTATGACTGTTTACTCTGGCTGCAAAAGCCCCAAGTGTATTAAGATTCCTGCATGTGAGTAATATACATATCTGAAATTACAGTTTGCTATCTTGAGTCTCATACCCGTTTCATCGCTACTTCCCCCCCCTCTCTGCTTATCCAAAGACATCACCCGGCTTGAAAGGTGCCTTTCGCAGGCTCCTTGAAACGGGGAGTGAGGGGTCCCGCTCTGGGACAATGATGGTGGAGGTGGAGGGGAGCCGGGGGAGCAGGAACACATAGCATATTAAATCTGCTGGCGGAGCTGGCTCGTCCACGCAGAGAGCCAGAGAGTCAGATCTGAGGCATGCCCTGAAGGGATGGCTGGGCCTGGGGATTAGGAGGCCAAGGAGAAGCCCTCGCGCACCCAAAGACCCCTTCTTGTCTCTGCTCGTACGCAAATGCATCCAGACGTTTTTGACGCTCCTCAGGTTTGCCATCTCAGCCCAAGTTTTCGTAGCACTCCTCCTCGCAAAAACCACACAAGCGCACACACATATTTCCACCCGCTACTCGTGCACTGCCTCCCCCTTCCTCAATCACTACCTCTGTCTGACTTGTCCTCTTTCTTTCCCCACTGTGTCTGTTTCATTTGATGTCAACATATCAAAGTACCAAATCATCAAAGTATGAGATTTCTTTTGGGGGCCCATCTATTCAAGCACATCAGTTATACGCAAGGGAAGCAACAGCTCATCATAGCACACAGGGAATTCCTCCAAACTTTCACTGGTCAGATGTTCTCTGCGTGTTCATTTACTAAAAACAATTAAAAGAGTGGTAATCGCTTTTGACTTTTGAAGAAAAAAAGCACAAAATTCCTGCAACAACCTGCAGAAAAACCTACAAATCTTCCAAAACAATACACAACTGCATTCATTATCTTAAGGATAATCAACTTCCTTAACATCACCCTCGTTTTAACAAAACATTTGCCACCTCTTTGAGTGCTTCAGGTCCCAGCATTAGCACAACAACACAGCTCATTAGAGCCTCTTGCATACAAACCTGATAACAGGTATTCTCCCTGCAGGGTGTAAAGGGCCTGAGGACACAAGCTGCCTTTAGCTGTGAATGCAAGGCCCTTAAAAAAAGAGGAGAGGGGGCCATACCTCAAAAGCTAATAGCATGTCATCTCCCTGCATTAACATGACAGCCTCTATTCTGTCAGGTCACCAGGTCACAGGTGTCCTGGGCCAACGTGCCCGTGTATAACGTTACCAAAAGGAGCGCCTAAAGTTGAGATAAAACAGCACCGTGCTGCTGCTGCTGCTGCTGCTGCTATCTGACGGACCGATTCCTGCAAAGGGAAACGTTATCCGCCTGCTCCTCACGCGTGGAAGTTGAAGAAGCACAGAGCGGCGATGATGCATCTTTTCTGGCTACAGTAAGCGAATGGCTCTGAGTTGTGCATCTCATTCCAGCAGATTAGCATCTTAAACACTGCTGCATTCATCCTTGCTGCTGCATTATAAAGAGACAAAGTCCCTTTTTTTGGGGTAAAGGTGCACCAGAGTGTAAAAAGCAGAAACCTTGGATATCACCTTTAGTTTAAATGTGATAGCAGCAACAGCACTATTAGATAAAATATCCTTATTTATAAATGGATTGCCACACTTTCTTTTATTTGATTTATTACATTTGACACAATTTGAAATGTATAAAAGCACGTGAATTTAAGTCTTTATTTGTGTCTAAGCTGGTTCTCTACAATATTAAATCTTTCAAAATAAGACTTAATTCTATATATCAGCCATGACATTTAGATAAATTACACCTAATCACCCAATTTAAGGAAAAATGTAGTTTGAAAATAAAATTAGATGCTTTTATAACTGTGGCCTCCAATAATGACATACAGGCAACAATATGATATTTTTAATTATAAGGATTATTTTAAAATCCCTAATTAACAAATGACAGGCCACAAAATGCTAAATAAAATCTGAAGAATGGAGTACAGTCCTCTTTAATTCCTACAAATAAAATTAGTTATAAAAATCTTCATTTTAAAATTTAAGATTAGGCCCACAGTTGTGTGATTTAAGGCCTGATTTGTCTGTTTAGTATTTTTATGTGAACTGTGTGATTAATTTTCCACATGTACATCTTGTGAATGTTATTTTGTTATTGCAAATAAAACAGGGGAAATATCAAATGACAGTTTATGTGACAGTCCCTTCTTTTATTTTATTGGAGGAATGTAACCAAGATCTGCAAAAAAAAAAAGAAAAACTCTACTCAAAGCCAAATCCACAACTAAGACGAATGATGGAACTACCTCATAAAAAATAGCTAGAAGGAGATTATTTTTTTTGTAAATCCGTGTGAATGTGCGCTGTTAAACATCTCATTCGGTGTGTGCAGTCGCTGCTCCGTCTCAAGGCAGCCAAACCTCCGTTAATAATTTGCCATGTGTCAAAAAAAGGAGGATTTGAGCTGCACCGCATGGCTGAGCACCTCGGACCCTGGTCGTCTGTATGAAACCCGAGAGCAGACAAGCAGATAAAATGTGGAACAGCTGGCAGAGGACAGGAGGGAAAGTTTCAAACAAATATCTGCACATGTGGAGGCTTCGGGGGCTTTTTCATGTCCTGGACCCCCCCCAAAAAAACACACACTTCTGTAACCTGATTTTTTTCCTTTTTCCACCCTCCACAAACCTCATGTGAGAGTTTCTCTTATTCCAGTGTTGATTTAGTTTTTTAAATAAACCCTGCAAATGCTATAGTAAGTCCACTTTCTTTTAAATTACACAAATCCCAGTGTTTTCTAATAAATCTAGTGGATTTATACTATTTCTCATTTTGCCTCGGACCTCCATAAAACTCCCCACATGGACCCCCGCAGGGCCACAGACCTCACTGTAATGGGCTTAAATTTCTCCGAGCACATGCACATGCCTTCAAACGCGCCGCGATAGATCCTGAAACATGCTTCTTCTTTTTGTTGTGTCATTTTAAATATTTTTTCCAAATTGCAAAACAAATTGTGAGCAGCACTGATGAACTCCTACCCCTGAAGTTCAGCAGAAATAACAAAAAACTACAAGAATTATATCATTTCACTAACATTTTGCAATTTTATCTTTTCCACTGTGCCAAACCCTGGATATTTTTTTTCCAAAGCCAACATTTCTCCTGTGTGTGTTTGTATAAACTTTCAATCTTGGCAAATATAACAAGCTGAAACAAGTGATGTAAATAAAATGTCTGACTGCTGGATAACAGTGTAAAATGAAGTGTGTGTGGATGGTAAAGGTCAGAGCAGGGGTCAGCCACAGGTTTTCTTGGATTTAAAATAAAATAGTGCCTAAGCAAACTCGTGTATCCTCACTAGCTGTCTACCAGGGATAAAGCGAATCAATAACAGACACTGAAATATGAGCACACATGCACATAAATATGCATGTCTCCCCCCCCAACACCACACCACACCCCCTCTACGCGCGTTTCTTGAGGTAAAACTCCAACAAAGTTTGCAGAAGTTCCCAAAGTTTCAGTTCAAAAGCTCTCACCACAGTGTTTTCATCTCCTCTGTAACACACCAAACTTTCAAATACCACTTTTTGTTTTGCAACTTTACACAACTTCAAACTAGTTTTGAGATGCACATCTGTCCTTTGGATATTTGTTAAGTGTGCCATCTAAGAAGCGGCAGAGAATAAATCACACCCAGGCCAAGTGTGCCACAGTCTGTGGTGCGTTTTCGGCCACTTTTGGGATCCCACATCGAGGCTTTCACAGCTGTTTTTTTTTAATAGCTGCTCTTAATCCACTAAATCTAAACTTGTATGAAATTCCATCGTTTTGAAATATGAAACCTCCACCTCTCCACTGACTCACTGCTTTTCTCAACTTAAAAAGTAGCCAAATGCGCGCAATACAAGAATATCCCTGCATGTGTGTGTGAGAGTGGATTTCTAACAGATTACTTACTTCTTTCTGGATGACTTCCTCTTGTAATTGTTCTTTTTTGAAAATCTTCTTAGAGAAAAAAAAAATTATATTCTTTCTTCTTCTCCTCTTCCTAAGTTGCAGATGTGCCTCTGGAGTTGCCTGCGACTTTTTTTTTCTTTACGCTGCAAGTCCAACTCCAAAACGGCGCTGCCAGAGTTTTTCCTCTTGTCTGTCTTTCTCCTCCTTCTCACAGTTTGCTGTGTTCAACCACCGCCGGACTAACACCATCAGCCCGCCGATAATATCTGCCGATAGCAGACCGCAGATGTGCGTAAAAAACAACATAAGCGTCAGAGAAGCGCGTGGAGAGTTGTTATTACATTTAGTGCGTTTTTTCGAGAAGAGAGAGGGCGAAGTGTGGGACTCCAGCTGCTCCTTCCCTCGCTTGACTCCTCCCTTCGGATTGCTCCCTCCTTTACTCACTGCCTCCCTCCTTTTTTTTAATTTGGTGTACCCCCTTTCTTTCCTTTTTCTTCCTTTCTTTCAGCAAAGCAGCATTTTTGGAGACTTTGATCCTCAGACGTGCTTATATTTATGAGGAAAAGAGGAAAAACAAACATGAGTTTTAGACTTTACAGAAGTAGAAAGCAAGGATGGCTGTTTTGAATGAGAAAAAAAACAACGTTTTAACTAAAATAAACTATTTTCCTTTTAGGCATTTGGTCATGAAAGCTTCAGTGACGTTTCTTTTGGCACAATTCAGAGCTGCCAGTCACTTGGCACAAAAGTTTACACAACACTAAGAAACATGCAGATTTTATTGACATAAATCTCAATAGTTAAAGTTACAGTGCATATGTGACACTGTGTAATTAAATTAAGACTTAAATAAAAATCCCAGGCCTTGTTCTCAGTCAGAACCACCCACTTTACATTCACTCGTACACCATAAAGTGTCGATTTATGAGTGCTAAAATAGTCTCCTGGGTGCTACCTAACGCTGCGGTGAGGCAGAGGGCAGCCCTCCTGTAGGGTTAGGTATAATCAATATACATAATCAATATACAGGGAAATTATGTGGTAAGAGAGGTCTTTAGGGTGCAGCTTCAATCAATGAAGAGGTGGGAGTTTGGGGAGGAAAATCACCCGTTAATCGTTTAACCAGGATTTGAATGTGCGTGTGTGGCCGAGAGGTCAAGTCCATCACGACAGTTGGTCCGTTTAACCTGGTTTTAACACACAAATGAAGAAATCCACACTGCTTGATTTAAAGAAAGATTTCTCTCTCTTTTTTTTATAATCGCTCTCCGGGATGCTTATTATGCTGATAAAGTCAGCACCGGCTAATTACTGCCTCAATCAATCAGAGCCTAAGATCTTCTGTCACGAATGTCAACATCTTTGTCATCATTTTAGAAAAAAATGTCTGATTCCGACTTTGTCACAGTGTGATGATTGGATTTTGGATGTCAAAGTTGAGCAAGTTGGCAAAAGCGCAGAGTGTGACGAGTGGTGTGAGCAAATATTTTAAATATTCCAGTGCAAGACAAGACGGGAATGTGACTCATGCGTTGTTGATTTGTCAGTAAATCTACAAAAACACACAGATTTTGGGACATTTTTGTATAAATGTCATAAAATGCGTTTGGATTTGATATTTTTGAATGCAGATAAACACATAAGATTATAAAGGTAATGCACACATGTCTGACAATAGAGCATTAGTGTGAATAAAGTGAAAATTCTGGTGACTACAGGAAGCAGGAGGAGACATTCGGAGGTGCTCTGTAAGACACGACTAATTCTCCTGTCAGTTTGTCAGCCAGTGCTCATCTGGCCTGGACTACACAGAGATAAAGTCCTTGTTATGAATCTCTCAAAGAGAATCCAAGGAACGTGGTAGTGGAGGTTGTAAGGGGGGGGTGGAGGGAGGAGATGGAGGGTGAGGGTGGGAGGAGGTGGGGGGGAAGAGAACAAGAGGGTAAAGGAGGAGGGAGGAGGTACACATGGGCATCAGTAGGGTTAGCGGCTCCCGAAAGTATTTCATCAAAGAGGGCCAGGATCCTGGGGATTGAGATTCTGCCTGGAGGCAAGTAACCAATGGTCTCCCAAGAACATATTCCAAAGTAGGACTCGCAGAGCCAAAGCACACATCAAAAGCACCTCTGTAGCCAAAGCGATTCTGGAGGAGAAAGAAAGGGGTTCAGGTCCCTTCTTGGCCCCCTTTAAGCCCCAGATCTCACCCCAATTAAGAAGGAACTACTGTTTGTTCCAGACCCTGAGATCTGCAGACAGGGAGGTGTACTCACTAAGGTAGACGCTTCTCACAAACACACACACACACACACACACACACACACACACACATACACACACACACACACACACACACACACACACACACACACACACACACACACACACACACTTGATAACCACATCTCATTCATGCAAAACTTCCCTGCAAGACACCCATCAACATCTGCGCCTTTTTTGTTATATCTCTCTCAAAGAATGACCAACTGACAGAGCGTGTTTCCAGTTTCAGATGATCTCACTGTAATAATATGGAGCGCTCGGTTCTTCCACGTATGTTACACGAGTAACAGTAAATCAATACTTGGCAGATTGTTGTGTAGGCATTTGGATTTTTGCCTCTAATTCTTCGCCGCTGGACAGATGTCACTGTGAAATGGATACAGCAGAATAAGCATATTATATCCACACAGATGTGACCGCGAGAAATGCACCGGCTGCATGAAACCCAATGCATGAAACAGCAGTGTTGGTCTCTGCAGAAAGAGTTTTTTTCTATGATAAGGGAATATATGAGGCTTGTTTAGTGCCTTTTACGACTGCAGACAGTAAAAGTAGCAAGACTACAGGATGAAAATGTAGTATAACAAATAAAATTCTTGCATTTGAAGTGTAAGCAAGTAGAGGCATATCTAGATTAAGTATGAAAAGTACTAATTATGGCAGAATGTCATATATTATGCGTAAGCAGCACTTTAATACTGTTAAGTGGAGATTATTACCAAGTAGATTCATTCAAGTACAGTATGTAAGTCAAGTTACTTTCTATTGATGACTAGAAATAATCTAAACTTATGTGCTTTTTTTTCATTTTAAATGGCATTTCTTTTTTTTTAAATGAGAAAATGGCTAAAATATGAATACTAATTAGTGATTCTTTTAATCTGTTTGGAACAGCTGACTTGTGTTAGGAAAATTTTCACTTAAATTACAGTTAAACATATTTAGAAATGTGGAAATATGATGGAAGAAACAACAGATGGATGCATGAAGTCTGCTGTTTTTTGGATTGTGTGTGTTTATGTTTGTTTTATGACTTTTAAAATGTGTATGGTTGTATTTGTAAATGTGTATGTCTGAACATGACTGTACGGATGCATGAGTGTATGTAGATGTATGTAGTTTTATATTCTTCTGATGCTAAACTATGCTAGATATGTATTCTATCTCCATTAATGTAAATGCTGCTTGTATTTGTTTTTGAACTGTGAGCATGAATGCAAAACTAACTTGGAAACAGTTGACAGGATCCTATAGTTTAGCTACAATGGGACGTGTCACATATCCACATTTGTGTTTTGTACACACAGATATGAATAGGAAATCTGTCCATACAAACATCATTTCTCAAAATATCTTTGCACACACGAAGAGCGCAAAAACAACAAGCACTCTCAGCAGCTGCCAGGTCACATGAATGATACATTAAATACCAGAGGAGACTGTTTCTGGTGAAGATTGTTTCTGGTGGACACGGATGATGGATGTTGTGGACTAATAAGTAATATTGGGCACAGCAAATTATAGAGCTAGCATGAACCAAACCTAAAGAAACTGTTATATATCCGCCACTGTAGTGTAAATCTCCATCTGAGTGACCTAAAATGGTGTTTCCATGAGGATGAGAGTCCTGAACATAGCGCAAAATGTTGATTTTCCTAAATATCCGCATTAGTGTGGACAAGCCTGAAGAAGCTTAAAACTTATCTGCAGTGCTAAAAAAAAAAAAGGAAAAGTAAAAACACCCAGAAAAATTCAGTTTCTGGTCAACGATGTTGCTGTTAACAACCAAAATTACATTTTCACTGCTGTGAACGCCACAAACAAAATTCCATTGAGCCCAGCTGCATTGGGGTGGAGGCATACATTTTTCTGACAGACGGATATGTCAAAACACAGGCAATTAAAAGCAAAATGCGTGACCAAATACCTCTGAATGGAGATGTTTTTGGATGACCTGGCCTGTTAAGCTGTCATTCAAATGCTTTTTCATACTCTAGAAGCACAAGATTAGTTGGAACAAATGCCGTAACAATTTACTTCACACTACTTACTTAACTTCATGGGTGACAAATTAAAGGAAAACACAACGTAAAGTGCCTTAGTAACATATTGGGCCACTTTTGTCACCAAAAGGGCTTCAATGCACCTTTTCTCTAATTCTACTGTAGGGTTAAACGCGAATCTGCCAAGAAATACTGCCTTATTTGATGTTTTAATGGTGGTAATGGAGAGAACTGTCTAATATGTCAGTCCAGAATCTCTCAAAGTATTAAACTAGGGTGAAATATGGTGACTGTGAAGGGCATACTATATGATTCGTATCATTTTCATACTCATCAAAGCCTTCAGTGACACATCATGACCTGTGGATGGAGGCCTTATCATCCTGGAAGAGACCTCCAGTCAGGACTGAAATGTTTCATCACAATGTTGGATGAAAATGATCACTAAGAACAACTTGGTATGGAACCAAATGGAAACAAATCAAGCCAGAAAAATGCCCCCCAAAGTTTATAAAGCTATTTTAGGGGTTGCTTGTTGCCCATATGTTTCACCCCATGTTTTCTCTCTTATCACTATCTCAAAAATGCCCTAAAAGATTGAATGAAAAAGTTTTGTTTACCTTTAATCTAAAGTATAATATATTAACCTGTCTGTTTTGCGAGGGACCCTAAACGCACCAGAAAAGAGACCTTCACTGACCTCTAATTGTCTGTTGATAGAGCTGAAAAAAAAAGCCTCCTTCCTCCTCTTTCCATCCGGTTTCTTCCCTCCTCTTTGCTATCACTCACTTGTACTGTACCTGTACACCTTCCACAACACTCCTAAACACCGCCTCCCCCTCTTCTCCTCCCAGCATCCCTCCTGTCTCTCCCCCCTCCTCCCCTGCCGGAGGTATCGGGTGGCTTGAGTGGGCCATTAGTGTGAATGACTGATAAGACTCTTAGCCCCCAATAATCAGACAGAGGGAGAGAGAGAGAGAGAGAGAGAGAGAGAATATTTGCAGTTATTTTGAATCCGTCAGAAATAATAAACGCAAAACTATATCCACTTGGGCTACTTAAGCAATTTCCCCGTGATAACATCCCGTGGGGATTTCATGTGGATTCCAAATGACGACATAATAAAACCACGACGCCTGCATCCCCTTATCAGGCTGGATTAAAAGGGAATAATGAAACAGAGAGGGGTTTTGAGCCTTGTGTGGTATGAATATGATTATCTAATGGACTCCAATGGAAAGGCATGTTAATTGTACTTTAACGCCAGACCTTTCCCAGACTATCTCCTGCCCCTGGCTCCTCCTAACACCCCTCCTTCCTCCCCCAGTTTTCTCCACCACTTTCTCCTCTTCCTTTAAGTTTAAATAATCGCTCGGCTTTTTCCACAGAAGTCATTATGCCCCGCCGTCTATCTGAACGTGAGCATGGGAGAGTGATAAATCCTCTCTCGTTTTTTTTTCACACCCTTTTTCCGGTCTTGATTGGACCGCGTTGGCCTCTTAACTTTCAGACAAAAGCACTCTAGGCAATTTATCAATATTCCGTTTTTTTTTCTCCACCATGGAGATCATTGTTGCTGGAAGAATGTGGGTCACTTTTATGCAAACTTTCTGAGCACCCAGTTGAATTCATATTACATGGTGTGATTAACAAGGCCTGCAGTATTTGAATGCATCATTTTTGTAAAGACCAAGTTTCCGGTTTGATTATTTAGCGTGGTTTTGGGTAAAAGTGCACACGACGCACCTTCATTTCAAGGTCAAACAATCGCACACCCAACACCGAACGAAGATTTGAGCTGCGCAGGCTTTTGCTGTCAAGACTCTGTTAAGATGTCACACACATATCGCTCGTGTATGTATTTTGCAGTAGGTGCTGACTGATTAAACGCACCTATTCTTTTGATCAAGCAAAAAAACCAGCCCCTGACCAATTGAGGCCCAGACTGGGGGGTCATCATCAGGCCCATTAGGCCCGATAACACTCCTTGCGCCGCATAGTCGAGTCCATTCTCATCTAAGCGAAGCGCCGAGCAGTATTGTGGATCAGCGCACACATCCTGAGAGCAGACTGAGCTCCCACAGGACACAGTTAAAAAAAAAAGCATCAATATTTCATCAAACTACTCTCTCTTTCTGGTCCAGATCAAAGCCTCGACTCCCACAGTCCTACAGGTAGAGATGGCTCTTTTGTTTTTGCTCCTCAGGTAGAGCAGCAGTCAGACTCTGTTGGCTTTTGGAAACCTTGCAACGCTCAGCCCATCCATCTCACGGCTCGCTGCCTCGCTTTTGGAAAGAGGAGGTAAAAGGAAGGGTAGAGACCGTGAGGGTGAAAACATGTTCCAGAGATGTCCAGAGATTGAACTTCTTGGCCTCGTAGTGCTGTACTATTTCCTGTTGTTGTCGTTGTTGTGTGTTTTTTTTACAGGTTCGCTCATGGTGAGACTAATGGTGAAAACAACGGTGTTGTAATTTGTCTTTGAAACACTGAAATTGTTGCAAACCTCATACATGTCTATGTCATCTGATCCATCATTGTTACCACAATTGTTTTAAGATATTTACCGCCTCCATTTGCTGCTCGAACTATTTCAAAACTCCTGGCGTGAAGGTGAGTAACGGTTGTTTCTGCATTGTTCAATGGGCCTGCAATAATTTACAGGAAACAGGGTCAATGTGGACGTCTAGCATCTTTTAAACGTTTATTGCTTTTAATTCTTTAACCCTAAAGTGCCCAATGTTGCCCTGAGGGTAATGTTTAAGGTCCTGAGTGTGATGTTTCAATAAACTAGATGCTGCACAAAAAAATAATATATCAAAATCAATATTGGTGCTAATCACTTTCATCTCCCAGACTGTGATCATCAAAAAAAAAAAGAATTTTACACTAAACACTTACTGTATGGAAAATAATTCACACAGTAATGGCATCATGGAAACAAACTGACATTTAAAGGGTTAAAATCCTGAAAATTAATTAATATTTGGTAATTATGATCAGGAATTAATGGCGAAACATATGATTAAGATCTAAAAAATGTTGGCATTGTTTGATTTTAAGGATCTTAAGATGCTACTTTTGGACACCGAAATAGACACCGAAGAGCTAAAATCGCTCACTGTGCATGTAGGTGCACAATTCCAATAAAGGTTGACTTAACTGGAAGCCATTATGCAACTGTGAAAACAGCGTTGGACATTAAATTCAATTATAGTGATTACAAAAAAGAAAACAAAGGATTAGTTGAAGCAACTGTCAGAGAACAAAAAATCAAAGAATCATCAGCAAAACATTTGCAAGCTCCCCCAAAAAGGACAAAGTTGTAATCAGTCCAGTAAAACATACCAATCCACAAGAGCAAAAGTAAGGAGACAAAAATACAGAAGAGTTAGTTCAACAATTCAATAGCAGAATATTGTATCAGGAGCACATTTTAGTGGAGCAGCTCATTCTACTAAATCACAAATGCACAAGCTGTGCTAAAAGAAGGTTGTACAGATAATTCTACAACAGAAAGATAAAAGATGGTTGTAAATATTTGCTTGATCGCAGATCTGACAAAATGATGAGAGTGATCACATAAATTTAGCTGCAACTACTATGGACCTCTATCAATACATCCAACTGAAACCAGCTGCTGGTGACAGAAAATTAAGGAAATGTCAAAAGGGGGGGTTTAAGATTGTATGTGAGGGAAAATGTCATTTTTCCTCATATAAAATAAGGGCTAACAGAGTTATAGCAGCTTTTGCTGTTTGGTAGGGGATTATTTATTATTAATAATGTTTATTATTATTAATGGATGTGAAAGATGTGTCTGGTTCGCTCTCTTCTCTCATAGCAGGCTGCTGTTTTCAGGGGAAATACTGTAGAACTCCACTGTACTCGACACCAAATACGCAGTTTTCAGCCAGTTGGTAAACACCTTAGAACATTTAGTGGCTAAAGAGACAGATGTTTTCCTTGGGAATTGGTAGAGATAAAACTTAATAGTAAAAGAGAATGAATATTACACTTATTCCCATCAGAAGGCAACAATTTCAATACAAACTAAATGTAAATATTGCTGCACAAAAGTTGGATGTGAAACGGTTCATGTGCTAATATTGTCATCTTAAAAAGTGTTGATATATCAAACTTGTGTTCACGATTTGTTTCTGCTGCCCCCATTTGGCCAAAATATTAGTCATTGCAGATTTGGTCAAGACACAAACTGAACTAAAATAAACAATTTCAACAAGCTAACCTCAGGAAACACAAATGAAGGACACGGGAAGTGATAAAACTGTGCAAAAAAAAAAAATCTCAAACTATGAAAGAACACCTGTTAATCAGTTTATTTGTTTATTATTACTATTTATTGGCTTTCTTTTTAAATTGTTCTTTGCTTCTTTTAAAATTCTCTACTTGTCGGTATTTACTGTAATGCACCACCAAGTCAAATTCTTTGCATGTAAGAACATACTTGGCAATAAAACTGCCTCTGATTCTGAACTTCGTGCAGTAAAACTGCAACCAGAACACAGTTTTTCAATCATTTAGCAGGTAGATTGATCCAAGTGTCCTTCAGTTACTCTCTTCTCTTCATGTAATCCCAGCTGACAGTGATTTTAGGGCTCTGAAATGTTCCTAAACAAAACCGGACTCTTCCTAAAGCCTCCCTCGCTGTAGCAGGTGTTGAGGTGTAGTGTGAGTCCAGGTGTGGACACTTAACACGTCCTCATTGCATCTGTTACACCTTTTACATAGAGGAGGCTGGTTTTCCTCAGGACCTGCAGCACAACAGCTTTAGACTAAGCAGATATTAGATGTAAAATTGTAAATCATTCTCATTTCTTTATTTGGACGGGACAGTGCAAGTTAATGAACGTACAATCTCTTAAGTTTACACAAGGTTGCAGTAAATAAGTCAGATTTAGCGCGACGTTAATTCCCAGCCGTTGTCCCACACATAAAAGACAAACATACAGGGTTGCAGATGTATAAAAACAATACAGTAAAACAAAGACAATGATGATGAATTAATTCTGGCTGGGTTCAACCTACCCAGCCAGAATCTAAAGTGCTATTATTTTAGTAAAGTGCTTTCTAGGCAGAACCTGTCATAAAGTGCTTATAGTTAAAGTGTCTGATTTTAAAGTGCCTGAATTTCTCAATGTTCACAAGTTTGATTGTTAATCAACCCTGCTTTATACTGTCTATTAAAACTGACAAAGGTGGAGCTATTAGAATCAACAGATATCCAATAGATAAGGCATTCTGTGCAAAGGAGGACTTTCTAAGTTTTATTCCACAGTCACCCCTGTTGGCTGCCCAGGGGTGACTGTGGTATTAATTAATACCACAGTGGTATTATTATTATTAATAATACCATTTCTCTTTTTGAGAAAATCCCCCAGGGGCACTGAGGCCATCCCATTCATAGTCTTAAATGTTAAGGAAGCCATCATTTGAAATTCTCAGGGCTTAGGAATTGATATTTCTTTAGGATTGCACAATGATGAAATGACTGTGGCTTTTTGTCAAACACCTTGATGGCTTTTTTATAGAGCTGTTTGATCAATTTTGGTGCAGTGACACTAGCAAACATCAGTCAATCAAATCAATTAACGCAATTTAAAGACAATACAACTTTAGTAGTGTGTGCATTTCATTTAAAAAGTAAAGCTGCTAAACGAAACTTCAACAAGTAAAATTAAACTGTGGTGGTTATTGTACTGACTGTAATCGACTGTATACGAGGGAAAAGGTAACTTTAAAATGAAAATGTGAAGGTGGGTCAATAGATGTTGTCACGTATTTTAGACTGCACATGCCACTGTATGTGTGGTCATTGTATTCATACTTCATTTAAAGAAATAGACAGAAAATGAAACAGGATCTGACTTGCACTATGAGACCAGAGATGTAATCAATAGGTTACTCACAGGATAAAGCGTGGCTTTTTTCAGTTTTTTCTTACATGAAAGCATCATTCATACAAACTTGTTCTGGTCAAACACACAGAAATTGTGGAGTTAATTTGAGCATTTAAGGATTTTATTTTCAATTCAATTAATTTGTATTATTCTTTTGTTAATTTTTTAGAGCATACAAGCATCTCTTTAAGGCCCAGGAGCCACTATTTGTCTTTCTATATACTGAACCAATATTCAGTGATACATAGCACAAAGTATTGGAATTTACTTGAGTCCTTTGCATGAGTCACAGTGTTGTCTACTGCTAAATTATTCTTCTTTTTAAAATAAGAGTTATGACGTAAACCATGAAAGAGGAAATTTCAGTTTTGTCAGGGCATTAAATACTATTGTTCCATGATCAGATTTAATCCACTGATTTCCATCACTGTTGATGAAGAAGCTCAAATATAATCACTATTATTATGCTCAGACTATATTTTATCTAACAGCAAAAAAAGCTAAATTATTTATTGCCAAATCTATGTTTGAATTTTTTAAAAACTATTTCTGAATTAGCCTAAATGCATGGATTCATGTTGTCATGTTTTAGGTAACGTTTTATTTTCTGGTGCTCGTGTTTTCATGTAATTACTTCGAATGTAACTATCATTAAACTTAGAATTTGTAGTAAAGTTCCTCAAAAGAAAAGAAAAAAATTATTTTAGGGATGAAAAGGTTTAAGACTCTACAGACAAAATTCACCATGTGGAAATCTGGATTTGCAATAATAAATACATAGTAGAGGCGCAGAAAACGATTTTTAGCAAATTGTTAGAAATAAATAACTGCAAATAAACTCAAATTTAACACAGTTGACTAAAAAGAAAAAAATATATATCTTTCTCCTCTCTGTAATTAATGTTTGATCACATAGACTTGTACAGGAAAATTATTAGGAGTTTCTCAAAATGAAATATTAACAAATGGGTCCAACAATTGTTAGTTCATCACAGTATTGAACAGTTTCTTATTTTCAGTGATAATTATTCTCATAGATATATGATATAGGAACTGAAGCCTTTGTCTTTTGTTGCACCTCGTTGTATTTCCAGTGTTTGTGCATGGTTTTGTGTCTGTCATTACAGCTGTGTAAATATCCTTCCTCCTCACTGCATCAGCGGAGGTTTTTCTGTCGTCTCTGAACACACCGGTCCTCTCCTCCTCCTCCTCCTCCTCCTCATCCTCCTCATCCTCCTCATCCTCCTCATCCTCTCATCATCAGCGTCAATCTGTGGCTGTCACTCGGAGCCGGACAGTGACTAACGACACTCCCAGTCAGTCAAACACTTATCACCACACAGGTAACACACAGGCCTGGAAATGACTGACATGAAATGGAAACGTCTCTCATTCTGTGGGCCCGGGAGCTGAAGTGAAATATTAGCTGTGGGAGAGATGGCGGATGATAAGAGGCTCCCTCTTTGGGCTGGAATTGTGGAGGTCCAAGTTCCATTACATTTCTTTTTACGCCGCAGAGTGGTATGAAGATCCTGTTTGCGTGGATAAAGGATTCCATTTCCCTTTTTTTTCTATGCATCATTCTACTGTTTGCTTCAGATTCAACAACTAACTTCTCCGATTCCATATTCGTGACTTCCTTTGGCATTAAATGTTGCTTCAAGCCAGTGGGTCACAGTTGATACATAAGCCACCGTCCCTGAGGCTTTCTGTTGCCCACAAGAACCAGGCCACAGGCCAGTTGAAACCAGACTGCAGCCTGCTCAGTGTCAGTAGGTCACATATGCTTACTCTATCGCTCTATTACTCATAGACTCCTCCATGTCCTCCCTCCATCCTTCTTCTTCTTTCTCCCACACATCTCCTTCATGCACACACATACACACTCGCACAATTCCCCCTGTGCAGAAAGATGGATGGGATGTTCCCAAACCACAGGTGCTGCTCTACTTGTGAGTCTTTTGCATTCTTCACTACGCAGTCCAGACCTCCTCGGGTTTTTACTTTTTACCATTTTCCCCAGTGGTGATTAAAAACACGCCTCAGAGCTCTGGTGTAATGAGGAACGTGGAATATTAGTAAAATGCTATCAATCTGCCTGTCTATTAGCAGCTCATTGGGATTGTTTCACCAGAACGCCACTAAAGTAATGAACTTTGCATCCAGCGCTGCTCCGCAACACTTGGTCTCCCATCCAAACACCACTAGATGGGGTTAGTTTCATTTCCAACTGGAGTGTTTGCTGGTAACTGTCACTGAAAGCCGAACCACAATCTCAGTCTGCTGAGTAAACTACACCATCTGGTGGCTGAAATTACTACAAGCTTGCAACGGAAAAGCTTCGACTAAGGGTGTCAAACTCATGTTGGTTCAGGGGCCACATTCAGCCCAGTTTGATCTCAAGTGGTCTGGACCAGTAAAATCCTAAAATAGTAAACCTATAAATAACAACAACTACAATTTTTTCCTCTTTGTTTTAGCGACAAAAAAGTACATTCTGACAGTGTTCATTTATTGAAATATCTTTTTACAAAACATTATGAACAACCTGAAATTTCTTAAGAAAAATAAGTGAAATTTCAACAATATTATGCCCCAGTTTATCTTGTCTGCATTACAAATTACAGATCACAGTTTATCTACAAAGGCACATTTAGTCGCAGGTATCTGAAACTGAACAATATAGTATTTTTCAACTTGTCAAGCTCTAGAAACTATTTTAAATTTAGATTCATTTCCACATCTGTGTGGTAATCCTGACCTCCTGAACTGACACACCAAACCAACTAAAGTGGGAAGAAGGTTAAGTTATCCCTCTGCCTTGTAAATTTATAAATTTTATGTATAAAAAATGTACAAAAGTTGTGGCAATGCATCAACAATAGGTTTCCACCAAACCTAACTATTTTGTACTGAAGCTGCTGACTGACATTATACTGCACAATGGTCAGTGTCTTTAACTATTTTCACAGTAAGGATTCATTTTCACCTCTGTAAGTTTTTACACTTTGCAAAGTCATCCTGCGGGCCGGATTGGACCCTCTAGCGGGCCGGTTTTGGCCTGCGGGTCATATGTTTGACGCGGTATGTTCTAAAAGTCTGTTTGACAGCTTGTTTATATATGCGAACTACCTATGACTGAACAGGTGGTGGGCAAAATAATGCCTTACAATATAGGGTAGTGAGTGCTTCTTTTGCACATTTCAGGCTGATTACACGACATACTATGTAAACTTGAACATTCTCAGATTAATTTGCACATTTCTGCACACTGGAAATATTTCTATTGCTTCAATTTGCTACACTTAGTACTGATTTGGCTTTTAACGCTTGCCTCCTATTTGTCTTGTAATACTTACTGCCTACTGACTAGCAACACTTTCACTTTTATTATCTTTTTGTCATTCTTTAAACATTTTCTGCATGTTTGTCAAATTCTTCATATCTGAAAAACCAACTTGAGGACAAAACTGAGTCTGATTCTAATTATAATAAGTTATGGTTTGATATATGTATCTGTGTGTTAGTATTTGAAGGGACTGGAAGCAGAGTGGTCTAACCCACTTTGTGCAGTTTTTGAAAAAAATGGGTTCAAAATTTTGTGTTTTCAAGAATGGTCAAACATTCAAATGCTATATTTGGGTTGTGGGTTAGACCACATTGCCACTAAAATCTAGACCATAAAATATTACAAAAATTAAATAAAACTCAGTTTGACTCAGATTTTTTTTTTCATGGGTTAGACCATGCTGCTTCTAACTCCCTCCTTTAGAATGGAAAAAAACACAAGTTGTTAATAGTTAAATATTTTTAGGGGACTGTACCTAAATTTACTGGAGCTACTTTGCACTTATTGAGGGAAATCCTGCAATTTTCACTTCACAGCATTTATTTTACAGTTGTAGTTACAAGCTATTTCTCAGATTAAGTGTTTAATTTAAAAACACACACTGATCAGCATTGAAACCACCTGTATAATGTTGTGTAGGTCACCCTTGTAATATCAAAACAGCTCTGACCTAGCAGGGCACGAACACAGAATCTCCGGAGTTGTTCTGTTGTGGGTGTTAGCAGTGGATCCTCAAATACTTTGGGTTGTAGGATAGGATTTTTGTGGATTTGGTAGCCTGTTGATGCTCAATTAGATCTAAATAGTTTGGAGTTTGGGTCAGATGTTGAAACCATGCCCAAGTCAACCGAAGTGCAGCGTGGAATTGTTCCTTCTGCATATGAAGCCTCTATCACGTTGGGTTTATCAGCTGGCATCCAGTGCACCATAACTACATTGCCTCCTGTCATTTCTTTCCACTCTAACTCACCAGTCACCAGTGCATTTGAAAGCACTCGGACATCGTTTGAGTTTCAGTTGTTATTCGTCTTTCCTGGACTTTCGCTCTTTACGGCCGGCCACAACCTTTCACATACATATTTTTGAATCAGATCGTTCAGAACTGGGGTGGCAGCCGGGGTGGCAAGGCATCTTCTAGGGGTGGCAGTTGCCACCCTATGCCACCCCAGTAGATCCACCCCTGCTCCTGTTCACTTTGTGTTCCTCGAGCTGTTTCTGAATGGTTTTCTCGTGTGACAGGATGAATTGTCTTGTTGATGTTTGGAATTACTGTTACCATGGAGGTGGGTGTCATGTGTCTAAATAGATAGATAGATTAAACCTGTTATGATCCTGCTCCAGCCCCTGCCCTTCTTTCCCCTTCTTCCTCTTTTTCCTCCTTTTTCCCTTGGTTCCTGATCTGTTTCTGTTTTGATCTAGCTCTTTGGCTCCCCCTGTCTGTCACCTCTTCCTCATGTCTCTCTCTCTCTCCCTGTCACTCGCCCTCCTGCTCTCCCTGCTTCACCTGCCTGCATTCTGCTACCTGCTGATTACTGCAATGAGTGTCAGCTGCAGTAGCAGAACATTGCATTGTGATGAGATGATCAGTGTTCTTCACTTTTCTCGTCAGCGATGTTAATGTGGCTGATTGGACTGTGATGAGCTGATAAAAATTCAACACAGTAAGAAAAATCAAATCTGTGGTTTAGAAAAGCTTTAGTGTTGAACAGTCTTACTGTTACAGCCCCTGGTGGATGGATGGCTTCTGCTTTTGGTTCCTTTGTGGTCTCTATGTGGGGAGATGAACCTGATTACAGCTGGCTGAAGAGCAGCTCCAGGTCTCACCTGTCTGACATCAGGGCTGATTGACCTGGAACTCCTCTCCCTGCCCACTGACCTGCCTGATTGGTCCACCACCCAGTTTCTTCCTCCAATCAGACTATAGCAATCACCAAACCTGGGATTTAAATCTGAAGTTAATCTCAGTCTAGGTGGAAATGATTTAACATGAGAGGTTTACCTTGTTGCCTCTCGTTGTCTGAGTTTCATGTAAATATGTAACTTGTTAGCAGCTGTTTAACTCAGAAGTTTCTTGTATTCTGTAGACATTTAAAAATGGTTACTAGTAGGTATTTTTGTTCTGAGGCACTCATTTGTTAGTTAATTCTTTACACTTGCACTGATTTGTTAATCATTTTTATTAGACACATGGGTGCTTCTATTGTATCTTTAAGTTTGGCTAGGGAGTTTAGTTGTTTTCTTTTATTCTTTTGTCTTACTCTGTCTAACGCTGGTAGCCTTTATTTGGTTTTATTTGGTTCTTTGATTTAGCGACACCCACCAGCCCTTTTGTCTTTGCGGTATAATCTCCTTTTCTTTTGTTAATAATGTCACTAAGCAGTAAATTGCCTTACCAAACCAAGAACTACTGTTTTTTTTTTTTGTTCCTGCTAGCTTACCCTAGACAGCTGGGTTGTGACACTTACAAAAAAGTCAGAGAGTGATTTGCCTCTCTAAACTTCTTTTTTAATGTAAATATATGTTTGGGACCTAAATCTGTGTAATTATGAAATATGTCACATGAAACACAAACATTTTCTTGAAAAAAATGTCTATGTATTTCTAGATTTTATTCTCAGATATATATGTGAATAAAATGTCAATGTATTTCTAGATTTTATTCTCAGATATATCTGTGAACCTTTGGAAGTGTATAGATAGATTAAACCTTTATTGATCCTGCAGCAGGGAAATTTTCGATGTTACTGCAGCAGAAACAGTACAAAGAAAAAGAGCAGCACACAATACACAGATGTAAATAGGTTCTTTCTCCTTATTGAGAAAATATAGATGTTTACAGAAAAATTTCTGTGAAATTGCACATAGTGTCCTTATCTACATTTATTGCAGTAAGTTAGTGGGTGAGCTGAACTACTGGGAGCAGGATTGATCGTACAGCCTGACTGGAGCAGGAAGGAAGGGCCTGTGGTATCTCTCCTTTCGACATTGCGGGTTTCTGAAGATGGCAGTTCATGGCATGATGAGAGAAGTTTGCAGTGTAGAGGGTTAAAAAGAAAGGGGGCAAGGACAGTCCCATGCGGAGCCCCGTACTGCAGACCACAGTGTCGGACACACAGTTGGACTCCTTAGTTGGACTAATCTACGAAGAAATCAGAACTACCTCCATCCAGCAAGCTGCAGTAAAATGATGCTTACACATTTCTTAATCTATCAGTAACATGGGACATTTTTCTGCAGTACTTTTACTTTAGGTACATTTTGCTGATTCCATTTTGCACTTTTACTAAATTTGGAATACGGTAATTCTACATTATTGTATTGATATTTTTACTTGAGTGAGCTTGGTACTATTTGAACCACAAGATTTTAATCTCTCATATCCTTTATTAGGGTTTTTTTTTGTTTGTTTGTTACAATAAACAACAATGGTACACTTTTTAAAATAGAAGAGTTTCAAGGAAACTTTTGGGTTCGTCATCATCAGCAGAGGTTACTCAAATAACTTAAAGGTTTTTCAAAGAACTATTTTGTGGGGTTAAGGGCTCCATTTCGAACTCATTATTATTGCTATAAGATGCATTTATACCTAAACATAAGTAAAAGTTGTAAACAATATTGTAGCTGCTCCTAATTTAAACTAAGAGTCTTTTTTTTCCCTTTTTTTTTTTTGCATTTAAGCAATGAGGGACCTTGGCATTAGTGGTGAGTGTGAAACAAGATCCCGATCTGCCCAGATGTGCAAAACAAGTCTCAAAAAGTTGCATTAAGTAGATAACATTTCAAATTCTGTTAAAAAGAGTCCCATAATTTAATGCCAGAAAGCTATAACCTAAAATAATTGATGTATCTTGAAATGTACACAGTTACAATAGAACTTGTTTACTAGTTTTACTGTAATTGTAAAGAAACTTGCATTGTATTCTAGTTTGTTAAAAAAAATTTCTAAACAGAGAAGGTTCTTCTAGGAGCCTCCCAAGTGAGCAAGGGTTCTTTTAATATCACCAGAATTTCTTGAGTTTCTTCCAGTTATAAAAGTGTAATCAGACTGCACATGGTGTCAGTTTTTCAAGTGCCAGAGTCACTTGTAACAAGTTCTCATCATGGTATGTTGCAATTTAAAATACATGAAAAGCAGCTCCAAAAAACACTTAAAAAGATGATTGATGAGTCACAAAAAAATGTTTTTGTAGCCCTTTGTAGAGATAAAATAATGAATGCAAAGACATGTGATCTACACACTGGTCCAGGTCCTGGATATCTGTTTTACATATTCACATGTGCAGCCAAAAGTCCAACACAGCCACCACTGACAGGGAGCAATAAGGGATATTCAAAGTCATCTTATAGGAATGTGTGGGTATACCTCACAAAGAAACGCTGAAAATCACTGATTTAGGGAAACTTTTTCTATAAATGTTCATTTTTCGATGGGGGCAAACATGAAATCAAAGCTCTTTTGGAATTGGTTCATGTGTAAGGTTTTTCCAAAAACCAGTGGCCTCCAAAAAAATTACTTGTTATCTATCATCTCGTGCTGTACATTAAAGAGGTCAAACTTAATCTCCTGAGTGTCAGATTTATTTACATGGCAGAAAGAAGAAAACATCGTTTTGCATTGTGCAATAGGAGACGACACATTTTACTGTAGCTTCCCCTTTTCAAAGAGACATGAGATGCACTTCTCCTTGGTGTGCATAATAAAAAACTATGGGAATGACCCTAGATGAGCAATACATGAGATTAAGAAATCTATTACCTCAAAACTGCATTGTTGCAATCAAAGCAAGGCTTGCAGATTCAGTAAAACAATTTCAGATTACAACAAAGCCACTCAGATAATTGATGACATTGGCCTCATTCGAGTCACCTGCCGGGGCCACTGAAGACAACAGCGGTGAGGCCCCACCGAGTTGAGAGGGAACATATTGTTATTGACTTGATTGATGGTTTCCTGTCGTGAGAGTAAGAAGCGGCACGAAAAGGTGGCAAATACGAGTCTGTGGTGTCACCTGAATTCTGCAGGTAGGCAGCAGTTGTCTGGGGCCAACCTCAGTGCCCACAATAACAGCTCAGATTTTGTTTTGCACTGCTAACACGTAGTATGGGACGTCTTATTCTTCTGACACCTGTCTCTGTGTGTAAACAGATACACTACCTTTCAACAGTTTGGGGTCACTCACAAATGTCCTTATTTTTGAAAGAAAAGCAGATTTTTATGGAGATAACATTAAATTAATCAGAAATACAATGTAGGCATTGTTAATGTGGTAAATGGCTATTCTAGCTGGAAACGGCAGATTTTTAATGGAATATCTACATACATACTAACCCTTGTGCAATTAGATTAGCACATTAATAAAAGTGTTGTCAGCCTGTCTGGGTGACCCCAAACTTTTGAACGGTAGTGTATGGCCTTTCCATAAGAAGCAATTTAAGGCCTCTTAGTTTAATTTCCAGCTCTAAACCAACACTAAAGCTAAATCAAGCACACATTTAAACTTTTAATTTTCTTTTTTTTGATAATTTAAGCCGTAAATTTGGAGTGTCATGTGTTACACTTGGTGAAGGGAACACAGGCAGAACAAACAGTGATGCCAACCTCAGCTTTGAGTCTTCCTGTTCTCTAATTTCAGGTTAAATCAGATTCATAATCACAGTTTCCGCTTCAGAATGCCATGAAACTGTAAATATGTGATCCGCAGCTCGTCTTAGAGAACAGAAGATGCGAAACAGGTCACCAGTAAACCCTTAAGATTTGAATTGATTTGATGTTATCGCTTTTTAGTGGCACAGGCCTGAAAAGTTTTTAATCCTCCTCTGCTTGGTTTTGTATTTAATTTCAGTCGAATGGTTGCCTTTCATTTAAAACCTACATATCAAACCTTTAAGTGTGCCGCTTTTTGAAGTTGGTGAAACTGAAATTCTGTGTGTCGGAGGGGAGTTGAGGGCTGAGCATGGAAAGTTTTTTGAGGTTGTTGGCACCTGTCTGTCTCTGTTTGTGTGTCTGAGCTACAGCCGTTGTGAGGCCAATGTGTGAAACATCTTTCATGCCAGTTTTAATTTATTAACGTTCACTGAGAAACTGCCAAGTCATAGTCAAACGGTTAAAACCAGGTTCAGCAGTTAAGAGTGTCAGCACAGAGGATGGCACAGACTGTCAACAGGAGGACGTCTAGTCAAACTGAAAACATTGTGGATTAACCTCGCCGCATTCAAGCGCGTTTCCCACCGCACAAAATACGTTAAACCAGTGAAAGCACTCAGATACGTTCCCAGACATGACCTGATCTCATCACTTTAACCATGCATTCATTTAGAGTCTGCACCTGAGAGTACGCTTGCATTCTCTTTTTTGCTGTGGAGACAAAATATCAATGACAAAATGGCAGATTTTTTCTTATTTTTTAATAGCCTTTTTGTACCAGAAAGTCAAAAATACAATTGTTTTTTGTTCAGTTACAGCAGCACACAACAAATATAAGATGGAACAAACTACAAACACTTAAAAAAACAGTATTTACAGTAATATACAGTTTATACAGTGATTTCAGAGAAAGGTTTGTGCCTGTGAATGTCAGAATGTAAACTACAAAGATATTTTTTGCTTTCGAGGTTGTAAATGTTATCGTTTCTCTGCTAGTAGCAAGTAATGCATGAGAGAAAAAAAACATGATAATGCTAAACTGGCTCAGGTCTCAGGTTTGGCGTGTTTAGGACAATTGGCATTTATATGGAAAGGGCAGGGGTGGTATCAGTGTCTGACATGACAGAGGGACGTTTGGGAGCTGCCGGTACTTTGGTGAGGCCTACATGGCCAGGACCTCCAGCACACATCTTCACTATCCTTAGGAGGTCTTGTCTGAACCGAACTCCAATGAAGACATAGAGGAATGGGTTGAGGCAGGCGTGAGTGAATGCCAGGCTCTTGGCCACCTGTCCGGCAATATCAGAACGAATTACAGTTTCACAGCTGAAGTTGGCAACATTAGATGCCTGCGTGGCTTCCACTATCAGCATGCTATTGTAAGGCAGTTGAGAGAGAACAAACACAAACACCACAGCAAAGATGACGCGCAGGGCCTTGTGCTTTTCGAAACTCTTGGCCTGCAAAAGTGTGCGAATGATGACAGAGTAACAGAAGACCATAATCAGCAGAGGAAGGCAGAAGCCCATGCAAATCTGCAGGGACAGCACCAGGATCTTAGTCCGGTTGAATTCGTTGTTCGAGTAGACTAGAACGCAGAAGGATTGCTGATTTTGGTCAGTCTTCACCTCAGCGAAGATAAACTCGGGGAGGGCAAGGAGTGCGGAGACAACCCAGACACCGAGGCAGGCGAGTTTGCTGTAGAAGAGCCTCTTTTTCTTCAGGTTCTGAGCCTTGGTGACTTGCACAATAGCAATGTAACGGTCCACACTAATGCAGGTGAGAAGGAGCATGCTGCTGAAGAAGTTGATCTTATAGACGGCTGACACCATTTTGCAGAGGCTGACGCCAAAGTCCCAGCCTTTGACCGCATCGACGGCCCAGAAGGGCAGCATGCACAGGAAGAGGAGGTCGGCCACAGCCAGGTTGAGCAGGTACACGTCGGTCATCGTTTTCAGGCGGTTGCGCACGGTGGTGTAGATCCAAACCACCAGCAGGTTCCCAACAGCGCCGAGGATGAAGATGATCCAGAAGAGCGGCGGTTCGTACTGGCCACGAAACACCCGGACCCAGCTTCTGTTGCACATGCCGGGGTCTTCAGTCGACCCGGTGTCATAATCATCGTAATCAGTGGGGTCCTGCGAACAATAACAGATTAGAAAATGTGTTAATGAAAAGGATTGCATGCAACTGAAACAGTGACCTTTATTTCATTTCCTGTCCTATTTACTGTTCTCTCCTCAATACCAAACTCCCCGACTGTTCTACAGTTTCATAACATAATACGCTTTGCGGGAATATACTGAAATGACATCAAACGCTGTCTGCGCTACACCAGAGTGCGCAAGAGAAAAAAAAACTGTTGTTGGGTGCAGGTGTTGTGTCTGTGCAGGAGAAACCACACTACTGCACACCGTTTCCTGCTGCTATCCAAGCCTGAGGGGGGTGAACCATCCTGAGGGGCTCCAGAAAGGGGCTCCGCTGCACAACTCAGTACCCCAACAAGCATCGAGTGTAGATATAGGGCAGAGATAAACGGCGGGTTCTCAGCAAACAATGGAAAATTTGATGCTGATACGTCTTTGACTCTGACTGTGGCATTTCACTATCCTGCAGATGTCTACGTTAGATATATCTACCATACTTGGATCGTAAAATGCATTCTTTTACTCTTTCACCAGAAACACATAACAATAATTTAAAAAAACAATCGTATTTGGCAAAGAGTATCTGGTTTATGCAAAGTGTGATTTTCCCACTTTAAACAGCATCCTAAATGAAGTTTAAATCTCAGAAGTATTAAATCATACTTCAGATATCACATAATAAAAACACTGATGTAGAAGTTGCTGTCAGCAGTATCACCTCCTATGTTTAGCTCCTGCATTTACATATTTACTTCTTTGTATCTACTCAGACATTCTGTATTTCTGTATCACCGATCATTTGTATGTTTTTGTCAGAGTAATACTTACAGTTTGAAGAGAATAATATCCTGTGGTCATAGCCGTAAACGGTTCCTCTGTGAAATCTACACAAAAAAAAACAACCCAGAGAATGTTAAAATGAAACAATAAATCAAAACATTACAACACTGTAAAAATCAAAAAAGGAGTATAACAAATGAGAACAATTTACTTAAAGGTTAAATAGAATATATTTGAACAGTGCATAGAATTACTTACCCATTGCGAAGGGATGGGGAGAGCAATCTTACAGTGCTGCTTTTTTTATGTCTGGTTAGTACAGCTGTCAAATGTAACAACCCAACTCCTCTTCACTTGCTTATATAGTTTCCCCTTAACCACAGAATCACGTCATGTACTGATCTTTATCACTCCATCTCTGTCTCAGCCGGTAGAAGAGAACAACACACAGCCTTTACTGCAGTGTATTTCTTTAATAAAGTAAAGCTTTCACTACAGCGAAACATGTGCCGACTTGAAACTTGCTTCCAAGTGTGAGTTTGAACAACCACAACAGTGTGCTCCTTTAAAGGGGAAGCTGCTATGCTACACTGGCTGAACGATGGCCATCAGGCTGGAAATAAAGCACCCACACTCCCTCCATATCCGATTAGGTTTTATGTAGTCTTAGCCCACTTTTTGACACTCTTTGTATACACAGGTGGAGCACTTAGCACTGCAGATGAGTGATGCATGAAACTGAAAACCCTGGTGTGTGATTAAAGCCCCAAACCAGACGAGGTAGTCAGCAATGAGATGCTATAAGTTTCATTGTTTTTTTTTGTTGTTTTTTTTCAGTTTCAGTGCAAGTTCAGGCAGTGTGAGAAAAATGCCACGCAGCCATCATCTTTCTTGTCAACATGTACTGAATTAATAAGCGTGGCAATGGAATATGCCTTAAATGTCTTTAAAAACGACATCCCCTTTATCATGCAAGGAAACTATGTTGAAAATAAAAGTTTAATATAATAAGTCAACATTATGGCTTCCTTGCTAATTGCTAGATGAAAAAATTCCAACTGCAAATGATAATTATGGGTCTGGGAGGGGAAGATGGTTCGCTTAGTTTAACATAAAGATCTGAGGTAGGCACAAGTTAAACAAACAAATGTAAGAGTCAGCCTAAGAGGTACTACACTTAATAAAATGCTATATTAAGATAGAAATAATAAATAAATAAAAAATAAGAAATAATAAATTAATGTATACTGCCATATTCACATTAACAAAATGGTCAATATATTTGAAAACAGAAAATATTTGTGAAAAAATTATGTTTTTGTTGATTTAAATACAGTTTAAAAAATAATGATAATTATATGGCCATAAATGAGAAAACAATAAACAACCATTCAAAGCAATACAGACTTTTGTTTCTTTTTTTAATCTATTTATTTATCTGTGTATTTATTTATTTACAGAAGTAAATTTGAAAAAAAATCTGTGATTTTACTAATATTATTATCTGTAATGTAACAAAGCAGGTAAAATCTGATATAAAAATAACTGAATTTATCAAGAAATGACATTAAAAAATGTTGTTTTTAAATTTTAAATTTTTTTTTTTTTTGCACGAAGTAAGACTTTACACCTTTGGACAGACCAAGCAAAAACCTACATGGCTGAGAAATTGTCAACACAAAGTGCCAAAAACTGCAGTTCCACTAATGTCCACTTGAAGTTGGCTCAAAAAGCGAGTCAATCCCCCAAGACCTGCATATGAAAATGCCAAACTTTACAGCAGAAATAAACGGGTTTACAGCCTGGTACAGAAAACTGTTCTGGTCTTTATAGCTAAATTCTCAGTTTATGATGACCTCAAGAGGAGTGAATTTGTATATATCTCATCCTTTTAAATCGTATCAAGGTTTAAAATTATGCATAATTTAGGCCAGGACTGTTATCGGTCCTCTCCTCTAACATATTTATCAAAATGCCCAACTATGTGACTGGTTTGTTTTGTCAGAGTTAAATATGAGCAGTTAATTTAAGAACACTGGCTCATGCAGCAGCATGTGGATTGTTCTATGATATCAGTGCATATATTCCTGCATCAATTACAGCCCAGTTAAAAAAGCATTCATGTGACAAGTGCCTAAAAACAACAACTCAGTGTGAAGACAGGGAAGTAGAAATTTCACGGGTAATGCACGAGTACGGGGGAAATCAAACTATAAAAGTCATGCAGCTGACCACACTGGTAAAAAAAAAACAAGGTAAAGAAAGTCCCTGTGATGCCAATGGTTTCATTAGAGGCCAAAACAAAACAGAAAACAAATTCATCGTGACACCTGGTAAGAAATAAAGAAATCACAGCAATCGAGAAGTGGCAGTCACAGAAATGATAATGTCATAGCCTTAAATCATTCTCACTCTGAAGTATTTAACTTAGCTTTCTTTCTGTGTGTGTGTGTGTGTGTGTGTGTGTGTGTGTGTGTGTGTGTGTTTCTTGCCTTATATTCATTGGGTTGTTTGGCCCTTGAAAAGCTTCTCTGTAAGACTGAGTGGGCTGCTTTATTCTCACGGTTTCACTTCCCTAGCTGATAGAACTTTTTCAGTCTTAGCATTTTAATAAACACTTGGTGCAAGAGGATGAGTGTGTGAGCCATCAGCTCTTCAGATTTCAGCCAGTTGCTGGTTGCGTTTCTTAGTTTTGATCACAGCGAGGCCTCCGGCTGTGGCATGATTAGATCAGTATTCTCCGTCTGGGAACAGGCCGTTGAAGAAAGCAGCAGACTGAGAGGTTTCACTCACTACAAGCCACTTACTAACTGCCAAAGTGCAGCTAATTGACTGTATAGTTCTGATCTGTGGGAATGCAAAACACAATAGGAAAGAGAGTAGTACAAAGTGTAGAAAGTCAAAATGAAAGTTTCATTTTTACACAAAAATAGATGTCAGGTCCCTCGTTTTAGATGCACAATGACCCAATTTAATTTTTGAGACAGTGGTTTTGTGGCAACCAGAGTACTTCACCGGATTGTGTATCTTTATGACTTATTCTAAGTGATTTCATATGGTGTCATGTCCACAGCTCCTTCACTTGCGCATTGTAGTAATGTATATGTTGTTATTACTGCAGCAGATAAATCAACTGCTTCTGTTTAGTTTGTTAGGGGGCAGAAGTCTGTGTGTATCCACAGTCTTCATTGTGTAAAGGGGAACATTTCTTTCCACAAATTGCATGTGTTTTGGGTCTCCAATGAAGAACACACCAATAGATATAATGAATAGAATGCAGTCACAAATGCACATAAAGTGTTCATTCATTCAGCACATAAGGGTAAAAAGTTACAGGGTCACAAAGCACCTATATACATGTATGGGAGAAAAACTTTGCATCTGATGTCCATTGAGGCTACACTTTTATCTTTGTTCTGGATTATTTTTGTGTAGTAGTTAGCAGGCCGGTGTAACAGGCCAGATTAACCCCTCGGCCAAAGTATACCCGGGTAGAAACTGGCCTAGGCCAAAATATACCCCGGGCTTTATAGAGCATAAAGCAGAGAAAACAACCTGAATCCACCCAGGCCCACATCAAGTAGATAGACATTTCTGTCAGTTGTCCTGAGAAGCAGAATACCTTTAAATATGTTTTTTTATTGTGCGTAAGACATGAATGTCAACATGAAAAACAAAAACAACCAAAATAACAATAACAACAAAAAAAAGCCCACAAACAAAGGAACCAGAGCTGGAAGTTTAATTCTTCTTTCTTGCAAAGACAATAAACTAAAATGGATTTCACTGAACACAGAAGCCATAATTGCACCTCCATTATTACAAGGAACCACAGTGGCAAGAAGTCACAAAACATACATGAACATATGAAAGCAAAATGACTCTTGTAGAGGAGGCTCCTGGGCTGCTACCATTTCACAGTTTCACAGCTTCACACCTTTCACTTCCTGACCTTTTGTAACTTTTTCTTTTCTGCCCTGCATGAACACACGATGAAAGAGGATGAGCTAATGGATCATTTTTTCTTCAGATTTCCAACAGTTGAAGGTGGTGCTTCTCAGTTTTGACCACACTGACGTACAGGGAAATGCCCGTCATGATCAGATGAGAATGAATAATACAGGCACATGTGTTACAGGTCACCGTTCCAAGGAACCCCAGTGGCCAGTCCACAAAGCGAAAACAGAAATTTGCATTCATTGTTGTCCTTAAACTCACATGACAGCCTGACACCTCTGAATGCTGTGGTTACGGCCTGACAAAGCCTCAAAAGTGACAAAAGGTCGAAGGGCCATAGATTAGACCGTGGTATAGCGTGATGAGGGCGTCATTCATTTAGCCGTTGTACCTTTACAGAGTGCTGTAAGTAACAATTACAAAGAAAAATCTTGCTATCAGCCTAAATAATCCAGCTTAATGTGTATTATATTTGCAGCTGGAGATGGTAACAGGACACAGATGCCAGCTTGAGTGATGATTCATTTCTGAATTCAACAGATGCTGTTCACTGAAAATGTTATTTCACAGGAAATTATATCAAGATTAAAACTGGCACATTAAACGATCATTCTCGGAAGTGACTAAAAGTTTTTTCTAATATCCGCTAATCTTGATCGGTGATCTTTTTGCAAGTGCCAGAGACTTTGAATAGCCCTCAGTTGCTGAGATATGCTAAAACTAACACAAGATAAAGCACTGATAGAGTTTCTCGTGTAATATGCTCTGTCAGATCCAGACGACGTATAAAACCAACTTTCTACAGGAGGCCCGCCATCTAGTGGGACCACACATGAGTTTAGCTTTTTCTTGATGTAACCTTAATAATCTGAATGCCTATCACATCACAGATGATACCAGAAAAAGCTTAATCATTGGTACCACAAGGACAGTGGCAGGGTCATGGATATGAACGCCGGGACAAAGTAAACCACCATGGAAACACCATCTGACAGTACAAACTCCCCAAAATCTACTTACCTACTTGTTCTAGAGCTTTTGATTGTGCCTCAGTATTGGCCAGTCTGTCAATTGGTCCCCCAATGTGGTCATACTGAAAAATCTAAACAACAGCTGGCTGAATTTCTACAAAATTGTGTCCGGTCATTGTTCCCAGATCCTAAGAGCTTCAGTAAAAAAACAAGTTCTTTTTTTTATTTCTTTAAGATGTTTCACTTCTCAGCCAAGAGGCGTCTTCAGTTTCTGAACCGAATAGGTCCAGTTGCCTTCTGTTGAAGCTCTTAGGATGACTATCATGACCTGGATAATTGAGAATCTACACTGACACTGGTACCAGATGATAAATCCTAATATCTCTAGTGATACCTCAACATCTCTGGGAAATTTCTCAACAGCTACCAATGGATTGCCATTAAATTTGGTACATACTGTCCTGTTCCTATCAGGATGAATTGTGATCCCTCAATTTCCCACCTACCATCTTGTGAGATAAATCAAATAGGAAATGGTCTGCACTGCATGTATGGCAGTTGAACCTTAGCTAGGTTATTCAAAGCAGCCATGCAAGGCTCTCACCTGAAATCGGGACCAATTTGGACTTTGTGTCTTGCCCAATTACACTTTGGCACATGGAGGCAATCCTGCAATTATTAGACATCCTGCTCTACTACCTGAGCCACGATTGCTATGTGTGATGTGATGTGGTATAAATGATATAAAACACATAAAACTACTTAAAACACACAAGAATGCTGCTCTCATTTATAGTTCCTGAATTACATGTGACAGTAGCCTAAATGTGCAAGTAGCCTAAATGGGCAAGCACCAGCATTGAAAACCCCAGATGACAGTACATGTTTGTTTCTTGCCACAATGGACTTTCTGCAACTCTGCTGAAATTCTTACAAGCAAAAGTTTCCTTAATGGTTCTGTAGAAATACTGTGCACCAGAAGCTTTTGTCTCGCTAGTGAAACCGAGAAATCCCCTTTGATGCATCGTCAGTGAACAGGAAGCTGTTCGGGACTGGGTACACTACTCTGGCATGTATTAACTGTTGCCCCATATTGTGGGAAATTGCTGTCACTGTAACTGTTCTCTGCAGTGTGAGTTTGGTACTGAGACGCTCATCACCACTTCCTGTGTACCTGCTTGCTGTGATTTATTTCATGCTCTGATAGGCAACTGTTAGGCATTTGCATCAAATCCGACATTGTCGTAAGTTTTCCCACAGTGCCAGCTCTTGAACAGTAAACATTTAAACAATTAATTAATGTGTAATAAACTTTTTTTTTAAATTTTTGATTTATGGTAGGCGTGAACAATTTTATTAGAATTTCTTTTCACATCACAGCAGATTTATATATAATATTATATGATTATATGAATATAATCAGTTTCATAAGCTTACAATGTGTTTTATTGTTTTGTTTTTTTCTGATCAGTGCACTAATCCACCGCCCCTTTTTCTCTGCACCTATTAGAAGACAAGCACATCATGCACACAGCTCCTGCACATGAAGCAAACCGAATACGTTAGAGTCAGGATACTGTGGCTTTAAGGGTTTCACTTACAATAACAAGGAGCTCAACGGTTGACTGACTGTTGACCACTTTGGTTCTTATTCTGCCACCATCTCTATCTACTTTGGTTGCAACAAACAAGTCAAAACAATGATGTCTTCTCAAGGCAGCTGCTGCGGAAACAGATGAAGTGATTAAATGAGCTGAGTTCAAAACAAAAAATGTTGCACAATGCATTGTGAAAGTGACAAGATGTAATTGTCAGTACATTGTAGCGTTTTAACATTAGCGAGTTGCTGCAGGGAAAGTTTTATTCTTACTAAATTGATCAGTCTCTTTGATTTAGAGTTAAACTATGCAACAACAATAAACAGAACATCATAACTGTCCTGCTTGCAATGATTAGAAAAAAAAATCCATGCAGCCTTACCTGATAGCCAAGGCCCTGTCTGTACATAAAAATGTAATGCTGTAACATAAGTGTGGTGTGACAGTCAATTGGTCAGTTGGCTTGAGATTGTCGAACTGTGCAATATCGGTGAAGTGGCTTCGTCACCACCCACTCCACATGTGTTTTGTGAACTTGGAGAAGGCCTGTGATTGTTTCCCCTGGAGGAGGGTATTGGAGGAGTACAGGGTACTGGCTGTATTGCTATGAGCCATGTGGTCCTTGCAAAGTTAGATGTGTGTTTGTACTCTTGCCGCAAAGTCAAACAAAGTTTTCAGTGGCTGTTGGACTCAGCCAAGGCTGTTTCGTGTCTCCAATCCTAGTTATGATATTCACGGAACGGTGTCCAGTTTGGGAACCTCAGAGTTGCATTTTGCAGATGATGTTCTGTTGACTTCAACAGGTTGTGACCTTTAGCGCACACTGGGGAGGATTGCAGCTCAGAGTAAAGATGCTAAGAATCAGAACCTCCAAGTCTGAGGCCACAGTTCTCTCCTGGAAACCAACGGACTGGTTGCTCTGGGTTGGGGGCGAGTTACTGCCCCAAGTGAAGGAATTTCTTCAGGATCTTGGGATCTTGTTCATGAGTGATGGGAAAATGGAACCTGAGATGGACAGACAGACTGGTGCAACATCGGCCGTGATGTGTGTTGTAGTGGACAGTTGCAGTGAAGACGTTGCTGAGCGGGAAGGCTGCACTCATGGTTTAACAGCCAGTCTACGTTTCAAACCTCATCGAAGCTAATGAAGCCCAAGTAGTGACTGAAAGAATGAGATTGTGAATATAAGCAGCCGAAATGAGTTCAATCTGTAGGGTAGCCGAACTCGGTCTTAAAGATAGAGGAGTTGGTTTGCCTCCTGGGTTGCTTTCATTGAAGATTTCCCAGCCAAGCTCAACTGAGAGGAGACCTTGGGTTAGACCCAGAACTTACTGAAGAGATAGCATATCACATCTGGCCTGGGAACGCCTTGGGATCCTACAGGACAAACTGGAAAAAATTGCTGAGGAGATGGACGTCTGAACTGGTGGCCACTGCAATTTGGATAAGGATCTAGATAAGTGTAAGTAAATGAATCGACTGATGGAAGTTTGGTGTGTCCAGGTGGGCAAACTTAAAACGGTACGTCACCATGGCACTGAAGTACTCATAGATGCGTATTAAAACACAAAGCAGTTCTACAGCCTTAATTTGAAAATAGTTCAACAAGATATGTTTTTGACTCCACATCCTCAGTAAACTGCAGTGATCACAGGGCACATAAAGTCACTGACATTACATATGTGCATGTTACCCAAAAGTCACTGACATTACATATGTGCATGTTACCCAAATGCAGAATTTTCGTTTATGAAGAAATATTCAACTAATTAGGAAGAGACAGTGAGCGACCTAGACACATATGCACAGATACACAAAAAATATACTGTACATACTCCATATTATCAATATATGTAATAATGTCAACATTTTGTGCCCATTTAACTTTAACTGAATTGGTTTATTTGATTTGTGCATGCCCTGTGTCTTGTTGCAGCATGGCGCCCCCTGGTTAAATCACTCAGTTCCATAAACAGCAGCATTACTCTAGTGTGAAATTCATTGCTATTCGTTCAGTTTTATGACATTCGTCCCACTTTTTTGTCATTATTTTCACCTTGGATACATTACTGTCTGATCTATTCATAAGGTCAAACCATGCAGAGCAGTAAACTGTTGTCAAAACAGGTGTTTTTAGACACATTTTTCTATGTTTAGATGTTATTTTTAAACCTATGTGACATCCCTTGAAGCTGAAGATGAGAGTTTACACCCTAAACCTAAAGTTAAAAGTTAAAAGCATCGTGATGATGGCAACCTACATTAACTTAACTAAGAGAAAATGATCATACATATGTTTGGTAACAGCTTTTATTACCCCATACTTTGCACAATACAAACAAATGCACATCTAATTTAATATAGGGTAGATGTATCATACTCTACAAGAGCATTACTTCATGAACATCATGTATATATTGATTTTCTTTTTCTCTTACACTCCATCACCCACAGCAATACGAAAAGTACACAGTTAAAGATTCCACACAAAAATATTCTATGCCCTTTGTGTAGGGAAATAGGGAAATCATTCTACATCACTATCCATGTCATTCAATATGCAAGAGCAGAAAAAAAACGTAATAAATTTGCAATATTTCCAATCATCTGGCTTTCATACAGTGCTAGATTTGTGAAAATATCATCATTTGAAATACTATTAAATGCTTAGGTAAGAAATTAAAGCAAAAGTCAAGTTCACTATTAATAAAGAAAACAGCTTGGAGCCAACTCAATAATGACTGGATTTTGACAACAAAAGGGGCAGATAAAATTAAGACCAATCAGCAAAACATCAGTAAGCCTTCTAACCTGGTGTTAGAAGGCTAAATATTACCTGTAACCATCTGATAAATAAGACTGCAAAGCATCAGGCAGACAGTACATATTTGCCCAGTTCAGCAAACGGACAAGGCCTCTTCAAACAGGGACGTGTTAGTAATTGCATAGAGCACTGAGGGAAGTCTGCTAGCTACTGTAAGTGAGCTCCAAATTGAGACGTAGAAAAAAAGCACAGCGGTCACTATTTCATTTGTGTGTTCAGTTGTGTGTGTTGCCAACCTCCTCGCTCCTGCTCTTTACTAAAGTCAATAACTACTGAAGATGCCAGATAAAGCATGAATAAACAATTCCTCGTGGAAGTGCTTTTTTCTGTCTCTGTTGTCTCACAGCAGTGAAACCGACGAATTCCTGTTCAAACCACAGTCATAAATTTTGGTCTCGTCTTACCCGGTGGACATCTGTTAACCCAGCTGTTTTACGCAGAACTCATTCATTGGGCTCATATCTGAAACAGGATGTAATAGAAAATTAGACAAGCATCAACAACAGCGCAAAAATCATTCAAAGGCTGTACTACTAGTATTTTTTTTTCCCCTCTTTTACATCATTGCCAAACACTTTCCATGACATGCCATAGTGATTTAGACTTTGAATTTGTGCTTGCTGTATCATATGGAGGATTATATTTGCATTATTTCACATGTATTGATGAATACTCACCTTTGCAATCGTTTTCTAATTTCTTTGATCTGCTCATTCTTCTTAGTTAGGATCTCTTTCATGTTGCGGTAGGCTGCAGTCTGCTGGAACTTCTTTTCCAACTCCTGCACAAGTAACATACAGTCAAACATGAACAAAAAAACTCAATTATAGCCGGACTGTATAGTCAGTGATACTTGACATTTGGTGGATGTTAACCTTGTGAGTTCCTGTCAGCTGCAGATAAAGGCAAGGCCGCTCTATTTGTATAGCACATTCTATACACTGGATCAATATAAAGTGCATTACAACAGAAAAAACATAGTAAATTAGTACATAATTGAACTCTTAACTACACAAATGTAGAAAACTGCAATTAAATTAAAAAGCAAATGTGCAGAGATAAGATGAATAAATCAAATACTTATTTAAAATTGAGATTAAAATAATTTTGCAGTCATTACACGGTAGACCAAGCAGGAAAAAAAACAAAACAAAAGGTTTTTACTCTTGACATAAAAGTGGTCAGAGTCTAGGTTTGACTAACATCAGCTAAGAGGTTATTCAAGGTCAGCACAGCATGACAACAAAATGCTGCTTCACCTTGTTTTGTTCTAACTCTTGGGACGGTCTGCAGACAGAGAAAAAAATTCAACCCAATAAACTCCATCCACCCATCAAACAGACCAACAGCTCATGCTGAGAAATGTCAGCCGCATGACCTTTCAGTCTGATTGTGAAGGTTGCAAGTGATGCGAGTGAACGTGGAAAAGCCTTACTTCCTCCATCTCTGCTTGCATGAAGAAGAACAGATTGAAGGGTGCTTTCACATTTAGGTTGAACAGCTGCCAGTGATATTAATTTCAAAAGAGATTCCTCTCAACTGTGGCCCTGTGAATTATTGTTAATCTCCCAATATGCCATAATGCTTATTTGTGAAATGCCAAAAGTGTAAAATGTGTTTTTATAATGGTTCAAATCTCCCATGCCTACATTAGTCTTTGGTCAGAAAAAAAGCAATAAGGGCTATTTAGATTCAGTTCATACAGACTTACATTTGTCACATGTGGCTATAAACAATGACACTCTCGTTGTGTCAACAGCTCCAACAATAAGTGCTAGAAAAGTAAGTAACCCTTAACGTCAGATGCTGGTTACTGTCAGTTTCCATGAAAGAGCACAGTGGCATACCTTCTCTGCCAAGGCCAACTGCTCCTGCACTCGCAGAAGCTCATGTTTGGCAGAGATCAAGTTCTCCTGCAAATCCTTCTGGGATGCAGCATTGGCACTGAGAGACCTTTCATAGTCCTCTTTCAGAGCAGCGACTGTGTCCTCCAGACTGCTGATCTCCTGGGATTGAGCAGCCAGCTTAAAGGGGAAAGAAACAGAGTTCAGGCTCAAGTTCAATGGAAGGTAACCATGGCAGAATTTATACCCTCTATTCCTAACAGCAACAGACAACAAGCAGCACTCCGATCAGGAGGATACATACCAGTTAGGTCCAAGTTAGCAGATAAAAGCAAATGGCAGGAAGTGTTTGGATGAAAATTAAAAAAAATTCAGTTATACAAAAAAAAAAATAGTAGTGAAATGGAAAGCAAAAGTAAAAGCATGAAGATGATGTTCAATCAAGCCAAATTTGATACAGTACCTGCTGTTCACCTTGCACCTTTTTAAGATCTTTCAGAGCTCTTTCTGCCTTGGTTTTCTCATCTAGTGCACTCATAGCCTGATAAAAATAAATCAGACAGACAATAAGTTTCATAACTGTTGCTGATTATAACAGCTGCAGTTTGTATAAGAAGTTATTTTTATACCTGGGACTCTATAGTCCGGAGTCTGCCTTTCAGTTTGTCGTTTTCCTCCTGTAGTCTTGCTATCTCCTAAACAAGTATTAAAGGTACAGCAGGTGTGAATGAGTGTATGAATGTGATAATGGCAGTTCAACCTTGCAATCAATCTGTGCATGTAGTCCATGTAATATACTGCATCTCTATACCTTGTTAAGGAGTTCAGACACCCCTCCTTCATTCAGCGGTGCCAACTTGGGTTTGCTTGATTCTTGGTTTATCTGATAAAAAAGTTGAAGACTTTACAGCTGAGAGAACAGTTCTTGTATCTTATTCCAATCATGTTGCGTATACTTGTCCTTTGCTGTAACTAAGTTGCAGCTGTGAAACTAAAACACCACTTGTATATGTGTTGAGTCTGGCTTTTCTCAGAAGTGTGAAGATGAATAGTGTGTACCTTTTCAGAAAGGTGTGAGCGCTCAAACCAACGAAAGAGCAGAGTATTGCATTACAAACTTGATTTGTTTTTTTTAACCATGTGACATAAAAACCACATGTCAACTTTACTGATGTGTGATTTCAGAACCGTGCGGCTGGAAATAAAGGGCCTGACATATAAAACTGCTTAAAGACGCACAGGAATGCCGCTCTCCTCTGTGGTCACCGACATCCATGTGGGTGTAAATATGCTCGAAACACATGATTAATGGCGGCTACACTGATGGTAACGTTTGAAGATCCTGCATGTGACAGAGCCGCACGTTGTGCCTCACCTTATCGGTGCTTTTAAAGTCAGTCTTCTCAAATTCAGCCACTTGCTCTAACAGCTCCCTATACGGGTGAGAGAAGAACAAAGAATTAGACAACAGATTAAAAAAAAGAACTAATAAAAGCTTTAAATCTTTAAATTATAGTCTGTTAATGCTAAAAATGTGTCCTTGTGTAATGTGTAATGTAAAATTATTGGCTTTACATTACAGTTCAACTGATGTGATTATCTGTGCCATGACCTCATTCACCTTGTCACCTCAGTGTTGATGTTTGTGCTTTTTTTTAAATCTAGGAAGAAAAACTAGCAAGGAAACTAAACACCTTGTTGTGAGTGACAGTTAAGCTCTTGCGATATAAGATATATGCTTGTGGTGAACTGAACGGTTCTGTGAAATGCTTAAATGTGGTTTTTTAAAAGCAGCTGAATACACGTAGACTGTGACATGGGGCGTATTCCTGGCTTGAGACGGCGTATCAGTCACGTACAGCTGAGGCCTGCAAAAAAGGTTTGGGGGTTGTTTATCCACCCATCATGTGCGTACTACCAACAACCCAGCAAGGTGCCTCAAGAAGGTAAAAGGCTGCGGAGGTCACAAGTTATATGAAGTTCACATAGGTGTCAGATAGAGTACATTTAAACATGTGTAACATGCTACAATTAACCAACAGAACAGTCATCCGCAGGATCTTTCGCTGATGTCATTTGTGTGAAAACATTGTTTTTCTCATCCCGCTGACAAAAACAGAAACACGTCGACGTGTGGTTTCGGTATGACCCTAAAATTTGCATATCAAATCTAACATTTTTGAACCTCCATTTGCATTTATATCAGAGCTAATATCTCCAAGCTGTGGAACTATGTTTTACTGTGATTCTTATTGTTCTACATAACTTCTATTGCTCTAAGATATTGGTACATTCTTATCATTAGCCAAAATGTCAAGAGCGCAACATTCTGACAGCAGTTCAAATGTGATTTATCAAATGATGAATCTTTCTTATCTGCTGCTGGTATGACAGGTACACGCCTAATTTGCTCTGTGTTCAAGCTTGTAATATGAAACAAACAACTATTTAAGGAGCTTTCCTCCTGAGTTAAAACAGAAAGAACTGCAATTTAGCTTTAATTGAAATAGGCTGAATTATATTATATGTAACCACAAACAGCGACACTTCCATCTCATATTTTGTGCCACTTAGAGCTAAATTTTACTGACAGTAAAACATATTTTAACATTAACTTGAATAAATTAGACAGTATTACCTTAAAATGAATGTATATTAAGGCATAAAATTGTTAATATAAGGTGTAAAGATCAAAAAATGTTTTACCACATTACATTTTTTTTCATTTATCCTTAATGATACCTTCATGCAAATAATTTTACTTTCACTTAAAGCTTGAAAAAAATACGGAGAGTTCTGTATTTGTTTCCAATAATATAATATAAATATCCACAAATACATTTGAGAAACTCTTCAAACAACGTCCTGATTACTGAGGACAATACACAAGTCTGACTAGCAATGGCTTGCATTAATAGCAATTTCAAATATTTTTCTGGCATGTTACATCTCCATCATGCTTTTTAAATTCACTTTTCAATGCTTTCAAATGTGTTAAAGATCCCCTCCAGGGAAAATCAAGTTTTTAAATTTGGTAAGATGATATGGTGTTTATGTGGTAGAAGACTCATCATGGGTGATACAAGCAGCCGACCACATGACTGAGGATTTCCAACCTGAAACTGCGCTGATGTGTACAACTGACAGCCTCAAAAACACAAATTAAGACTTGGGGTTTTCACACAACACAAACCTAAAAAACAATCCTGTCAGCTTGTAGGGTGGAGCGTACTGTGTTACTACTCTTCTTCAGAATGGGATTCTGCTTTGAACATACAGTCATCCATCATCGATGCACTGCTTAATCCTCATTAGCATTGTGGGGGGTGGAGTCTATCCCAGCTAACTTCGGGTGAAGGCAGGAGACACCCTGGACAGGTCACCAGTCTATCACAGGGCTACATGTAGAGACAGACAACCAAGCACACTCACAGTCACACCTACGGACAATTTAGAATCACCAATTAACCTCAGCATGTTTTTGGACTGTGGGAGGAAGCCAGAGCAGCCGGTGAAACCCACGCTGCACTGGGAGAACACGCAAAGTCCACACAGAAAGATTCCAGGCCGGGACACACACCAGGGATCTTCTCGCTGTGAGATGACTGTGCTAACCACAGAGCAATGATGTAGAGTTACATCTAAGCTATCTTACGGCAGAAAGGGTGATATTCATGGAAAACAAAATGTAAATATGTAACACAGATGAGTTTCTTGGGGTTAAATCAACAACTGGAAAGAGACTTTAACAATGACTGCTCAGTCTGCCTATACTGTAATGTTTGTTTGGGTTTCCAGGTGAATTTATCTTGAAAATTACTGAGAAGATGGCAGCAGTTGGTTTTTTTTTTTAAAGCCAATTGAACGTCAAGACAACAAAATAAACCAGCATAATGGAAACAAGGACCACAGTCTTGTGGAAGCTTGGTAGTGACCTTTTAATCTGGCATATAACATCTAAGAGATCTCAGTGTAAGCAGTACTGAAGAGGAAGTGGCCTTATGGTACTACGTAGATGAGCTTTTCTCACGAACACAAAGGTTCAGTGGCCTTGCTCACCTCTTGCTATGGGGTGATAGTCTGTTTGACCCTGAACAATCACATCATTTTAAATCATTTTAAATAGAAAAAAATTTTACAGACAAGTTATTGTTTGAATTATTATTAACAGGGATGTAGTGTCCTTTCCTTTTCTGTACATCCAACACCCATGACTTCTGTGAACAAGAAAAAGATGTGTCCTTATAAAACCAAATGTTATTATCTTTTTTCAGGACTTTACTGGTGCTGTAAATTGTATAAGATCCAAATAAAAACATTGTTGTACACCTCTGGTAAGAAATGTTACGATGTTTCCTGTTAAATGGATGTTTTTCGATTAATAACAACATTTTTCAGGAAACCTCAGTATGCATCTTCCCTCATAGCCCACCTGTTTTCCAGCTCTGAGATATCACTCTGCAGTCGTAGGTAAAACTTCTCAGCCTGGGAGAAGAGCTGTCTGAGCAGCAGGACATTGGTGTGGGCTGTGTTGATGAGCTCCATCTCCACCTCCCCACGCACCACCGCCTGTAGCCCGTCCAGCATCTCCCTCACCTCGTCCACTGTGAATGTTTCCTCTACCAGCCTTCAGAGAGAAGCACACACACGCATTAATGTTACAGATCCATCTGAACTGGAAAGCATTTAATTTCTCCATCTGTTACATCTCTCCTCTATAGACTGCTGATCTGAGGTTAAGTGAAATAGCGCTACATTTGCATAAAAACAATGGCACCAAAAACCTTAATGACCAGTCACCTGCTATCTTTGAGCTCCTCAAAGCATGAGTCAATAGTCTTGAGCCTCAGGACCCTTTTTGAACGTGCAAATCGCATGTAATTGATGACTTCATTCTGATGGTGTTCATTAAACCCAAATTCAGCCTGTATGGAGACAAGGAGAAAGAAATTAGTAGCAAAGATTTAAGATAAAAGATGATATAGAGACGGAGAGAAGCTGTGATAGCAACCATAATTAGCTAATAAGCTAACTTGAAGGGGATTTTCTCCTGCTAATGTGTAACAGGGCCTTTTCACATGAGCTTGTATGTCCAGCGTGCTATCTGGAGGGTGCTGGCTAACGTTAGCTGTCTGCTCGTCTTTAAACTCAACTCGGGCACTACGTTTAGAAAACAGGGTTAGACGTTTAGCAAAAACAGCAAACAGGTGGCCTAGACAGCAAATCATAGCAGCTACTTACCATGGTGGCTGTGGCGCTAACGTTAACGTATCTAAGTTAGCTAGCCTGTAGACTGAGCTGGTCCAAAGGAAAAATTGATGTTTCTGCCTGTAATTTAGGCCACGGAGGGAGCAGACTGAAAGCCAGAGGTGATATCCTGGAGTGGAGGGTTCTAATAAACTCTCTTGTACTTATATTCAACCCGGCGAAGAGGCTAAACTGGGGTTATATCATAGCTATAAGCTTATCTAGCAGATCTGCTAGCTTAGCTACCCAGCTAGTGTTTGCCTTGAGAATGCCTTGGTAACGGAAAGGAGCGTCATCACCTTGGTTACGAGAGGTGCGTTCACGGCGCTGCGTACAAGATGAACAATAGGCAGCAAGTACGAATCAAAACTAAAATGAAATATATATTAATACAACAGCATTTTCTCTGCCAAATTTCATATAAATAAGTGTTTCCATTTAATATGTCGTCTGTGTTTTTGTGTATCTATATTTTTAGTTATAAGTTAGTTATTTAGTCTGCTTTTGTTCTACTTTAGGTCCATGTAAATCTAGAACAATATGTTTTGTCTATATGTCTTTAAATGCATCACAGCTAATATCGTTCCAATCTACTTTGCGCTTCAGTGTCGATATGTTGTTGTTTTTTCTGCCACATCGACGCTAACGTCACTCATTTCGTATTATGGTCAACATATTTTTCAACATGAATATTAATTAGCTCTGTACAACCGAAATGCAGAAGAAAAATGGCACCTGTCAGATGTTTGTTGTGGGAGGCCACTGACAGAAATTATAGGGTTAGATACAGATACAGTTTTCAAATACTGATACAGAAAACCACTGAAGTACTGTAATCAAACTTTTATACTGTATAACTCTTCAAAGGCAATAATATAATGCCGTACTGTTACTCTTTATAACTTTTAAGTTCAATTATCCAAGTTGTATGTGTCCTATAATTTGGGTACAATTACCCATAATGGCATATCTTTACATGTGAGTCTATTACAACCTTTATTTTTATCTAAATGTGTATTTCTTGTGTTGCTCGTAACTATGATTCATTTTCATCTAGCTGCTGTAATGTGTGAATTTCACTAGTAAGGGACCACCAAAGTTTGTCTTATCTGATTTTTTTTTTTATCTTAGAATAATTAAATAATTTATTAGATTCTGGTCACAATTTTAACAGAAAAACACATTTAGAACTTAGTTAAAGTGAATCCTCTGTGGTCTATTACTATTTTTTCCCCTTATTTGACTATATGAGAAGTGCAACGCACCCATCTAATTTTCGAGTACCACCCTTACCCTGATATGCAGAATTCCAACATAGACTTAACAACTTTAAAGTCTGAGTTGATGTATTAAATTCAGTGTGTACATTCTATGATCTGACGTCTGATTTGTCTTAAAAGTACTGCAATCAGAGATAAGTTATTAATTTATTAGATTCTGGTCTAAACTCAAAGATTTAACAGAGAAAAACACATTTATACTTACTTATATTGAGCACTTAAAGGTTTTTGCATTTCTATTAGTAGTGTCCAATATTTGAACATGTGAGAGGCACAGTGTCCTAATGTAATGTGTCAGGTGCACATACTAGTCAGACTACCACCCTCACCGAGATATGTAGAAGTGTAGCATCGAGCTGACTAGCTTAAATGTATTTTTTGAGAAAATTACATATATTTTTAAATAAAAGTTAAAAATGGTGTAAGTAATTTTGCAATTGTGTGCCTTGCAGCCTGTAATGGTTTTTAGAGAGGAAAATCTTAACATGTTTTTCTATGCAGTGTCTTAAAAATTTATCTTAGACATCAGAATTTGGGTCCTGGAGTGGTATAACTCAGTTTAGTGCAGTTACTTAAGAAACGTTTAGGCCTGCTTCAGTGTATCATACGCAGCAGTGGATGGCAGTATAAGATAAGATAAGATAAAGTTCTTTATTTCTCCCCACTCCAGGGGAAATTTACATTGTTACAGCAGTTTTATTTACAATATATACAAGGGTGGCAAAATTTTTAACAGAAAAAATAAAAATAAAAATAAAGTTTAAAAGTGCAAAGATGTGCAGTGCAAAGTGCAAAGATGTGCAGTGCAATAGAGTTGGGAAAAAAAGCTTGAGAAGAGTAAGCTACAGACATTGAGTCCTGACAGTGTTGAAGCTTTCTACAATAAATACGGATTCGTAGAGAGTATAGACCTCTATTCCTTATCAACACTAAGCATAGGGAGCCTCTTCAATCATCTGTGCCTGTTTTCCTGTGTCGCTGCATCATTTAGTTTAGCCCTGCACAGCCTAAACTCACAGCTACAAAAGGGCCAAGGATTCTATATCTTATAACTATTACATATTTTCTGGGGGGAAATACTGTAAAATCACTATTTTTGAGCAAATAATGCCTCCATCAACAGAAATTTTGCAGACACTTACACAAATACTACTACAACTACCACCATTCTGTTCATATATGATTCAGTTGATTGTCAGGTGAGACACAATATGGCTGTTTCTCCATCATGTGAGCCAAATTAAAAACTTCATCTCCGTGACACCGTCTTCTCATCCTCCATCACTGAAGCCAAAAGAACTTCACTCTCCATTTTGTTGAGCGTGATCCCAAGAGAAGAGAAGGAAACTTCTTTCCACATGTCTCTCTAACTGTAATTAAATTAGACTAACGGGCAGCACATGGTTGGTCACCTAATCAGATGCCTTAGAATGTGACCGTTCTGTGCTGCCCCGCTCAAGTTTAGTGTTCAACATCAGTCAGTGATAGAGGCCAAGATGTTTCCCCTTTACCTTCAATCGCGGTGAGTCACTTGCAATTTCAGACAGGGACTAAACAGCAGTAGTTTAAAGCCAAATATTGAAAAGTTCTACTGTAAGCTTTTGTTAGGCTCCTCTATGTTGGGTGGTACTAGACTTTTCAGTTGGTTCTGCCTCTCGATTGTTCACAATTAATGAACTAGAGAATCAAATTAAGCTGAACTGTAAACTTCTTTGGAAACTTAATTGTAGAAGAACACGCGCCATGGCAAGATCAAAACTATGAAAATTTAAAAATTGAATCTTAGCACAAAAATATCACATGTAATAAACAATGAATTAATGAAAGGAAGAAGAAACAATAAATCACTGTGGGCAGCTGGCAAATGCAAGTTAAGTAGACTATTGGAAAGAGGAAAGGACAGGAAGAGAAAATACTTTTTTTAATCAGTTTTTTTTTAATTGTTAGTCATGGGTCATTTACAAGGAAGTAAACTATACAGTAAATTATATTTACCAATCCACTGTTAAACTCAAGCAATCATCTAAGAGGCTGGACGTTTTGAAGGTCATTATTATTGAAGAATTTGGATATTTTTAACAATGTTTGCCTCTGTGAAGCACACAATAGTTCATATGTATGCTTTCATGTGGAAGTGTATTTTTATGTCTGTTGGTCTGGGTTTTCATGCAGGCCTAAAGATGGTCAGTACAGTAATCGATAAGTACAGTAAACTTGATGTACTCTTTCTAAACTTCAGGTATCGCTGCATTGATGGGACAGTGTCTGTAGAGGGCAGAATAGTTGTATTTAATCCATGTGTTAAAATTTATCAGCAGACTGTTGACACCAGTGGAGACCTTCAGAACGTTTAAATGATCACGTTGAATTATCCTTTGAGTATTCAGAGAGAAATAGGTAAATAGAAAAATAGAGAAGAAACAGCAACATGTAATATATTCTCCAATTCATCAGGTTAATCCACCAAGATCATTTTAGCAAGATGACTGTCAAAATAACGTTAGTGTATATAATCTATCTATGGTTGACTCTTTGGTTAATAAAATAAAATAAAAGTAACTGTTGCTTTCCGTCTAGTTTCCATGCTGTTTCTCATTAACTACTTCCTTTCTAATTAACCCAAATGAAAAAAAAACTATTACCCCTCGTTCCGCAGTAGACAGCTACACTAATCTGTTCTCAGGTCGGTTTCGACTGTATCTATCAATTCAAACGCGGAAGGAATGAAAGAAAAACCGACCCGGGATCAGGTCTCTCGCTAATTCCTCTTCCAGACAAACCAATCAGCTGACAGCCGCATGACAGGCAGGCCTCGCGCATGCGCAGCAGCTCGCTTTTGGTATCAGGAATATGGCAGCGTCCTGAGTTCTGTTGGGGGGAAATACGGCGTAACTGAGCACCTTCAGCACCAGAGTGGGAAAACAGAGACGCACCGGTCGCACTCGGAGGAGGGTGGTGGGCTGAGGGACGGCTACGAATAACACCCGCTAGCGATTTTACAGGTAACTGCACCCGTTAGCACCTGCCACTTTGCCTCTTGTGCACGTTTGCTTGATTGAACCCCGCTGCTAATGCGACTAGCTAGCTCTCCCATAAAGCCTGAGTGATGGGCTAGTTAGCCGCTAGCTTGGGGCTAACACCCAACATTGGCCTGCCACAGCCCCCCTTTTCTGCATTTTGCAAGCAAACGCTGATAACAGAAGTATTTGGGCTATCATTGTTGTTCTGCTGAAGCGGAGCAATAATGTCGATATCGCAAGCTGTGCTAGTCTTTAGCCAGACAGTTAACCGTGTAGGCCTGCTGCAATGAAGCAGAGTTTGGCTAGCTGCTTGAGATCCAGGTAACGTTAATGCTGTTTGTCATGGATTTACTTGACAGATCGGGAGCTAGCACACATCCTGAAATTGACTTAAGAATTGCAATTACTCTTTTAAAGCTTCTCGTGTGACTTCAGTTTTTGCATCTCTACTCCAGTCTGTTAAAGATCTATATTTTGCAAACAAGTGCTTTCTGGATTACTAACAGTGCCACATCAAAGTTCTCGTCTTAGCAGAGAGATTGCTTCATATTATTGGCAAGTACAGAGTAGTGTTGCGATATGTCTTCGGGACAGTAAAAAAGGCTCCAAAGAAGAAAACCACAATGCAGTTAACAGCCTTTTGTTCTCATTATGTGTTTGGCTTTGTCAGTGCTCTTTAAAATATTTGATGTGATCCTGACAGTCCAGATGCACACAGATGTGTTTTCTTTGTTAGCCATATTACTTTAAAGGCCAGGCATCCAAATAGCATTTTATATGGACAAAAATTTGAATTGGTAATATATTAAATCATCAGGTCCATGTACTGATGTAATGTCACATGATGGTTTGAACCTTGTACCCACGCTGATGCTGAAGAAGTTTTCTAATTATCTGTGCTTTTCTAAAGGAATCATTTAATGCAAGCTTTTCTTTTCTATATAGTGAAGAGAATACAAACTGAGGCCAAACAAATAGGCAGAGCACTAAAAAAAAAGAAGCTTATTAATAATTATCTGACCACAATGCCATAACGCATATAATCTGTGGCTGTGGTGTAACTAGTGGGTACCTACTACTAGTACTGTGTGGCTGACAGCCTGTTTTCAGTTGTTCAGATAAGTTCCTTTTTAGAGTTTTCATAAAATCCCATTAGCAGGCCTCCTTACTGAAAGCAAGTGGCGGTATGTACTTAGGGATTGTACCATCTGTCACACCTATCCAATTACAGAAGCGAAAAACCTGTATTGTCAAAATTTCTAAAAAAAAAGAGATGCGTTTACTTTGCAGTCCTTTTGTTGATTTGTTTTTAAATCTGTCAAGATTGATCTACATACAGGCAAGTTGAACTAGGAGTGGTAATCACATGACCCAATGCTGGAATATCTGCCTTTGCCTTTTGTCATGCTCATCACAGCAATATAATAAAAAGGGCACTACCCTCTGCTTCATGAAAGAGCAAACTATGCAGCGCTTAATTCTATCTCTCGTTGTGAATGCCGTCAGCCCACGCTTTGGATGAAATTAATTACGCTGCTCGATGAATGCTTATTTGAAAAAGAAATGTTGATGCAAAGCTTGGTTCTGGACCATTTGCGACTGTGTTTGTCCCATGGAGGCTCAGCCATTGAGATGTGAAACCTGGTTAACTTTTAAAGGACCTCCAGTGTTGAGGCACTCAAAACTGTCTTGCTTTTATTTTACGTCCTGCCTTCTGTGACCTCTTGACATTTATCCCCCTTGGTGTGTGAATTAGTGCATTATTTGGGCTTATTTTGCTCTTCCCTGCTTCATTTGCACATTGAAATGGAGAGGAAGGAAAACTGGAGTCAGATTTTTCCAGGATCCTGGCAGAGTGCTGACACAGGTTCCCCTTGTCACAGTGCAGCCGCCAGCAAATTACTGCACTAAGGATAGGAGAGGCAGTTATTCCCTCTTTTTTTTATTACTATGTTCTGGTAACTGGTTTGGCTTTGAAGCCTTCATCTTTGATTTGTTTATGACAGTCTAACAGAGCTATAAGACCAAACCATCCAGCAGTTACTCTTAGGTTGACTGACAATGACATTCTTTATTCTTATTAAGCGTCTGGACAAACATGAAGACATAGCCCAACCTCTGTTTGTCTACAAACGATCAATAATCCACTTTGGCTCTACAGCAGACCATATTGACACATGCTCAGCTGGTGCACTGTTGTGTTTTTTTGTGCCTAGAATATCAGCATGGAATGGAGACGTTTACCTCCCCTCTGTTTGTGCTGAGCAGGTTATATCCTGGTGGGTCCATAGTGTGCCACTTTTCAAAGTCAGCCTGCATAAATGCAACCATGAAAGAGAGATTGAGGACATAAAAAAGTCATGGCTATAGTAATTCATAAGTCGTGTGTTCCTGGCTGTATTGATGTCTTAGTGATTTAATAATGGTGAAGAATCAGTCAGTCATAGAAAGATGGAGTCCTCTGTTGTTGGATAATCACTGTTTATCCAGTGTTGGTTCTGCAGCTGAGGGAGAGTCTGGTCGGAGTCTTTCCCTCTGAGCTGAAAAATGTTGAATGACTGTGTGAAGTGTGTGTTGCAGTATATTGGGATACGTGTTACATAACTTTGGTGTAATAATGACTTGTAAAGGTCAGGGTTCAAGTTTTTGGTAGCTTCATAGTGCAACTAAAAATACAATACTTACCATAGAGGAACTTAATTTAAGATCTTTAATTCATTTTGTTCTTGACCCTTTTCTGTTTTGAAACTATAGCTCAGTTCCTTGTACTGTTATCCAAGTCATAATGTCTTTCTTTATGTGTCGTAGGTCCTGTGAAAAGATGAATGTCGTCAAGGACAACAAAGACCTGGCCTGTTTCTACACAACCAAACACTCCTGGAGGGGAAAGTAAGACAGCAACCTTTTTTAACCCTACCAATAGGATGTTAGTGTTTGTAGCATTATGTGTTACACATCTCCTTTGGAATAAATGAGTTTACAAGGCAGTGTTAAAGTACACTAGTAATCATCTTCTAAAGGAGCTTTGGGAAAATCCTGATATCCTGACTCAGTGTTTCAATTGTGTTGACTTCCTTATCTTAGACAAGCATAGGAGGTTTGCAGATTACTGTCAGCAGTCACCAGTATTATGATCAGTGGCAGTGAGCAGAGGACAGAACTAGTCTAAAGATGCTGTCCATGTATTGACACAAACATTTGGGGAGAAAAATAATGTGAGAAGCTGCTTTACCCAAATGTACAGGTATTATTCCTGTTCCTTATTCTCTCTAAAATATATCTGTGGAGGATATTGTAGGTTTAACCAAGTTTAACATGAGTGGCGGTCAATAGATTGAACAGTTGTAAACACTGTATTACTATGTATGACTGGGTATAAAACAACAAAGCTTACCCTGTTGTCACATTTTTTCCTTGTAGAAATGACAAGGTTTCATGAATATACTCAGGACAATTTGATATTTAAATGATTTTTTTCCATCTCATTAGTGCCTTTTTCTGAATTTATAGGAACAAGAAGGAAGTATCTATATACCTGTCTGTGTTTACACTTAGTGTGTTTGTTGAGAGAAGTTGTTATCATTTTGAAGTTATTGTTATACAGTGTGAAAATGAAGATAACAATTGGTACAGTATATTATAACAGACTGAAGCCAACATGATGTATATTTGAATGAAACTTTTATCAGAGTCACAGAGTGTCCAACATGTAATGGTCAAATATCACAGTTATGTCAGTGCAGAAATTACGCTCATAAGCCTCTAAAATTTTAAAACTACTTTATGTAGATACTGCGTGGCTCTCAAAGCTAATACAATGGACAAGCTCTAGCTTGAGCAGTGAGCCAGTGGGATCACATTACCAATGCTTGCTTTCTAAATGTCTTTGTCCCATTAAGGCCTGCACTGACTGAGGTAACTTAAGCAGGGCTGCAGAGCACAAGCTATCATCAGAGGTTCATCCTGCTAATGCTCCATGAAGTGTCCGGCCGAAACGAGCGCTGATGTACGTCGACGCAACACAATGATGCAGTTTAAAGCTCCATTGGTGGTTTATCTGAATTAGTTTGCGCATGTCGTTACTCTCCTCCTGAGCTGGGTCAAATGTGGGCCCAACTTTGAATGGTTACGGACACTTAAATTATTGATATCGACATTTGAAAGCCATTTTTACTCAATCACTAAAGAGAGAGAAAGAGGTGGAAAGGAAAAAGAACTGAGTGAGTGGGCATTAATGACAAAGAAGGTGAGCAGCTGCAAATGAAAACGAAACTTTGTTTTGTGCTTGTGCAATGCATTTTTGTGGTTTAGCAGCGATGTGTAACTACAATCATAGACATAATGTACAAAACATTCATACAAAACATGTTGAAATCCTTGCAACTAAAGATCGAGCTGAAACCTACTTTACAGAGCTCTGACAGGCCAACGGAAAGAGAAAAGGAAATCAGAATATATCTATTTTGCCTTTCTTAAAAGGACATATTGTGGGCTAATGTTGTCTAGTTCAGTGGTTAGTAGATTTTGAGAAGTAATTATCTTATTGTGTTTGATTTGCACCACTCCAATTCAGCTTTATATATATAGAAATATTTCACCAGTGTTTTGCTGACACTGTAAGAAAACATTCCTGTCAGACAAAGAGTAAAGTTTTTATCTAATAATTCAATTAGTCCTGGTCATAAATAGTGGTTTCAGGTAGCCACAAGAGCATCTCAGTTTTAGTTGTGCCACAGACAGGAAGACAGCTCTTCACTGTGAATACAAAACATGTTCCCAAACTATAATTAAAGTAAACTGTGATTAGTATGGTTATGCATACATAGTGCTTTTGTCATGTGAATTTTAAATATGTCTGACAGCATCTTTTAATGTGTCAACTTCTTCTGGCATTAAATCTGTTTGAAGGACATGTCCCTCCAAATGCATATTTCAAGTGCAAATATAAAAAGTCAGGTTTTACATAAATTACAATATATGCAAAGCAACTTAGGCTTCTGTTTCCAGTCGTAGGTTTGGCTGAAATGCTCATATACATTTGTGGCAGACTTTTTTTGTAGTCTGGTCTGTTTGGCATATTGGTCAGTAGACGTGGAGAATCTCGGTCATCAGTTCTGCAGGGATTTAAAGGGGAAAAAAACATGATGATGTGGTGTTGCTTTGTAGTTTCCCCTATTTTCTGTCTGGTTTCCTTTAACATGTCTAAAACAAGTGTTTCTTTGTGTTCCACTTTGGTAAGATGATCAAATTTGTGAACATTGCTGGCTGTCTGAGAGATGTACTTAAAGTCAAATCTTACCCCAGACACTTTTCTCCAACACTTAGGAATACAGTGGATCTTAACAGTTGCTGTGATGTTTTTTAGTGCGACTACAGAATTTTCAATCTCGCTATGCTCATGACCGTATTTAATTCAAGCCTTGTGACTTCAGTTGAAAAGAATATTAGGTTGATTTTATGTCTGTTCTTCCAATGAATGGCATTTCCCAGAATTTTTACACAAATGGAATCTTTCTGTAAGATTTCAGGGTTTTTGTTTTCAAGTATAGCACAAATATGCAAATCACAATCTCCTTTGAATCTTGTCTGAATACCTTCATACTTCTCAGCATGCTTGTTTAAACGATAAGCATTCCTTTGCTGTGATAGGCCTTCAAGCTGTAGTTTTATAAACTGCATTTTTTATTGTTCTTTTGCATACCAGTGCATAGGATGTGCTGTAGCTATCTTTTGTGCCTTGTGTAAATTCAGTTCTTATGTTTTCGTTTCTTTCTATTCATTCTCTTTATTGTGTCGTGGTTCTGCTACCCACACTTAGCTGTCTTTTCTTTCCACTACTCAGTGCATCTCTGTAATCTTGTATTTGTGTTGAGTTTTGTACAGGGGATTACTTTGTGTTGTCCCACTGTTGTTTGTTATCTAGTGAAACCAATCTTTAGCTTCTTTGGGAGAAAAGGAGCAGATTTTGTTTAAAGACGGGAGGCAGACGTGAAGAGAGTTTAGTCAGATACAGGAAGTTGCTTAATGTGATACATTATGAAACCTTAGAAATGGCGAGAAGACCTTTGAAGACATTCTGTACAGTACAGTATGAAAAGTAATCTGTTACTTATCACTGACCATATCTGTGGTTTTAACTGTACCTGTAAAGCTTGTCTTACAGTTCTCCTCATATATTTTCTTTTATGAGTTACAGAACCATTTCACCCTTTTAGTCATTCGGTAAAAAGCACATATTCATTACGGTGCTTCTGGCTATTTTTCAAAACGTACCAGAGAAATAATATTTTCTTCTCTGCTTTTCATGACAGTTGACCATCTTTATTTACTGTGTAACCAACAAACTATGCTTCATGTTTCATCCAGGCAGATTGGTTTTATATCTTTGCATGAATATGTCTGTTGTATGAAATTTGTATTATTCCTGGAACCTCTTCAAATCACAAGAAATACACTAATTTACTCTCCCAAATTCACTTTAATCAAAACTCATACCACCACCCTACATGCAGGTATTGCTTTATTTTAGCAGGAGACTCTGGCCAATGTTGTACTTTACAGATTTTTGAGAATCTGAGGGTCTGCAAGGTACATAAATGTCATCATTTGCACGGTTCCCCTCAGCTGACTTCCACTTGGCCGCTACACTGCAGAACCTCTACTGCACATGTTTGGCAGTAGTAGTGGTGCATATAGGGAATATGCAGAAGCTGAGCTGCTGCACATGTATGGAACACACCCTCCAAGATGATTAGGAAGTAGTATAATATACAACAACTACTCATTCATGGTGTTTGCAGCTGCAAGGGAGTATAATCCCAGCATGTGGTTTCTCCATCTGTAGAGAAAACCTCAGCTCCAGCACTTGTCTGTTTATCACTGCATCACTTTTATTACAGAGATGTCTCAAGAGGCACTTAGTGCATTTCTTGTTATCCTGTAATTGATGACCTTCACTCAGAAAATCATCTTTTTTTGCAGCCTTTCTTGTTACCTTCAGTTCAAAGACAAACTCTGCATCTTTTTAATCTTTAATATTCAACTACAGAATATAGCATGTAGGGGAATGAGAGAAAGTGTAATTTTTAGCCTCATAAACACACTTTTTTTCAGGGAGATTTCAATGTTGCCTGTGTACTAAGATAGAACTTTATTTTTTTTTTAAAAAGCCAGTCCACAAAGAATGAATAATTAACTAGGTTTGTGCTGACACCCAAGTTAAGCACCAAGGTCAAGATTGTAGACAGACAGCACCCTGACACCAAGATAGTGTTAGACTTTGTGGCCCAAAATAACAAAATAGTGAAGGAAAAGACGAGATGGTGCACTTGTAGTCATTCTAGTACCCCAAAAGAACGTGACCTTTTTTATAATTGTAGAGAAGAGAGGAAACTGACTGCGGTATTCGCCTGGACCTAATGTTCCACTCTGGCCTTGCCTCAGGCCGCTGTCTGTTTGTGTTAGTCATGTAATCGTACACATGTGCAAATGTATTATGTGGAAGTGTCTTCTCAATTTTACTTCCTTTTACTGGACATTTTGATTGGACTAGCTTCCTAAATGGCTATCCAGGCCCAGTGAGGATGTGCGAAAAAGAAAAAGGAGCTGAGTCAGCATGTTCAGTGTGCAAACTAACGGAGCTGTTGAGCGCTAAAAGAACACTTTGTGTACATAGATGCATGTTTAAATATACCTTTATATTTGAAAACACTCCCTGCTTACACTTCTGAAACTTTTCCCAAATCTGAAAAACTCACCAGTCTTTGCTTTTTACATAACTAGAACCCTCAAATGACCCATTTTCATATCAAACGCGAAGCAGAATGTCATGAATTGGGGAAAAAATGCCAACTGAAACTGCTGCCAAACCACAATGCAATGAAGCACACAAGGACATGCCTGCATGCTTGTACACACACACACACACACACACACACACACACACACACACACGCACACACACACACACACACACACACCCTCATTCAGCGTAACATGCAGAGAGATTGACACAACAGAATTTCACACTTCCTTCCTGTTATTTGAGAAAGCTCCACTCTCATAACTGTTTTCGATGAATTAGTGTTCGTTCGTTCAGTGTCAAAGAGTGACTCATTACACAACTGGTCATGTACATTAAGTTGTGACCTCTCATTTAAACAGAAATGAGTACAACAACAAGCAACAAGCTTCTCTAGTAATACTGGAGTGTAATGGGTAAATATTCAGAAGTCAAAACTGCACAAGCTCAGTCAGGTAGTAACGTTTTGCATTAAAAGATAACAGCAAAAATTGGATTGGCTTGGAGTGTTGGCAGTTGGTTAGATCTTCTTGTAAGATCTAACTGTGTGTGATCGCAATTAGTGATTGACAAAGTTGCCTGGAAACTGACATATTAAACCCGAATGTGGATGATATCATCAGGTAACCGAGTCCTAGTGATGTCACTTGTCCTTGACTCATCTTCAGCTTGCAGACGACTACAATGGAGTTGCAAATGAAGCCACTCTTCTTACCACATCCTTTCCTCTGGCAGACACAAAAGAGCTTTATTTATATGATGATAAACTGAATATATGGCACTTAGGAATATAGGATGTTCAGAGTTGTCAAAGAGGGTAACTGGGTCTTTAAATTTACACATTCATCGTGTTTCCCACATTCACTGCTAATGTTATGTGACCGCCTGTGGTGTTGTAGGTGTTGCTTCCATGTGTGGTTGGTGATTTGTAGGCTTTGGTTCTGACTCATCCCCATCTCCGTGTTCCAGGTACAAGCGAGTCTTCTCAGTGGGAACGCATGGCATTACCACTTACAACCCTACCACGTTAGAAGTAACAAATCAGGTCAGTATGGATGCAGCGTGTCGTAGAGAAACTCAACCATCATTTAGTGGGATGTGCTCTCCAAATCCATTTGAAATGCTTTTTTTGCTAAAAGCAAAACGCAATTTTAACTTCTTGTGCTCAGTGTTAAATATGCTGAGCTCTCAGTACACTGCACTGCACATGCAAAAACATGATTTTATACTGATTAGAGCAAGAAATACATCCTAAATAATAACAATTAGACTTGAAACTTCAGTCATTCGCCCTCTAGTCAAAGGCTAAACAGTAAATAGCTTGAATCTGTAACTAAAACAATTAACTCTTTACATTAAAGCCCCAATTTAGCATTTATAAAAAGTGTTTAAATGTTTAACATTCAGCTATAAGGACATTTTTAAGTGCTAATTAATGCACAGTAATTGTCAACAATCATCCTCCACTTCATAACTTTAGTATGATGTGTTATAAAGCATTCATTAAATGTTTGTATGGTGCTTAGAAATGGTGAACTGGGGGATTTAAATTTATGTTTGAACTGGTCTTGTGTGGCTATAATAGTGTGTTTCTTTCTGTATTCTTGTTGTCTATGTCGCCAGTGGCCTTATGGAGACATCTGTGGTATCGGTCCAGTAGGAAAAGGTCAGGGGACAGAGTTCAACCTCACATTCCGAAAAGGCAGCGGCAAGAAGTCAGAAACGCTCAAGTTCTCAACGGAGCATCGGACAGAGCTGCTCACAGAAGCCCTGGTGAGGAGAAACGCTTACAGCTGCACTACCACTCTGCCATCATTCACAATGACTAAATAAACCGCATGCACGTATTTCTTTTAAAAAGATCTCAGATGTGGCACTTGATGTGGCTTATTCGTGCTTTGTAGTTGTCTCGTGGCTCCGTATTGTGCTGTGGTGTTTAAAAATGGATCATTTAGTGCACAGCGCACTGTTTAGGAATGCAGTGCATGCAAATCACGTTTGATTAGCTGCTGGTGTTTATTACAAATGTGAATCAGCAGATAGTTTTTTGTTGTCAAGAAAATAGGTCATTGTGGTGAAAAGTTTCAAAGCAGCAACAAAGTTAGGTGTTTCCCCTTAGAGCCATTAGTAATTTTGCAATCTTGTAAACAGCGTGTATATATTTGTTATTTAGACATGGTTCAACAGCTAGTTGTGTTTGGTGTGTATCTAATGTTTGTTTCCTTGTTTCTTCTTTTCTGCAGAGATTCAGAACAGAGTTTTCAGAGGGGAAGATAACTGGCAGGGTAAGTACCAATATGTACTACTGTTCAAAAGTTTGGGGTCACTTAGAAATGTCCTTATTTTTGAAAGAAAAGGATTTTTTTTCAATGAAGATAACATTATGTTAATCAGAACTACAGTCTAGACATTGTTAATGTGGTAAATGACTATCCTAGCTGGAAACAGCTGATTTTTAATGGAATATCTACATAAGGATCCATTTCCAGCAACCATCACTCCTGTGTTCTAGTGCTACATTGTGGTAGCTAATGGTGTTGAAAGGCTAATTGATGATGAGAAAACCCTTGTGCAATTTTCATGGAAAACAGGAAATTGTCTGGGTGATCCCAAACTTTTGAACATTAGTGGATTTATTTAAAAAAAAGAGAAGAAAATGAAGATCAAAAACAAAGATCCAAGTTTGACTTTATATGTTTTCCATTGCTGAACGTATGACAACATGTTGGTCACACTCTTCACAGCGTTACAATTGCTATAAGCATCATTGGAGTGACACGCGGAAGCCTGTAAGTTTGGAGGTGACACCAGGTGGCATCGACCAGATCGACCCCCACACTAACAGAGTGGTGTGTTCCTATGACTATCGAAACGTTGAGGGTTTCGTCGAGGTCTCTGATTACCAGGGAGGATTTTGCATTCTTTATGGTGGCTTCAGTCGGCTGGTATGTTTTCTTAACGTTTGTGTGTCTCTGTTTATGTATGTGCATATACTAGGTAGATTTGATATGTGTTGGCTCAGCAAAGTTAAGCTTTTCTTTCCTTCCTGTTTCACATCTGTCTTTTCCTCTTCCTCTCAGCATCTGTTTGCCTCGGAGCATCGAGATGAAATCATCCGCAGCGCCATAGAGCATGCTGGGAACTTCATCGGCATCACGCTACGGCTGAGGAAGGAGGCTCTGACCTTCGAGGGTTTCATGACGGACAGGTTGGGGAAATACAGCTCAGACGAGAGTATCACTTCTCTGGCCGAGTTCGTGGTGCAGAAGATCACTACTCGACACCCGGTCAGAACACTCCTCCAAATCTTTCTCTGTTTGTCTCAGTGCTATATGGTAGTAGTGATCAGTGTGGGATCTAAAGATTCACCAGGAGACCCTTATCAGATTGTTGAAGGATCTGCGAGAAAAATATGCAGCGTTTTCATTTTCATGTTTATTATGAGATGCTTTTTCAGATTACATTTAATGTTATCAAGACATTTGTGGATCCTTCACATTTCAAGTTTTACTACATTAAAATATCAAATGATTTCTAGATTATTTTATGGTATTTAGATCTTTTTTTGATTTTTGACAGCGTAGCGATTCATTGGAGAGCTGGCTGTTACCCAGATAAATGGTATAAACCGTAACATGTTGCCTACTAGCTTGTCCTAAAATATATATTTTTAATGCTGATATTTTTATTTGTGCTGTAAGTGCAGTTCTACCATGTCAATATATTATATATAAATATGTTTATTGCGCCGCGAAAAATCATTGCTTTGAAGCGTTGGATGCTCATGACTGAGTGAACATGGATAAATCAACTTTATTGCCCTCCTTTAGAACTTTAAAGTGGAAAATTGTCTTTGGAAATTAAAGCAAAACATTGGGACAAAACAGAAAACCACAGCACAGATGAAAGAAAGTGATAGTGTGAAAACAGAAATAAAACGCTCAGAGCCAGGAACAGTCTGGTGATTTGATACGTCTTGGTTACCGGTTCACATTATTTATAGTATTTGAGGCAAATTATTTTATGTAGGTATTTTTCATTACATAGGAAACTCTATATTTCTGTCCTAAAGGCAAAAACTGAATGTGGTTTTTCAGGCATTGGGATAATTTGAGTCATTCTTTTAATTGAGTTGCTGTGATGATGGGATCGTTGATGTTGTTTGCAGCCTGACGTTACACTGCCAAGCCATATTTCTCTGGAGAATTTAGTTTTAAAAGTCAGATATTTAAACCAGGATGCAATATTACAAGGATGCAGTTCATTAGCCACACAACTAAAATATGATCTCTATATGCTTTTTCAGTTTTGTTATCATTATGATCTGTATTAGTAATATGATCTTTGTGTGTTTTTATCTTGCAGGAGCCTGTTAAACGTATCTTGGCCCTGACAGAGACATGTCTAGTGGAGAGAGACCCGGCTTCATACAACATAGTCACCATCAAACCCTTCGGAGAGGTGAGCTTTAATTCAAGCAGCATTAAGTCATAAAAAATTCAGGCTCAAATGATTCACTCAGTTAAAACCATGTTCTGACTAGTTATACTCCTGTGAGAATGAATGTTAATTAAATGGCCTGTGTTTTGTATCATTATGTATGAACCGCATCACTGCATCTGAACAGCTGAGATGAAGCACTTGAGTCTGTGTGGTACGAGTAAACTGTCCCCTTACAGCTTCTCTTTTTTGGTCTCTCTCTCGTCTCCCTTCAGGTATTTGCTCTCATCTGTGATTCGGACAACCCTCAGGTGTTTACAGTTGAATTCATCAGGGGTCAGATCAGAAAGTATTCCTCTACAGAAAGGTACAGACACTTTAATCTGTGTATGCAGTGATGCTACAGCCTGTTGATTTGTTACATGTTTGGTAGTAATTTTGGCCCAACTTAATGTCATTTTCTGTAACTATACTTACAAAATGAGTAAGTTGCTTGTGTGGATGTGTTTTTGCTGCATAGCCTCATCTCCTTCCACAGCATCAGTGCCCAGCACCTCTAATCACTGGCAATGCATTTAGCTGACGCTGTTTGTATGTCTGTAGGGACTCCCTGTTAGCCAGCCTACTCGATGGAGTCCGTGCATCAGGGAACAGGGACGTGTGCGTCAAGATGGCCCCCACGCAGCGAGGGCAACGATGGGGCTTACTGAGCATGCCCGTGGATGAGGAGGTGGAGAGTTTGCATCTCAAATTCCTGGCAGCACCTCCCAGTGAGTAAAACTCCTTCATCTAATGAGATTTGTGCACTTGATTTGGATTTTATTTTCCTGTGGTATTGCACTTAAGTAGCATTTTTTGAGTCCAAATGAAAGTTTTTTAAACATCTGTCAAATTGGTGGACCTCAAAATTTTAAGGACATTCATGATCTCCAGAGGAAGAATCCTGCTTACTTTGGTGATCTCTCAACTTTACATCCAGCACCACAATTACGTCAAAACTTCAAAATGTCTAATGACAGTTCATTTGTTTAGTCCCAGTTACCACATAATTGTGTCAACATGCAAAATTTAAACATATTACCAAACTTTAGACTATTAGCATGGCATATGAGCATGCTAATGCTAATATTAACCACTCTGGCTTGCTCTAATGTGTGCCAGTTGTAATAACATTTAATTTGATCCACAGAGCTAAGGTAAGAGTTTTTCAAAAATAAATGCCTAGTGTACTTGTCTCACAACACATACTGCTGTTTTCAAGGCATTTCCACAGTCTTCAACAACTCTTCTAACCATCTAGAGTAAAAAAAATTGTAATATGTGAGGTACAAACTGCAGCTCAATGAGCCAATGTGATCTGTCCATACTGTCAAGCCATGTCAGATGACCTGATAACATTGAATAACATCTTCTGTCACACCTTTCCAACATCAGATAAGGGAAGTCACGTGGCACATTATCTGTAACTTTCCAAATTTGATGATTCAACATTTGTCGCTGTGATTGACTCTTTTTCCATTTAATCCTACAAGCTATTTGTGGCAGTTTTCATGCACACAACCCAATGCAGCACTATCAGCGTCTCGTGTAAGAGACTGTCAGAATATGTCCATTGTTATGCTCATTTTTAGATATCATATTTCCACCCTCTAAGCCAGCTTTTTTTTTGCCTGCCAGTGTGGATGTCAGGAACTTATAAAACTGCACTTCTGTTCAGAGAAAGTGCATTATGCATAAGTATCATATTCCTAACCTTTTGTTCCCTCACACAACTAAATATATATTTAACATAATAGTGAAGGAAAAGCTAAGTAATATTTGACAGGCGCTATCCAAATATTTTGAAATGAGCATTTGTTTATAGAACAGTTTTGGTCAAAACAAGATTTATGACAGACTTTTTCAGACATTTTTGAGAGATATTTTTAGACATTAGAAATGAAAAACAAAATGAAGGTGACAGCTGGTGCAGCATAACATGTTCTCTTATCCTACCTTCATCCTATCTAATGCAACTCAGTATTATTGATTATGCAAATGTACATGAATCATTTAAATGTTCTAAAACCCTACAAATTGTATAAAATGCAAGTCTACTTGACAAAATGAAATATTAAGGTTAAGATTCAGCAATAATGCAAACTGTGCAAATATACCTGATTAATTTAAGACCTTACAATGATATATATAATACAGATTTACTCCCAGACAGCTCTACAAATAGAAATTCCTGGAGAGATGGTACAGGGAGAGTAAGGGCAAAGAGGACAAAGCACAAACTACAGGAGAGGACTGCACTAACAGCAGTGCATTTAAATGTTCATACTCAAAAACCTTGAGTATGAACACAGATGATATCCTTTTTTTGTTAAATCGTTCCATCGCTCCTTCCTTTTCCTAGATGGAAACTTTGCAGACGCAGTGTTCAGATTCAACGCCAACATATCCTACAGCGGAGTGCTGCATGCAGTAACCCAAGATGTGAGTGTGTTCAATTTGTGTGTGATTAATTTCTATCCATCTGCCTTAAACAGACTCCACATTCATTTCTCTTGTTGTCTCTGTTTTGTCTTCAGGGTCTTTTCTCTGAGAACAAAGAAAAGCTCATCAACAACGCGATCCTGGCTCTGTTAACCCAGGAGGCTGAGCTGCCGGCTCTTAACGCTGAGCTGGAAAGCCATTTTCAGGCCATTCGACGCTTAGTGGCCTCCAAGGCTGGCTTCCAGGCCTTCACCCAGCTGCCTAAGTAAGTCTGCAGTACATATGTAGCTGTATCTACTTGCTTTTACTCTAAAGTATACTTTTGCTGAGCTGCTGGTAACTGGCATGCTCTGTCGTTCCAAGGTCTGGTCAAGGGTCTGGACTCACAGATGCAACGTAAATATGAATCCATACATCTCAGTCTGCCCTTTGTCCATCTGTATTTGATATCCTTCTTGATCTTTTACCAGTCTTTCTTAGCTGTCCATCAGCCTTCTCTTCTTTCATCCTTGTTCTGCTTTCATCTCAGGCTTAAAGACAGGCACTTCAGAGGAGAGGTTATGTCACTTCGCTCTGTTCAGTCGAGCTGTCTGCCTCAATTTGTCTTGACCCTCCACTATCAGCATCTCATCCTCTCATTTTTGTGCCCTCGTCTCCCTCCCATTATCCCATTGGTCATTCTGCTCTTCACATTTCTGTATATCTGTTACATCCCCGAGCCTTGTAGCCATTCAGGGTCACTGAGATGTATGAGAGGAACTGTATTTACCATTTACTCCTTGTTCCCTATGAAGCAAATGAGCCAGAATTGGCTTTCCTGAAAGATTCATTGCTAGCATAGCTTGGTGTTTCCCTCGCACAACCACAATACTCCTATTACTATAAATAAACAATAAACTCATCTATGATTTACACTTCGATAGATAATAGACAAAAGAAACAACAAGCCACTTCTAAAGCAATGAATTCTTTGTGTATCCAACCCCAGACCTGCTTTTTCTAACAGTGCTTGTATGGCTTATATTCTGTTGTATTACTGTTTGTGTTAAATATTCTCGACACGTCATCATTTTAGCAGTGTTTTTAAATCTGCTAATGTGTTTGTGTGTTCTAGGTTCAGGGAAAAGTTGGGAGTAAAGACGGTAAAAGCTTTAAAAAGGAACAACAATGGTGTGACACACGCTGCTATAGACATGCTCTGTGCCCTAATGTGTGTAAGTATCACCTAAATATCTAGATATCAACCAAATATATGCAGGCATACTAAGATGTGCATAAATTCATTTTTTGATAGCTTATTGCTTTCAGGTCAGCCTTTTTCTTTCATCTTTCTTTCCAGCCGATGCACGATGATTATGACCTGAGGCAAGAGCAGCTGAACAAGGCCTCTCTGCTGTCCTCTAAGAAGTTCCTGGAAAACCTTCTTGAAAAATTCATCACTAATGTGGTACATGTCTTGTTATCATCAGCAGGGCGGTTGTAGCCGGCCATTGGGCCAATTAGGAAATTTATAACTTACAAAAAAAGTCAGTTTGATAGTTTCATAAGCTAATTTCCCTAATCTTACTTCGCTTATTCTCATTTTTTTCCCAGGATCATGGAACAGGAGCGTTGGTAATCAGCTCCTTACTGGACTTCTTAACATTTGCCCTTTGCGCCCCCTACAGTGAAACGACAGAAGGGCAGCAGTTTGACATGCTGCTTGAGATGGTTGCTTCTAATGGACGAACCCTGTTCAAACTATTCCAGGTGGGGCAGTTAGTGAGGAAGCAAAGATCTAGAAGCTACAGGAATGTTCAGTACCACCTATGAATTTGTGTTATTTTAGCCTCAGCATTCCCACCTTGATTATGATAGCTACATGACTGATTCATAAAGGAGGTGAATGTGTATTGAATGTTGTCTTTATTATCGTCAGCATCCCTCTATGGCAATAGTAAAGGGAGCAGGCTTGGTGATGAAAGCCATTATTGAGGTAAGTCTTTCTGAGAGTTAAGTGCTCTAACAGTGTGAATTGATAAAGTTATGATCATCTCTTACAACTCATGATGTATGATGATTTGTTTAACTGTTTGATTTAGGAGGGAGACAAAGAAATAGCCACTAAGATGCAGGAGCTGGCTTTGAGTGAAGGAGCTCTGCCGAGGCATCTGCACACGTCTTTGTTCACCATCAGCACAGACCAGCGGATGCTTACCAACAGGTCCTGCCTCGATAAATATGCACACTTACACACGATAATGTAGAAATTTGGATTTTTTTTGTGTCCAGTTTCTAGTGGATCTTCTGTAGTCACATTTTCATACTTTGCTAATGCTCTTAGAACCAGATTCAGTTGCTCCTTGGCTGCTTATGTCTGATTTTTGTTTATCAGGCAACTCAGTCGTCACCTGGTGGGATTGTGGACGGCAGAGAACCCTGTTGCCACGAACCTCCTGAAGAGGATACTGGTAAGCCTCCAAATCTGCTGAGCTCAGACTTTGAAATATACATTTGATGCCTGTTCAATACTCATGCCAGAAGCTGTTAGTGTAATTAGGATGATACAGGAACTCAACGATGTAAGCCCCGGCTTTTTCCTGGCAGCTGAAGCAATTTGTTTAAGTCTGTGCTTGTAGCCAACAGGCCTGCTGGCTTACCTGGACAGTCCCGACCCTGTCCCAGAGAAAGACGTGGACAGAATGCACATCCGGGACAACTTGAAAATCGCCACGGTATCTTGACAAGCCACATCACATCTGAAATTTTTAGCAGAATAGATTGAGTTAAAACAATGTTTTTCATCTATAATATTTTTTTATTCTTCCCACAGGACCAGCTAAATCGAAACAAGGTGCCGGAGTGGCAGCGGATAGCAGGGAAAGCAGCCAAAGAGGTGGAGAAGTTTGCCAAGGAGAAAACGGATCTTGTGCTGATGCACTGGAGAGATAAGATGGGCATAGCTCAGAAGGAGGTGAGGATCTTTTCCTTTTGTAAAGGGATTTCTGAGCTGTTTTACCTTTTCTTTGTCAAACAATCTGCTGCTCCCGCTGCTGAATTTGTCTGCTCAGATGTTTCTTACTGTTGCTTCTCTCGCCGATGCTGAACATCGCTACAGAATCCAGAGTCAAACTCAATAACGCACTTTTCAGTTGTTGCTGTTGTTTTTGCATGAAAGCGGCATCGGCTGTGGTGCTGCCTGACACTGGGCTGGCAGTTTGTGTCAAGATGCAATCACACATTCCTTACTTGTTTGTTCTTTGAACTGCTTGGGCACCTTTTTGTATGTGTTTAATGGACATTTTTAATTTAGATGTGGCAAAAGTTTTCAGTGGCAGTCTGTGTATCGTTGTCTGTTGTGGTGAGGTGCAGACGTGTTGTAAAATGTGAGATTTCAAGGGTTACATTTTTCTCAAAAAGAAAACTTGGATGCATGGTGATTCAGACTGAATGTGTGTGGTTCATTCTTATATAAAGTGTGTTGGTAGGTCGAGGTTGGTCAAAAAACAAAAACTTTGGATCACTACAGCTTGCTCTCTGGTTTTTCTGCAATTTAAATCAGTCCTTTCTGACTTCACCTACATGTTATTTTTCTGTGGCTACACTTGTTATTGGCTCAAAATGCACTTGTTGGCAGAGTATTTTGATTGGCTTGCTTTCTCCAAATATCCCCATCCTTTTACGTTTTTATCATAAGCTCCATACATAGTTTTGCTGAAATGACAATAATATAGTGGATTGTAGACTATTACATCTAAAGGATGCTAGTTTTTATGATAGACTCGTTGTGTATTGGTCATATAGTGACCTGTGACCCTTTTGTTGCCATTCATCTCTGTTTGATCCGAGGAACAATAATCTCTCTGTCTGTCTCTGCCCCACCCTCCCTATGTCTTGTCTGGTTTCTCTGCTGTCAAACATTGCAGCAGGACAGAAATAACCTGGTAAGTAGGACTGACCAATGGGATCCATATTGTTGTCTTTCCATTGTCTTTCTCTTAGCCAAACAATTTTCCACCTTCATGTCACATATTGAGGTTTTATTTTCTTTCTTTCTTTTAAAAAAAAATCAGGCAGGCAGTGACCTGTTAGCACAAACAATGAGTTATAAAATAGATGGAAAAAGCAAAACATATTATATAGCTGATAATAAAGACTCGTCATGTCCAGAGAGGAACACAATCTGAAGTGGATATTTGTAGCTTTAAGATGCTACCTATGGTGTTTGGTCATCAATAAATAATGACCACATTTAGCCCAAGACAGAAGTACAATTACCATAAACAGAGAGACCTTTGCAAAGCAGCCCGAGCTGTCCTTTGCACAGTATTTTATGTTGCTTAACATCCTTTTTTTATCATGCAGGAAATTGAATGTAATGATTTGTGGCACAAAAAATAAAAAACTGTTTATTCTGCGTTAGAAATATTACAGATGGAGTGGTTTTGAGGAAGCAAAAGCCTATTTGCAAAAGGAATCAATAGGTTTATAACAAGTGTCACAATGTATGTAAACAGTACACATGCCAAAGATCTATCTACCCCAGCAAGAATTACAGAACAATTGTGGGATCCCATTTTGGTTTCTGTGTCTTTTCTATGTTGATATGATAAAGTTTCTGTTTTTGCACGTTTGTCTCATTGTTCTAATATCTGACTTTCTCCATCCTTGTTTGTGACATTGTTTTTACCAATGCCATTAATTTCATTTTTCTGTTTTTCTCTGTCTAAAATGTTGCCCATGTTGTCACCATTTAACGTCACAACTCTCGTCATGTTATAAGCTGCAAAAAGGATAAAAATCGAATGCTGTGAATAATACTAACTTGAAGCGGCTCCTCAAACGTTTCGCTTTGTCATTTGATTTCAGAATCCGAACCAAAAGCCCGTCATCCTGAGAAAGAGAAGGCAGAGAATAAAGATTGAAGCAAACTGGGAGCTTTTCTACTACAGGTATAAAATTCTAGTTGTATTGAATCAAAATGTCAAACATAAAGACCTTCCAGTCAAAGACTGGCCACTTTCTTCATAAGACTGACCTGACTTGTCGTTGGGATACACTAGTAGCTTTTAATAGACAAACTACATCTTCTGTTGGAATAAATGCACCAACTGTCAATCCATGGAAGAATCTTTCTAACAATTTTTTCCTGTTCTGCTTTTTAAGATTCCAGCTTGACCATGCACGCTCCAACCTCATCTGGAACTTAAAAACAAGGGAGGAGCTGCGAGATGCTCTGGAGGGCGAGATGCGATCCTTCAATGTGGACCGTGAGCTCGGCAACGCCACCGTCATCTCCTGGAACCACCAGGAGTTTGAGGTTTGTGCTCAGTTACAGTATGTTGCAGTCAGTGCCCATCATGATCTTCTATTATCTCTCATTTATTCTTGACCAGAAGTCTGTAATTAAACAATCAAGAACAAACTCAACAGTCGAAAGTCATTTAAAGCTGTAGAGTGTAAGGTAGAACCAGGATATTTTGTGAATACAGGATTATTTCTAACCCACTTAAGTGTGCTTTCATTAAAGCATGTGTTACTGTGCATTCATTTCTGCAGGTGAGATATGAGTGCCTTTCAGATGAGATCAAGATTGGGGATTATTACCTGCGTCTGCTTCTGGAAGAGGATGAAAATGAAGAATCGAGTGCCATCAAGAGATCGTAAGATCACAATTCAGCCACCAAACTATTAACATCAACATTATTTAGTAGAAAAATGCCAAAAGAAGATTCATGCTTCTCCTTCCCTTTGCCCTTAGATATGAGTTCTTCAACGAACTCTACCATCGCTTTTTGCTTACACCCAAAGTTACGATGAAGTGCCTGTGCCTGCAGGCGCTTGCAATAGTGTACGGGAAGTGCTACGAGGAGATCGGTCCCTTCACAGACACAAAATACATTGTAGGCATGCTGGACCGGGTAAGTGTGTGGAAACTGTCACTGCAAGGGTTTAAATAAGTGCAGCAGTGACACTGTTTTTGTGACTTTAAGTTAATCCTGAAATTTACTCTTTACTTTTGTGGTCACAGTGTACAGACAAGCTGGAGAGAGACAGACTCATCCTCTTCCTCAACAAGCTCATTCTCAACAAGGTAAGCTGTAAAACAGCATCAAAGCAGGCAGCAGCGGTACCTTTTTGGAGTACATGTTAACCATTTGAACCCCATGCAGTTTCTAAGTGCTTTCGGCTCCCTGTTACATTTTTACTCTCAGTGGGTGCATTTTCCACTGCAATTCAAAGTCCTGCCCATCTATTGAAGCAATTCCTAGAAATAGAAAGAACTGGAAGGAGTACAGAATTTGTTGTTTTTCACAGAATCTGGTTAGAGTGGAGGGTTTATTTTTTGTGCATTTTTAATAAAGATATGTTGAATGAAGTGATATTGAAGATTTATCATGACTGAAGCTTATATTTGGTAAAATTTTCCAACTGCATGTCACAGATGAGTCATTAAAGCACTGTTGGAAAGCACAAAATCCAGTGTTGTACTCTGTTTTCACAGTTCCTGGTCGGATAAATGGTGTGACTCTGGCAAAAACATGTCTTTCAAACCTGCCAGCGGGTTTTGGGGTTCATCCCGATTTATGTTTTATTGTTTATGTCCTTAGTCATGTATTTTTTTGTCCTGCAGAAAAATGTGAAGGAGGTGATGGATTCAAATGGAGTCCGTATATTGGTGGATCTGCTCACTTTGGCGCATTTGCATACCAGCAGAGCTACTGTGCCACTACAGGTAAAAACAAGTCACAATAAACGCTCTGTTGATTAGATCTATCACGCAGCACTGTCTTGGTTAGATCTAATTCAGCATTGACCCATCTGTGTAAATCTGCAATGTCAAACAAAACTCTTGTTAATTTCAACAGAGCAACGTGCTGGAGGCAGCGCCAGACATGAAGAGGGAGAGTGAAAAAGAGTGGTACTTTGGAAACGCTGACAAGGAAAGAAGAGGACCTTTCAGTTATGAGGAGGTATGGGATTGTCTTAAAATATAGTCTTTCAAATCAGTTCACGGGGCTGAATGTTGTCTTTGCTGACAGCACCTTATCAAAGTGTAATCAAATAGAAACAGAAATGTCTCTCTTGTCTGTACAGGTAACTATGAAGCATTCTTCACATGGAGAAAACTCTTGAACTGATATCTTATTGTTGTTATGTCCATGTTATATTGGTGTCACAGGGTACAAATGGCCATTTAATATTATTTCACATTATTTAGAAGAGATGTTTTTGAAAAATTGTTCCATTAACCCAGTTATGTTTTTGTTTTGTCTCATCCAGATGCAGGAGTTTTGGAGCACAAACGTCCTCACAGCCAAGACACGCTGCTGGGCTCAGGGGATGGATGGTTGGCGCCCCCTACAGGCCATTCCTCAGCTGAAATGGTGCCTCCTGGCCACAGGACAGGCGGTGATGAATGAGTCCGACCTGGCTACCCTAATCCTTAACATGCTCATCACCATGTGCTCCTATTACCCCAGCAGGTCAGAACCATTAAAATCTCTCTGTGCTGTTTATGTGTGTGTGTGTGTGTGTGTGTGTGTGTGTGTGTGTGTGTGTGTGTGTGTGTGTGTGTGTGTGTGTGTGTGTGTGTGTGTGTGTGTGTGTACAGAAAATACCACCTGTTTCCTTTTCTTTGTTTTGTGTGTAATATTATTCTGTTGATCTGACTTTGAAAAGTTTGTGTGGAACAGAAAATTATTATATTTAATCATTTACTTTCTACTTAGGGACCAAGATAATGCCATTATTCGTCCTTTACCAAAGATCAAGAGGATGATCTCCGACAACGCCTGTCTCCCACACATTGTCCAGGTAATTGCACATTTTGACTGCAACGTTTGTGTCCTTAAAGTTGAGTCATTGCACAAAATTACACTGTAGTGAATTGTTGAATAAAATTAAATGCCATGCAGACTTTTTCCTCATTGTTTTTCTTTGTCCTTTCCAGCTGCTGTTGACTTTTGACCCCATACTGGTGGAAAAGGTTGCCAATGTTCTGTACCTGGTGATGCAGGACAACCCCAATCTGCAGCGCCTCTATTTAACAGGAGTCTTCTTCTTCATCATGATGTACACGGGCTCCAACGTGCTTCCTGTAGCAAGGTGAAAACACATTATTAGGAGCTGAATATTGTTACAAGCCAAAACTTTCTCCGGTGAATTTTTAAGACATGGTAATTTTTATTTTAGATATTGATAACAAACAATTTAACCCCATACTGTTAAAAATATAAGTAAATGCAGTATTTCTCTTACAGTTCATGCATTTTTCTTAAGTCTAATGCTGGCTTCTAAACAGTTGATAGAGTTGAAAATCAGAAACATATTACACTCAACATAGAGGAGTATTTTACACTGAGAGTAGAGTGTGTGCATGCGGTGTTGGTACTGGCATCTGTGACATTGCTGTGTTTTCTGTAGGTTCCTGAAGTACTGCCATCTGAAACAGGCCTTCAAATCAGAGGAGGTGAAGTTTATTTCAGTTATGGTCCTTTTCCTTATTAAATCCTATGAATTCAGTGTCTTTTTGAGAATGACATTGGTCTGTTATGTTCACATGCGTCTTCACAGGCTAAGGGTCAGGATATCGTGCAGCGTAGCGTTCTGGGGCCAGTGTTGCCCGAGGCCATGGTGTGTTATCTGGAGAACTACGAGGCTGAGCGCTTCTCTGAAATATTCCTCGGAGAGTTTGACACACCTGAGGCCATTTGGAGCAGTGAGATGAGGTGGGAAGTGGTGTCTGTGATGTATAATTAAAGGCAATGTAGAGATATTTAGACGTGCAGAAACAAAAGCTAGTGTCTGACTTATAGGAATTTGAATGGTTTCTTTTTGAACTCGGTTTCAGGCGGATGATGATTGAGAAGATAGCAGCCCATGTAGCTGACTTTAGCCCCAGGCTGCAGAGCAACACACGGGCCCTCTACCAATACTGCCCCATCCCCGTGATCAGCTTCCCTCAGCTGGACAATGAGCTCTTCTGCAACATCTACTACCTCAGACATCTCTGTGACACCACCCGCTTCCCCGACTGGCCAATTAGAGATGCTGTATGTCTTCTTTTTTGTGTCTTGCTTTGCTTTTTTACTTTTGATGACCTGCTTCTATTTTCTAAGAAATGTGTCTTTAAATGTCACGATCCACCATTGTTATTGTTATTGTAGGTGAAGCTGCTGAAAGACACTCTTGAAGCCTGGAAGAGGGAGGTGGAGAAGAAACCTCCCTCTATGTCTGTGGACGACGCCTACGAAGTCCTTAACCTCCCCAAAGGACAGGGACAGTGAGTGGAAATGCATACAATACGTTTTATTTACTTTTTAAACTCACTAAGAGTCGATCGGATCATGTGTATATGTAACACAGATCTCATGTGAGATACTGTTATTGAATGTGCCTTTTTGGTTTTGTCTTTAGGCATGAAGAGAGTAAGATCAGGAAAGCCTACTTCAGACTGGCTCAGAAGTACCATCCTGACAAAAACCCAGAGGGAAGGGTACATATTATCATCATTACTACAATGAAGTGTACTTTTAGCCTTAGAATCCCTGTGAATATGATTCCAGTAACTTTTTGTCTCTTTTAGGACATGTTTGAGAAAGTTAACAAAGCTTACGAGTTCCTCTGCACGAAATCTGCCCGAATCGTGGATGGGCCTGATCCAGAAAACATCATTCTCATCCTTAAAGCCCAGAGCATCCTGTTCAATCGACATAAACATGGTGTGTAGATATATAAACTCACTTTCTTTTTGATTTTGCGTATTCTTTGTACTTGTATTTTAAAATGATTCCATTCAAAATAAATTTTAATGAAAGTGAGATACTGAATTTTGGAGACATTCAGCTCATATTGCTGTTGCTTGGACTACTTCCAGAACTGGAACCTTACAAATACGCCGGTTACCCCATGCTCATCAAAACAATCACAATGGAAACAGAGGATGAGCAGCTCTTCTCTAAAACCTCCCCTCTCCTACCGGCTGCTGCTGAACTTGCCTTCCACACGGTAAACTGCTCGGCTCTTAATGCAGAGGAGCTGCGTCGCGAGAGCGGCATTGAGGTATGAACATTTTAACAATGTTGACCATTACACTGTGGCATCTGGGGGACTATGATTTAATAAATGACAAATTGGTCTTTCCTCAGGTATTGTTGGAGGCTCTGTCCCGGTGTGTCGCTGTATTAACTGCATCCAGCAAGCCTGATGACATGGCTGTACAGGTAAAATGATCGCAAAACACTGCACTTACCTGTAGTTAAATTTATCTCTCCAGATGAGTATTTTCCTGCTTGTGAGGATTTCTTTAACACTTTTCCAACAATATATCACAGGTGTGCGGGCACGTCTGTAAGTGCTACAGTGTTGCAGCTCAGTTTGAAGAATGCAGGGAAAAGATCATCGAAATGCCCAATATCATCCGGGACCTCTGTCACATCTTGTACTATGGAAAGGTGAGGGTCTTCAGTGTTTTCTGATGATTCATGTCTGTTTATTGTGAAAGAGAATTTCCATTCTCAAAGATGCAGGTCCAATCAAAAAGTTCTATAATTGTATTTATAAAAAGTAAAAACTATTCCTGATGTAATTTTTTCCCAAAGTAGTCACATTCTGCAGTGATACTCTGCTCCCAGTGCTCCTGCCACACATGATCGCTTCCTGAAAGTCCTGTTCTATGAGCATGTAAAGCACCACATGTTAAATCTCCTCCACTGTGTCTAAACTGCAACCCTCCTCTTTGAATTTCATGTTGGGGAAGAGAAAGAAGTCGCAGTGAGCCAAATGTTGTGGTTATGGGGCAATAATTGTGTCATTGTGGCCAAAAAGCCACACATAATCACTGTACCCAAAAGCCGTTGTGCCACAGTTCAGGACTTTGACATTGAATGTCCACCCTCAGATGCCTCAGGATACTGCAATAGAACGCTGTGTTGACAGTCTGACCCCCTTTAACGTTGAACAAAACAGTGAGCGTCTGATCTGTTGACTAATACAGAATGTGGAGTGCAAATGCCCCAGTTTGACGTCCATGATGAAACCGCAAATGTGCACCTGTGAGTGGTCACAAAAATGCATCTAACTCAGGTTTAGATGTTATTTATGTGATGACATGCAGAATCCTGAGTCAGAACGGTTCCTGCTCACACCTCGTACTTGCATATCACCATGATGCTCTTCATGCGTGTGCAACAGCAACAGTCTCTGAGCTTTTTGATCACAGTCTATTATTTCTCACCATCAGTATGTCATCGCCAGATTAGCTGTGATATCTCGGTGTTAAAGCAATGAGCCATAACTGTTGCTTTAGCAGCTTTTGTTCTACGTCAGTGTTGTTTGCGCTTATGGTGACTAAAACAATTATCATTGTTTAAGGCATCTTTTTTGTTTTATTAAACAACAGACATAAATTAGAAGTGTTTTTAGGGCATCTTTGTGCTAAGCTACCTTTTCAAGAAAGTATTGCTTAACATGTAGAATTATAACATTTTACTTAAATCCATCCTGAAAAAAAACAACAGTGAACTGCAGTTACAAATTACAAAGAAGTTTTCTTGCCAGCATTGATTCGTTTTCTCTCCCTCAGGGTCTCCCAAAAACTGCAACTCTGGCAGTTCAGTGCGTCAGCTCCTTCGCAGTGGATTTCTTCCTACAGACCCATCTGTACCACGCCGGCGTGCTTTGGCACCTGCTGGTCCACCTCTTCAACTACGACTACACTCTGGAGGAGAGTGGCGTACAGGCTAGTCAGGAAACAAACCAGCAGGAGGTTGCTAACAGCTTGGCCAAGCTCAGCCTGGTGGCCCTCAGCCGTCTGGGAGGCTACGCACAAACACCTCACACCCCAGATGGGAATAACCCAGTTTCAGAGACCAATGGCACAGAGGGCACGCCTCCGGAGAACCCCACCATCCGCAAGAGCTTAGCCGCCATGCTGACACCTTACATCTCAAGGAAGCTGGGAACAGGAACTCCCCCTGAGGTTAGTTGAACAGGTGGAGAAGGAAGGTTGTGTCGGCATCAGGATGCATAACCCCCAACACCACACTGAATTCTACACCCCCTGTTGTGCATTTAGGTCTTGAAGCTGCTAAATAGTAACTCAGAGAACCCCTACCTGATCTGGAACAATGGAACAAGAGCTGAGCTGCTGGAGTTCCTGGAGGGTCAGCAGGAGGGAAACATTAAAAGGGTAAAAATGACTCATGACTGCTTTCAGACTCGTTTCGAGATTTGACCCAGATGGGTTAACGCATATTTTATTTCCTGCCTGTAAAGTGTCTGTAAGTGCCCAGGAAAGCGCTATACACATAAAATTTATTTTTATTATTATTATTATTATTATTATTATTATTATTATTATTATTATTATTATTATTATTATTATTATTATTATTATTATTATTATTATTATTATTATTATTATTATTATTATTATATTTAAAACAGGCATAGAAGCTACTAGGTTTGGGGATTTAGTTGTATGTTGTTGACATTTAAGCTGCACGACTCCTTTGAAAGTGAATCATTCAAGCGTTCACTTATTCATGCAACTTGTCTGTTGTTTGCTCACAGGGAGAAAACGATAAAAGCTTCGGCGCCGAGTTTGTGTTTAGTGATCACAGCAAAGAGCTGATCGTGGGGGAGATTTTTGTCCGAGTCTACAATGAGCAACCAACTTTTCCACTGGAGGCAAGTAGAACAAAAAGGCTCCAAGTACATCATGATAGATGAAAGGAAACGTAATTTTTAAAGAATATTGCAGCAGTTTAAAATGTCATTTTCAGTATAGAATAGACTATGATATTTTGTAATTTAAACAAAATTTGCTCTACCATCTATGTTTTTAGTACCCCAAAGCATTTGCTGCCAGTCTGCTGGACTATGTCGGCTCCCAGGCTCAGTATCTCCACACTCTGCTGGCCATGAGTCAGAGTAACAAGGTGGAGTCCCAGCAGCATGCTGAGAGGCTTCGCTTTGCTGAGATGGCCTTAGAGGCTCTCCGCAATGTTATCAAGAACAACCCTGGTGAGACGTGTCACTTACAGCGCTGACGGTTGCTGTGTTTTATTGGGATATCTTGATTTTTGAGCTTCCTTTCTAAGTATCTCTTTCTGTATAATTACAGGTTCAGAGTCGGAGTGCATTGGCCATTTCAAGCTGCTCTTCTCTCTGTTGCGGGTTCACGGAGCTGGCAGAGTGCAGCAGCTGGTTTTGGAGGTAGAGACTAATGGTTCTTGATCCTGATATCTAATTACTGTGGCTCTCAGTGTCTCTGCGTTGTATTCATGTTGGTTTGCTCTGCAGGTTGTGAATACAGTGACGTCAAACCAAGAATGCGTGAGCAACATTGCAGAGTCGCTGGTGTTGTCCAACCTTCTGTTACTGCTGCACTCACTTCCCTCCAGTAAGACAAAGAAATCACCTCACAAAAATGCTCTTTGTGTTTCTTCCTTCTCTGTGCTTATTCCAGTGTTGTCTTCTCAGACTAAAATACTTCATTGTATCATTTAGGCAGGCAAATGGTGCTGGAAACCCTCCATGCACTGACCTCTAACACAAAGATAGTCAAAGAGTCTATGGCCAAAGGTCAGTGAAATTCAGTTTTGTTTAGTTTTTTCATAAGACTGTCCATATTAATGTGAATTTTGAGTGCAGTGATGCTAATGCTATTCTGTCTGTTCCTCAGGTGCTCTGATCTATTTGCTGGACCTCTTCTGTAATTGCACTCACCCCCAGGTTCGCACACAGACAGCAGAGCTCTTCTCCAAGATGACCTCAGACAAGCTGGTTGGGCCAAAGGTCAGCCTGGACAGATATAAATAGATATGAATCACGTATCATCATATCCTTAACTGACATAACCTACTCATGTTTTGCTCTAGGTGCGTCTCACACTGATGCGTTTCCTTCCTGGTGTATTCATGGACGCCATGCGAGACAACGCTGAGGCGGCTGTTCATATATTTGAGGGAACGCACGAAAACCCTGAGCTCATCTGGAATGACAGCTCCAGGGAGAAAGTGTCCACTACTGTTCGGGAGATGATGCTTGAGTATGTGACATGAGCTCAGTTTAATAGTCAAAGGCTGAATGCTTACTAATGTGAATATTAAACTTCTTAATCTTTTCTAGGCACTTTAAACAGCAGAAGGATAATCCTGACGTGAACTGGAAAGTAAGTGTGAAAATTAATTGTGGCTATGAATCTGTATTTGACTGATTATTATTCAGTGTGAAAAGTAACTTCTGGTCTTTGTGCTCAGTTACCAGAGGACTTCACAGTGGCGTATGGAGCCGGACAGGGCGAGCTGGAAGTTGGTGGAGTCTTCCTGCGTATCTTTATCGCTCAGCCTGGCTGGGTGCTGCGTAAGCCTCGAGAGTTCCTCGTGTCCCTCCTGGAAACTCTCACCGAGCTGCTGGAGAAGAACAACCCCAATGTGAGCTACTTTGCTAAGACATAAACATGCTAAATGCACCAAAAAAATAAACTCTCACTTCTTACTGACATCTCTGGTCTCCTGCAGGGTGAGGCCTTGGAGACGGTTACCACTGCCGCAGTTTGTCTGTTCAGCACCCAGACCCAGCTGGCCGACCAGGTTCCTCCTCTGGGTCACCTGCCTCGCATCCTGGCAGCACTCAACCACAAGAACAACGCCGTGCCCAAGAGCTCCATCCGCCTCATCCACGTGCTGTCAGACAATGAGGTAAGAAACTGCAATGTTAAGTTACTAATGGGATTTAATTGGCTCTAGTAGGATCTTTCTATAGTTGTATTTCTAAGCCCTAGGCTACCATAAGCACAACATTACAGAAAGCACAGCACTGGCTAAACCCTCTGAGCCCCAAAAAATACGTCATTTATCAGAGTCAGAAACACTGAAAAGAAAGGAATTGTTGGATTTTTAGCTTTTCAGTGCTCAAATACTGATTTATAGCCACATTAATCTTTGAAGTGATGTTTCTCCTTAAGCTTAAAATCAGGATATTTCATCAAAATCACTTTATTGTACATGTCTTATTAGAAAATTCACTAAAAATATAAAGTTGGCAAAAAATGTTTGTAAAAATGGAAACACTAGACAGATTTTCAACTTCCCGATGGTTCCTGAGCCAGACATCTAGCAGCAGTTCTGCTGAGCAAACTGACCAAATCTGAGCTTAAAACTGTGAAAATTTGCCAAAAAAACATTTCCTGTTTAAAAAAAGAAAAAAAAAGTCTGACTTCCTTGGCACAACCAAGCCGCTAGTGAATCTACTGCAGCAAACAGTAACATGACAAAAATTCAGTGACTTTTCAGCTGAATTGCAGGCTGTGTTTATACAGAGATAGATGATAAGTGTGGAAATACTGTAAAGTAAATATTTATCATAGTCAACTTTGTTTTTTTTATGATTAATAGCATTATAGCTGGATCATACTGCACAGAAGACATTTTTAGTCTTTTGTGCTTCCAGTCACAGTTGTACTGTTTCCGTAGAGATGCACTATTTTATGTTGAAGTAAAAAAAAATCCTGAGCCCACAGTAAGAAAAAATATGGCAGGAGTAATACAAAAAATACTTCAACAGCAGAAGGTTAAGTTGGTTCTACATTTTTATGAAGGAATCAAGCTTCATAATCAGTTCTTAGTACTAGCATCTGTTACTGTGAGTGGTTCATTTAGATTTTTGCATCTTCTTGCAACATGCTATTAACTAAAGCTGCCTTGTTTTGTGTAGCTGTGTGTGCGTTCCATGGCCTCTCTGGAGACTATCGGCCCTCTAATGGCCGGGATGAAAGTTCGGGCAGACATGGCTGGATTGGCTTGTGAAGCTCTCAACCGCATGTTCCAGAAAGAGCAGACTGACCTCGTTGCTCAGGTAAACTGCAACCGTTGTGGTTTTATTTTCTCCAGCCATGTTTGATGTGACTTTAAGGGGACTTTTTACTGCTGATTTACTTAACAGGCTCTGAGAATGGAGCTAGTTCCATACCTCCTGAAGTTACTGGAAGGAATCGGCCTGGAGACATTGGACAACCCTGCAGCTACTAAGGCCCAGATAGTTAAAGCTCTGAAGTCCATGACTCGCAGTCTGCAGTATGGAGAGCAGGTGAGATGGAATATCAGCATCATTGACTGACTACTACACTTGTCCGTTAGCTTTTAAAATAACTGATCAAAAAGACCTTGTGGTTGTTTGAAACTCTTTGGCGATCATTGCTTTGCAGGTGAATGAAATTCTAGCAAAGTCTTCAGTGTGGAGTGCCTTCAAAGACCAGAAACATGACCTTTTCATCTCAGAGTCTCAGACTGCAGGCTACCTGACAGGTAAAGCATCTATGTGTTCAAACTGCTAATTAACATTTATTAACAAGCAAAACTGTTCAGATATTTTCTGAGTGTTCAGAAGGTAAGTTTTCAGCACTTTTCTCTGAGCTGTTGATGAATCTTAATGCTTTGCTCTACCCTAAAGAACACCTTGTGGCTGACTCCTCACTTGTGCTTAAACCCAGCAACCCTTTTTCTGTCCTATAACTTCCTGGCTCTGCCCTTCCCTTCCTCTTTGTCGTCCACATTTCCTCCTCAGGGGTATCCACTCCTTCTCTCCTGGCCGCCAGCAGCCCACTGCGAGGTGGGCTCTAGACTCCTGAGCTGGGCCCTCACAGCCCTCCTCTCTCTTGCTCTGATGCAGGTAGACTTTGACCTCGCTCCTACTGCCATTCCTTCCCTCTTTACCTCCATCCTGGTTCTATGTTTCATTTTCCATTCCCACCTCTTCATTTCACAGTGCTGAACATAATAACATACCATCGTCACACCTGTTTACCAAATCTTTCTCATTCTTCACATTAACTGCCCGTAAAAGTTGAAATTAAATGAAAAGTTTATTTATTCAGCCAATGTTAGAAGAAAATAGTGACCTTACAAGACCGCTCAGCAAAAAGTAAACTAATGAATGAATTAAGCAAAAAGTACTCATGAATATTACTGTGGAACTTTAAGGGTAGGGTTAATGTTATATTTGCCGATATATAAATCAGATGAATTTCAGTTAAATTTTACGTAAAAAGTTCTAAAATCTACCTAAATGAGAATAATAAAAATTAAAATTGATTGATTTGATGTTTCATCTATATTAGATATCAGATTTCTACACAATTATTCCTGTGCACCCCAGGAATTTTTTAGAAGTTCTTTTGCTCCTGAAACATTTTTAGGAAACAGCACAATTATGGATAGCTATGAATAACTATGCATATTGCACAAAAATCCTTTGTGCAATATGACAGTTATAATTCCATAAATCCTGAAAAAATATGTTACATTTCTTTATTTGTTCTACCAAATTAAAAAAAAAAAACATGAACAACATTTCTCCAAGTGCCTACAAGTGTTGCCAATACTGGGAAAAAAATTGTTCCTCCTACATACATACTGTAAATAATTTACTACTTACATTTTTAATGTTTTGTTGAGACTTGTGTCCTCTGCTTTGTGTAAACACAGCCTGCAGTTAAGTGAAATAGTCCTGGAATACTATTTTTATTTATTTAATCATTTTACATAAGATAATATGCCTTTCAAAGGTATGGCAGGTTTTGAGTTTCATAAGATTTAATCACAAACCATTCCTTTACATCATATTTGAACAAAATCATACCCCTCAGTCAAATGTACAACATCCAGAATCACAAATTTGCAGTGTTTCAGTGTAGGAATCACCCCTCCATACATAGAGTAGTCGATGTCTTAGTTTAGTACATCATTTTAACTCACCACTAGAACTCCAACTAGCCTTGTCAGTCACATCTGGACTCTTATCTTACCTGTCTTCCTGTCACCTGCAGGTCCAGGAGTAGCAGGTTACCTTACAGCAGGAGCTGGCACCACGGTAATGCCCAACGTCCCACCCCCTGTGGACAACGACATTGGAGACCAAGGCTGAAGGACACACACACACAGTCACGCTCAGGCACTCTGGCTGCCTTGCAGCTTCACGGCCGCGGCTCAGAGATGGACTGTTCAGCTCCCTGATGAGGGACGAAGAGCGCAAAAAAACCCCACAAACTAATGGGAGAGAGAGCGGGCCGTCATTGACCGTCACCAAAACCTCTGTGACATCTCCTGCAGCATCACTCTCCTCTCCCCCTTCCAAATGGCACTCAAGTCTTCAGAAACCCTTTCTTTTAACAGATGACCACATTTCTTTTGTTTGTGCTACTTTTCTTGTTCCTTCCAATGACAGAACAAATGAGTTTACTTTTTGTATGAATATATTTTTTACTCTAGATTGTTTTTTTTTTTTCATGAAAAAGACATGGGAAGACTGAGGCTTCTTATTGGTTAATTCTCTTTTCTCCTTCATCTTAATCCTCTCTGCCAGATTCCGATTGGCTCTCCTTAACCCTGCCTAACTGAGGGTATTCGGCCTTGTTTGTGACACATTTGTGCACAGGACCTATCCACCTTCTACATAACCATCTCATTTACTAGTCTATATAATGGATTCTCTTAAGCAAAATGGAAAAAAAACATTGGAATTGAGAAAATGGATGTGTATGATTTCTCTTCCCAGTTTCTCTACAAGAGAAATGTCAGTTAAACTCTGAGTCTGAGGGTTGCTGACATGTTGTCTGGTTTGGTCAGTTCTGTCAAGAATGACACAGATCTGTTCTCCAAGTGTCCAACCTATTCTTCCTCTGATCCTATTCATGCTTCCTTCTGCTCTCTCTTTGAAGGGTGCCCTTTTCTGCCTCATATTTTTAAAAGTAATTCTCCCCCCCCCCCAGAATGCAAAAAGCACTAGAATATTTATAAGTGAATAATAACCACCGGAAATGAGCTTCTGCTGACATGACGAATGACGTTGACTCTGATTATGAATCTTATGTGAAAGACTAGTGCAATTTGTGAAATGTTCAATGTAATATTACGTATATAAACTTTCTATATTGAATGTACATTAAAAAAAAATAAATCAGTCACACTTGTACATAAAATTTTAAGAATAAAAGGGAACTCACAGTGTTGTTCTTTTGTATGTACATTTGTTTTTGCTCACGTGTTGAGAAGTAGGAATGAAAATGATTTTAAAGGGGCCAAACAGAGTGACGTAATCATGGTGTTTTTAATGCAAAGCAAAATAAGGACACAGTTGCCACTCGTAGCACTGAGCACACAATTCTGATTTTTGTGGAAATTTGAGGGAGGTACTGTATTAAAATCTTGCTGAACTTTTAAATAGAGGAATTTTTGTTTGTATTTGTAGAATCTGTATTTAAATATCACCACTTTTAGAATAAGGAATTGTTAAATCTAGCTGCTGTAACAAGCAAATGTCCCCATTTCGGTATCAATGAAGTTTATTTTATCTGAAATATTTACACAGCAAAACAGACGTAATTTTCCACTATGTGTTGGGGGGGGGGAAAGAAATAATAGTTTTAGACACTTGTTTGCTTTTTGGACATGATAAAATCCCTGCCGTGAGTATTTTAGTGACAGCCCAGCGACATTTCCAGAATTAAACATAAGCCTTAATACCTCATACTTAATAAAGCTAATTTTAGTTCTTCAGTTTAGTCAGAGGGTTACATAGAAAATTAAGCAGATGTTGCAGTTTGCACATAGTAACTTGTGTATTAGAGTCTCTTTGGAGCACAAAAATTCTGAAACAGTCTCCCTTAAAATGCATCTTAATCTTCCATAGTCAGATATACTTAATAATACATTTTATTTGTAAGTACCTTTCTTGACACCCAATGTGACTTTACAAAAAAACAAATACAGCAGAACAGATAAAAAACATACAAACATACAAACTTAACTGGATAACTTCCAGTACATGTGCAAATACTTTGAATTATTCTCTGATATCAGTTCACCTATTCTCTAAAATGAATGTCCATAGCAAGATTATTGTAAAGCAATGCATATTTACTAGATGCTGTGGTGTGCTTGGAGAGATTTTACCAGGTTCCTGTTATAAATAGGATTGTCCTCACAATCCACATATTTGCAGAATTATTTTGACAAAAGTCCTTCAGCAAATTTGTTTAAGAACCCTAAGTCTGGACCGATTTGGCTCTGGATCTGAATGTTTGCCGCTTGGATATCATGAAAAGGTCTTTCCTCGCAAGCCTAGGATGATTTACTTCATATTTAAGTTAAATATGATAATGAAGAATTTAAATTCAGATGTCATTTCTTAAATATAAAACTCATGTTCACATGATTCAAACATGGGTTCCTGTAATGCAGTGTCCTCTGCAGTATCCTCATCTGAATATGAATATACTTATATTTATTTAATTCTGCTTATGTTTTCACATAAGCGTATACTTGTATTATTTTAGTTCTTCGAAACACTTTATAATGTCGTTGATATGAACAATGCCTGCTGAGGAACTTTCTAGCGGTCACTCCGACTCTACACGGTCAGATTAAATGTAGCACCGGAACTTACGACACAGGGCGCGAACAATATCAACAAAGAGAACATTTCAATTTCGCCAAACTACTATGATTAAATTATCGTAAAATGTACATTAATTTGTGTTATATTGGAATGACTAGTGACGGTTCGTTTACAATAATATGAATACTAGTGGTGTTGGAAGAATTTTAAAGCTCTAACTTAAGTTTTTTACCATTCTGAACGTAGGCTAGCCGGTTCACGTTAAGAAGCTGCGTTCAAGTTTGCGCAGCATTTGTTTAAAATTGATAGCAACGCTAGATGAACTTGTATTTCGAGGAGTTTTTTGTTGGTAGTCGTTACTAACATTAAACTAGTTCCTTATGACTAGTTAGAGTTTATACTGATTGCTGTTCGTCTACAGAAGCTACCTTTAAATCTACGTACAGTCTGAGTGGATCAATAGGAGGTAAGCTAACCTTTCAGTTTAGCTAACATTAGCGCGTGACTATACAGAACAGGCTAATGTTACTTCTGTGTATAACGTTATTCCGACCTATAACTAGATTGGTATTAGTAGCTTTACTTAGAGATCTAATCACAGCATATTCTCTGGAAGTGATCATTTCTGCCAACTGAGATGCTGCTGCTCAAGCCAGCCAGAGCTATTATAACAAATGTTATGTCTTTTCACTGGTCATAATGCAGGTTCACCATGTCCAAAGGAGACAAGGAAGGTTTTATTGTGAAGTTTGTTGAAAGTAAAGGGCTGAAAACAGAGTATGCTGTCAAAGCTTATGAGGTAAACTCCACTACCTGGTCCAATCTCTCTGTTGAAGTTAACATTTCTTCTTCACTGTGTCTTTGTTTGTGCTTGATGATTATGTTTGTCTCGTGTTTATACAGGCCATTTTGGAGCTACAGTCTGAAAAGTACTTGAAAAGAATTGAAGAAGATGAGGTTTTACGAATGGACCAGAAGGACAAGTCTCTGTTTGTGTTCAGCAGCTTCACCACTCCAGCCTTTCTGCACTGCAAGAAGGTCTAACTCTATATTAAACATACAATGAAATCTGGATGGTGAATTTCACAGGAACTGGAGATTAACTCTTGTGTTTGTCACTCTTTCTTATTTGTCGTATAGCTTGGCTGCAGGATGGTGAGTCCGCTGGTGGTGTTGTACTGTCTGCAGCACCAACACTGTGTCCCCAAAGCAGAGAAACCTGTCTATAACATGGCCATGGCAGACATCACTATTTCCTGCACGAGCCTGGACAAAGCTACAAGGGTTGGTTTCCTGCATGTGGTGCAGAATGTTTCTCTGTTACTCAAAATAGAGTGTAGCGCTGTGATCATTCCCTAGTACAGTATATATGAACAGCAACAAAATCAAATCTACAGAATATTCTTAATCTGAAAATGAAGTCCTAAATATTTTGTGTATGCGATGACAGCTTCTCATTTACTCTGTAAAGCAAATCTTTATCAAACGCTCAAATTACCGGCTAAGAGGCTGCCTGTGTGTCACGTGTAGTAGGCCTTACTATGAAATCTTTTCTTTCTCTTGAGTGGTGCTGTCTTTGACTGGACGGTAATGTGTGGATGTACTGTACTAGATGTACTAAACCTGTGTGCTTCATGCTGTCTCTTGTAGACAATCAGACTTAATCATAAAGAATCTGGCTATTTACTGTTAGGCAAGCCTCAAGCTTGGACTTTTTAATGAATGTGCCTGTAATCTTTGCTCAGACAGATATTTTTAAACATGTGAACATGAATACTCAGTCTAAATAGAATCAGCTGTAACTGAAATCTTCTAGATAGGGGTTAGTATCAAGGTAGTGACTCACAGTCAACAAAATAGCCGCATAAAAGTGTTAATATGTGTGTATTTCTCACTTTACAGGCAGAGGTGATGGATCTGGTGCAACTCATGGGTGGACGAGTCTATCTTGATCTAAATGTGTCTGTGACACACCTGATTGCAGGTGAAGTGGGCAGCAAAAAATACCTGGTAGCTGCAAGCCTGGGTAAACCCATCCTGCTGCCCACTTGGGTGAAAGCCTGTTGGGAGAAATCACAGGATAGGTAGGTAATTTTACTGTTTGTGTAAGACCAATCATTGGTGTTATTGGGTACATAGTTTTACATCTAGGTAGCAAAGGAATAGAAGTTTTAATTGTAGAAAAATGCACCCAAACTTTGCTGCTCAAATAAATTCAAATTTTAAAATATTTACTGACACTTACCAATCAATATCACAAGCCATTACAACCTGTAGTCACTATAGTTGTTGTGACTGTTTCAGTGTAGATTTAATAAGCAAGTCTTTTCCCTCCTTTTTTCAGTCTTTTCAGGTATACAGACCTGCCGTTGGAGGACTATCTGTGCCCTGTGCTACGTGGCTGTACTGTTTGTGTAACAGGCCTTTCCAGCACAGAGCGCAAAGAAGTACAGCGGCTCTGTGAGCAGCACGGAGGCAGCTACACTGGTCAGCTCAAAATGAATGAGTGCACACACCTCATTGTTAGTGAACCAACAGGTGAGTCACCAGGACACTGGTAATGTTTTTCCAAATGAATACTGCTGAAAGTCAGTGACAGAAAAGTCTTACGCCTTCAAAACTGTGAAAATTGCGCGGCACATGATAACTAAATAAAGCATCACTGTCTGAAAACGAAAATTAAGTTCTATCTGTATTCTTGAATAGGATGGTATCATTGGTATCAATATTGTTCTGAATACTTTTATTTTGTTGCAGGTCAAAAGTACGAGTGCGCTCGGAAGTGGAATGTGTATTGTGTGTCTCTGCACTGGCTCTTTGACAGCATAGAGAAAGGCTTTTGTCAAGATGAGAGCAGGTACACTGTAGAGCGCAATGCGTCAAAAACCACTCGACCACACACTTCTACCCCAACGGGTACCGGCCACAAAGAGGGTGAGCCACAGACTGATAGTGCATCTGTTGTTCACCGCCTTTAAAATGTTAGTTTTGTCCTTCATGATGTGATGGAGGCTGACAACAACACTTTGTGTCCCTTATAAAGCCTCTCAAAATGTTCCTTTCTAATATGTGTTTTTCATGTCTAGATGGTCCATCTCTTTTGGGCTTGAGCCACATTTCTGTCAATGCTAGCATGACAATAAACGACACAGCCGTCACCAATGGCACCATCAGTCGTCTGGAAACTCCAGATCCCATAGACAGTCTGGATCTCACCGTGTGCCCAGCTGATGATGTACTGGACGGTTGTAAGGTACAGAGATGGCCTGTATTTTTCTTGTGATATAGAATGAGGGACTAGCAGTTTGTTATTTCTGTAAATGATGAATTTGAGGTTTTATTTCTCATTTGCTAAATGTTGCACAGCTGTATCTATGTGGCCTGCCAGGGAAGAAACTGGAGAAGCTGCGCCGTCTAGTGAATGCTGCAGGAGGTTTGCGCTTCAACCAGCCCAGTGAGGAACTCACACATGTAGTCATGGGTGATCTCGACCAGGGTCTCAAGAATTTTCTCTCCAAAGCGACTCATAGGTCAGAACTGCAGCGACTATTGCTTTCATAATACTTACAGCCTTGTCATTTATAGCATAGGTTGAAGATGTGGGCAGTTTTGACCTCACAAACTCTAAATACTATATACATTAGGCTGAATTACACAAAAATATGTATAATATGAAGAATACTACAGAGATAATTTTCTGTTTAATGTGATGGAACTGCTGGAAATGAGTATATGTCTGTAGATAAAAATATAAATGTGAGTAGTACAAGGCTGACAATGTATTTTATCTAACCAGTTGTACGAATTAAGGGAGCTTAAAGTAAATTGAATTGATAAGAATAACCTACACTGACTTAAGTTCTGTTTAAGTTCAAATTCAGAATATATTCTTGCATTATCCTTAATGGGGAATTTGGATTGTAGTATTATATGCACTCCCAACAAAGTAAAGTATATAGAAGCTTGCAAAATAAACTGAAATGAAAAAGAGAATGGAAGGTGAGATTCAGCATGAGGATGTGGGTAGTACTGTTTGTAATCTTATGTCTGTTACTTTCCAGGCCCCACGTAGTAACGGTGCAGTGGCTGCTGGACAGTTTCTCCAAAGGCAGTTTGCTCCCAGAAACAGGTTACCTCCACCCCGACTGTCTGCCTCCTGCTCTACCTGCTGTATCTGTTCCAGCCCATCATACTCCCAGCTCCCGGCTCTCAGCTGGTCCGCCTGTAGCCAGCCCCAGCACTCCCCGGCAAAAGAGAGCAGAAGAAGATCTGCTCTCACAATACATGGATGACGACCCAACAGTGGGTAAGTATCTGTTGCTGGGAGATTTACTGGGTGTTCACAACACATTTTGAGTCTGGTGGATATGTCTGTCTAGCAAAATTTAGCCTGATATGAGTTTCATATGTTGCACTTAAAACTGTTCTTTTATCTTCCAGTTGATATGCCACCAGCAGCAGCAGAGAGCAGCAGCAGGAAGTCCTTCAGTACAGCTGCAGAGCCTCAGCCGGAGCCCTGGGGGCCAAATCACACCAGAGGACCAGAGCCAAACTCAACCCTGCAGGAAGCCAGCGAGGCAGGACTGTTTTTCGGGAAATGTTTCCTTTTTGTGGGCTTTGGCACCGAGGCCGAGGCGCAGCTCTCTGTGCTGGTGACAGAACATGGAGGCAGGGTGCTGATAGGCCGTACACGGGTTGTGGCTGACTATGCAGTGGTGCCGCTGTTGGGCTGTTCAGTGGAGGCCACAGTGGACGAGGTGGTCACTGATACCTGGCTGGTAAGACCACAAACAGGCTTCATCCTTTTGACCTGTGTAGATAAAGGGTTGCACTGGGGGCAAACAGTTATTTAACCTACCTCATGTCCCATCAAGAAGCAACCACAAATACATTTAACTGCCCTTAAATGCACATTTGCTAACAGTTTTACATGTTGGGACAGTGTCTTCTGTTTTTGGCATTTGCTCTTTTTGATTTGCAGGCCATGTGTGTGGAGAAGGAGTGTATTCTGCAACTGTCCTCCAACCCTTTATTCACCCCAGTTGCTGTAATGGATGGACGTTTTCCTCTGAAAGATTGCATTCTCTCAGTCAGTCAGTTCACCGGAGCAGAGAGGGAGTCTTTGGTGGAGCTGGCCAAGCACCTTGGAGCCAAGTATGACCACCTGCTTACTGTTTAGAAATTGATGTAGTGGTATCATTTGGACCAAGAGTCGAGATTTATGCCTTGTTAGTTTCATTAACTGCTGCAGTTTAATGAAAATTCATATTTAGGTGGTTAGAAATATAATATAATAACCCTAGTGGTATCAGGATTATTATTATTCATGCATAGATAATGTAAAAGCAGTTCTTTTCTATCATTCATACATGTTTCTAGCTATATGTGCTCTTGGTCAATGGGATGTTACCACTGTTAAATAAATAACAACAGAATCCTGCTCTGTGCACATTGTAGCATCAGTTCACTCTCTCTGCTGCGTACCTTTTCCCCTCATGTGGGCTGCAGGCTATTGTGAGCTGTCCATCTTAATCCTTATCTCTCTTCTGTCCCCGCTGTAGTGTCCAGGATTACTTTGTGCGCCTGGCCAACCAGAAGAAAGGCATGCTGGCCAGCACTCATCTGGTGCTGCACAGTCCTGAGGGCACAAAGTACCAAGCAGCCAAGAAGTGGAGACTTCCTGCCGTTACCATGTACTGGATACTAGAAGCAGCTCGAACCGGCCAGAGGGCAGCGGAGGAGAGATTTCTAGTTGACTTGCCACCCTCACCAGGTTAGACACCTGTCTCTGGTACATTTGTGTTTGGAAATGCATCTCATAGCTGTCACTGCAGCAGTAATCATAGAACAATAAACTCTGTCTTTGAATGTGTTACCATTTAGAATCTGTAGTTCTACAGCTATGGCTACATTTAACTTGTCAGCTCACAAAGCAGTTGCTGCAACTCTACGTTTTTGCGTAGCATCCAAGTGGTGTGTATGCACAACAGAGATCTGCTCTGCAAACAAAAATAGGGAATTCTCCTATGCATGTTTTTCACATGAGGTATGCACAGCCCTTTCACACAGAAATGTGTCAAAATCTTTCTGAGATACATTACCAGTATACAGTAAACAGGGCTTCCACTTTGGGGTTTCGATCCCTCTGTCTGTGTTTGTTTTGACAGTACTAGCTGATGGTTTCTTAGTAACTTTATCTATTACATAATTTGCTGTTGTCTGTGGATATGTACTTGCCACAATCCCAAAATTCCTTTTGCCTGTGACTTATGCAACCTTCGAATATGTTTGCTGCAGGTGTAGCTGGTAAAAAAAAAACATTCTGTGGCTCATCAGCTGTGCAAACGGCTGTGCCGGGCAGCTCATAGGTGAAGCTGAGCTGCCCAGTATTGTACACGTTGGTAACTGTGCTCTTAGTGTCCGTGGGGGATGTTAAATGGCAGCGATTAGTGTAGAGCTTCACTATAGTAAACTTTATTTATAGGGCCAATCTGAGTGATCCCACTGAATCTACATGCTCAAGTTCGGCAATAGTACAGTTTAAAGTGCCTAATGATTTCCACAGTAGTAATGCATAAAGTTTCAATTTTGCTCTTCTACAGAGAGAGATGAAGAGAGTTTTGTCGGCGGTTCCCAGAAACCAGTCATGCCTCCACCAGCTTGTTCCTCTCCAGAGATCCCCCTGCTGGGTGTCCAGAGTGGTAAAGCCATCACCCCGCTGGATTTAGGTCGATTTCAGAGCAAAGTGTTCCGCTCTGTGTTGGACGAGATGAAGCCCAAAGAGGACATCCGCACCCCTAAACAAAACCAGGATGGCGGAAGAAGGAACCCGCTTCAGAAGGACTCATCCCTGCAGCTGGACACGCCGTCACGTTTCCTCAGCAGAGACCAGCTCTTCAGGCCCTCCTTCAATGTCAAGGTCGGGACTCACTGAGTAGCAACAGAATTAAGAGTTTTACTTAGACTTACAGCAAAAAAAATGTCTACTTTCCTCTGATTGATAGTTCCATAAATATGCATGCTTTGTTAATTTAGGATGCACTGGGAGCTTTGGAAACTCCAGGCGGGAGATCGAAACCAGGAGAGAAAGTGGAGACGCCACTAACTGATGTCATCAACAGGAACCTGAAGGTGGCTTTAGCCAACAGCGCTCGCAATGCCTCAGAAATGCAAGAAGTTTCTGCTAGTCCACAGCTTACAAAGACAACTGAGAAGGAGGTAAACAATAATAGAAATATACAACTGTGTCACAAACTCGTGGTCACAAAGCCACATAACATCCAAAAACTTTATTAGATTTAGCTTTATGTTAGCACTTTTCTTTGATCGATGTGTCTGAGAGGCTGAATTGTTTTATGTGTTAGCACAACCATTACGCTCCATATAAACAAAACTATCACCATTTTTGTATGTAAGGTTCCAGAAAAAGAAGCTGGTCCCCTGGCTGGTGTTGTGATCTGTGTTGGAAAGAAACTGAGCAAAATGCAGGGCGAGCTGAATGCCATCGCTGCTTCTCTTGGAGCTGACTTCAGGTATTTGGTACATTTTTGCAAACATGACTAAAATAATAGGTTGACCTTTTCCTTTATAAAGCATTCTCACGTATTGGTTATTGATTGCCATCATTGTTCTGCAAGCATCTTCTAAAAGTTTCTGGCTTTTTCAGCACCATTTTCCTTCTTTGTGTTTCTGTCGTTGTGACCTGACTCAACCATCTTTCCCTCTGTGGGGAGGAACAAAGCGAATTCATGCTGTGTTTTTTGCATTTATCATGCTAAAAATACAATAGTTTCCCTGACTCAGACTGCTGAGGCTTTACATCTCTTTTAGCTTAATGTATTTTTGCAGAGGACTGTGCTTATTGCTCCCTATTAATTACCCTGAAAGGAGGAATCTCTTAACAATCCATAAAGGACACAGCGGGATCGTTGTGGGAACACCAGGAAAATATAGAGCTATCCTTTTGATTTTATTTTTGTAAATATGAATACAGATATCAGAAATGTCTCTTTTTGCACTTGTTTTTAGGTGGGTTTGTGATGATACAGTGACACACTACATCTACCAGGGTCGTGTGGGGGACAACACCCGGGAATACCGAGGAGTGAAGGAGAGAGGGCTGCATGTGGTCTCTCAGTACTGGCTGCAGGCTGTACGTATCCCAGTAGTATAAATCAAACCCAAGCTTAAGGCGAGGCATGAAACATTAAACTGATTGTCAATGCAATAGAGTTTTAGATTTATTGCTAATTGTCTATTATACGGATTGCACATCTGCTGCCTGTAGTATTGTAAAAAGTAAAAATATGTCCGTCTGTTCTCTTAAACCAAGAGAGGGTTGGAGCCTATCTCAGTATGTAGTGGGCAGAAAGCTGGAAACGCTGCTAAGATGAAACCAATCTGTCACAGAACCAATTGTCCCACAGATAATTAATA